>NW_020944807.1:0-5670 GCF_900497805.2 Vombatus ursinus | reverse complement strand
AGTGACTTGCCCAGGGTCACACAGCTAGTAAGTGTCAAGTAATTGGTTTGAGGCCAGATATGAACTCAAGTCCTCCTGACTTCAGGGCTGGTGCTCTATTCACTGCGCCACGTAGCTGCCCCTTATGTTGTGTTGGCTTACCTTTAGTAGTTAGTATGAGTATTATCCTACTCATATTACAGATTAGAAATGGAGGTTCAGGGAAGTTAAGTAATTTACCATAAAGCTAGCAAGGAGGAGATTCAAGACCTAAGCCCAGGTTTTACGTCTCCACATCCAGTGCTCTTTTCATTTTATCACACTGCCCTTCAGTGATGAGGTAGTGTCTGAAAGGACAAAATTAGTCCAGGCATTACTGATAACATCACAATCATATAAAGATCAGAGAACTTTTAAAATTGTTTTCAGCTAGTATATACGAATGATCAGATAAGCATATAAAATCTTTGTAGAGATCTTAAACCACTATTAGATTTATGATAAATATAACAAACTTTATTTTGATCCTTTAATAGATCAGGAATTTCCAGTGTGAGTACTCCCTCTACTGATACAGATTGCAGCCCCTCTATATCTTGCCATCTTGTGTGATTCTTGGAAAGGAGGTCTCCTCATTCTTTAATACTGAGAGATAACCAATGTAGCAATCAGGCTGTCCATTTGTTAACACGTCTTTGATAGTACTTATTGTCTTTCAGTTATCAAGGTGGTAAAGTCTAAGTGGGGGTGGTTCATTGGTCAACAATGAGAAGAGATTACTATAAAACATCACATCTGTTTCATTCCAAGTCTGTTGTCCACATTCTGGTTTTCATCAGTGAATGTTCATGAGATGATTTGGTTTGTGTGGATCTCGTGACCAACTGTCTTCAGGCTCTTTTTTCTCTTCCACTGCTTTTCATTGTTTTGTTCTTCCTCTTCCATTGCCCTCCTTGGTAGTTAGTGCTTTACAAATAAGTTGGTATATTGATCTGATATTGCTCTTGTTCACCTTTGCTTGGGATATATTAAAGGACAAGCATAGGGACTGGGCTTTGGTTTCATTGGAACAGGGAACTCCTAGGTGAAGAAACTCCCTCTACCAGTGCAGGTGAGTACCTTCTGCACAACTCATAGTCTTAGGTAGTTGTCTAGAACATTGAGAAGGTAAGTGACTTGCCCAGTGTTACACAACCACAATGTGTCACGGGCAAGACTCGAACCCAACACTTTCTAGTTCTGAGGCCATTTCTCTACTTACTACTCTTTAAGTATCATTGAATTATAGCTATAGAGTTGGAAAGGTCTTTGGATATTATGTGGTTCAACCACCACATTTTGTGGATGCGGAAACTATGGCCCAGATAAGTTGAATGACTTATTCAAGATCACACAAATAGTAAGTAGGAGTAGAGAGATTTGATCTCCTCTAAGAAAAAGTAATGGTATGAGCCTGTGTTGTTAACTTTGTCCATTTTTTATTTGTAAGAGTTCACTGCTTGTGGGCTGGAGCTTCTGTTGCTTACAGGCAGATCAGTCAATGATCAAACTGTACACAGACTAAAATAGCTGCTACATCTGGAGTCTTTTCCTGTCTGTTCAGATGCAGTCGATGTCCTTTTTTTCCTTTTTTTTGGATGTCCTTTAATTGTTGCCATAATCAATGCCTTCTGATTCTCTTCTCAAAGTAATTATGATATGTAAGTGTGAGGCTTCTGGGAACTCCACAAGCCTTTTGCCTCTTTCATTTCTTGACCCTAAGCCATACTTTGCAATATATTATTTTACTGGCCTGCCCTGTGCTCTTCTTTGTGTTGAAATCATGAAGGATTGATGTAATTCCAAGGATCTTGTCAAGTTCTTTAATAGCAATAGCAAATATTGATTCTTTTCTTTTGAGTCATTGAATGAGAACAAGATGTCATACTTCATGAAGTTAAAGGTTAATGCCATGTATCTGATACAGTCAATTTTCTTCAGTACAAATAGTCAATATGGATTTCTGAGCTAGGGATGATTATCAAATTACTTTTTTGGCAGGGACTAGAGTGTGATTTCATCAGTGTGAGGGAGCTTCTGGCATGAAGACTCCCTCTACTGATGCAAATTATCAATTCACCTGTAACTTAAGTATTAATGATTTCCTCTGGTACAGAGGTCAAATGACTTGCTTTTTGTGACATAGCCAGTATTTTTTTTGTCAAAAGCAGGAATTGAACCCTGGTTTTCTTTTTCTACTACTTGATAATGCCTCCCAAATTACTTATAATAGTTTAAAAGAAAGTGACATTTAAGTTTAGGTAAATTTGTAATGAGATTTGTAGGTTTATAAGATAATGTGATTAATTAACAAACAATATTATATTTCTTTTATGTCTACAGTTATTTAAAGGAATACTTCTGGTATCTGTAATGGTAGGGAAGATGGATAACTCAAGGTTAACTTTTAAGAAAGAAAATGTTTGCTTAAAATGATTTTAAATAGAAATCTTGATTAGAAAGTATTTCTTCTTTGTCTTAGTGGATGAGTTTACATGCCTGAGCACAATCTTTCTTGATGACTTAAGGTCATCTCTGTATACATTAATAATTGTGCTTGTATGTAAATGGAGATGTAGATGGCATAGTATACTGACCCTCACAGTTGTCTTGGTACTTTTTTTTTAAAAAAGAAAGTCTCTTATTTCAGGATGATTTTTTAAAAAAAGTCATTCTATAAAATCTTTAAAATTAAGATTTTAATTATTAACTATCAATTCTCTTAAATTAAGATTCTTTAAAATCATTCGATATATACTAAAATCATCTGTACTATACATCATATAGATATATGTACAATTTTCTCCACAGCACATACAATTTACTTCAAAATAAATTATTGCCTCTAAGGTTGAAGCATTTCCCACACAGTCTTCCTCATATTTACCATCTCTTAATTTCTTTTTGTCAATAGTATTAAAATTTTATTATTTTTGCCCCTCTGATACTATGCACATTTTAAGGAGGGCCCCCAGGCCAGAGGCTTCATTCCTCTCCAGGCTTTACTCTAGACTTTCTCTGCCATGACCTTTCACTGTATATCTTTACCCACCTCCCCCTTTCAGCTTCTTTTTATATGTTGTCTTCTTCTGTTGGAAGATCAAGCTCTTTAGGGGCTGGAGTTCTCTTTCTTTCTACTTGTAATTGTATCCTCAGCACTTCCTAGAGTGCCTAGCACTCTAGTAAGTGCTTAATAAATGCTTGTTGACTAACTGACAAGGCTCTAGATCAGCAGTATGTCCTAATTGTCTTTGCCTGCTTATGTCTGTCTGTTGGGAAGTTTAATCTTAAGGTTAACTGTTTTCTTTGCAAAGGAATTTGACCTTTGAGATTGGGTCAGAAACAAAGGTGACAGATGCTTAGGGATGGCATTCACTGTTATTATATGGGTCCTTATAAGGATAAACCTTGGATTGGGCAGGTGTTCTACCTTCTCCCTCAGTAGGTTGTATTCCAAGTGTTAAATCAGTTGGATCTAGTGCTTGTGTTGTGAAATGTCCACATTGCTTTGTGTGCCTGGAAGATCATGTCTATAGAAGTTGAAGCCAGCAAGAACTAACAAACAGCAGAGCCGGGGTTTGAATCCAGACCCTGTGATTCTAAATTCACTGCTGTTTATAGTAATAGTTTATTAGTTCTTCTTGTTGTTTGACAAAGTCTCTTGTGTTGTTATTAGGAATTAGATAATATAATTAGGTAGGTTCAGGACTTACTGAATAGTTAGACTCAAATAATAGTCACTAATCTGGACTGCCTAAGGATTCTATGGTTGGTCCTCTGTTCACTTAACATTTTTAGCAAAGCTTGCAGTATGGTATAGATGACACGCTTATCAAATTCACAGATTGACACAAAGCTTGGAGGGAAAGCTAATGTACTAGATGACAGATTCAAGATCTGACAGGCTAAGATACGAGGCCAAATAAGATGAATAAAATGAAATTTAATAAGGAAAAATGTCAAGTCTTAGATGGGTTAAAAAATAAACTTCACTAGTACAAGATGGAGGCAAACTAGGTAGCTGTTCATTTGAAAAAAGATTTGAGAATTTTGGTGGATAACAAATTCAACAGGAGTCGACAGAGTGAGGTCAGTTAGCCAATCTAATGTAATATTTGGTTGCTTTAAGAGATCCGTAGTGTTCAGAATGAAAGAGGATACAATCCATTTTTACTCTGTCTTGGTTAGACTGCAGATTAGATTGTTGTATTCAGTTCTGGCACAGTATTTAGTAAGAATGTTTTAGGATTCACCAGCAACCAAGCTGGTGAAGGGGCTTGAAGAAACTGGGAATGTTTAGCCTGGAGAAGGAAGGATTTAGGAAGGGACATGTTAGTTTTATTTGAAGGGTTATTATTATTATTATTATTTTTATTTTTGCTAGGCAATGGGGTTAAGTGACTTGCCCAGGGTCACGCAGCTAGTAAGTGTTATGTGTCTGAGGCCAAATTTGAACTCAGGTCCTCGTGACTTCAGGACTGGTGCTCTATCCACTGCACCACCTAGCTGCCCCTTGAAGGGTTATTATATGGAAGAGAGATTAGTCTTGTTTGGCCACAGACAATAGAACCAACAGGGTGGGTTAAATTTGTAGCAAAATAGATTTTGGCCCAATATAAGGAAAAACTCTCCAATAGAATGATTCAAATGGGGAATGGACTGCATTAGGAGAACATAGATTCCTCCTCAAAGAAGACCTAAGGTGAAAGGTCAGATGACCACTTGTTGGGAATATTGCACAGAGAATTCTTGGTCAGCTACAGGTTGGATTAGATGGCTTTTGAGTTCCCCCCCAAACTCTCAGATCTTTTGATCAGAAAATATAATGCCAGGTCACAGTTTCCTTTGTGTTTTTATTTTATTTTTGGCAAGATTCTAGACACAATCATCTTTGAAAAGTATATATTATAGTTGAAATTGAAAATTATATGCTCACATAAGGACAAAAATCTTGTATTGTGATTTTATGTGCCTCAACTTCTTCGTTGAACAAAACTAGTTATATATTAATTTGAAAATTATATTTTCATGAGGCCAAAAATCTTTTGTAGTGCCTTTATGTGCCTCAATTTCTTCAAGTGAGGACAATAATAATAATCATAGCATCCACTTCACAATATTGTTGTGAGGATCAAATGAGATACTATTTTTACAGCACTTTGCAAACCTTAAAGGGTTATTTAAATGCAGGGTATTATTGCTTATATTAGAACATCTTTTGCATGGAAATCTCTTCTGTGAAAATATTTTGCACCTCTCTACTCCAGCTAATTCAATTAAACAAATATTTATTAAGAATATACTGTTACAAAAACATTATGCTTGGCATTAGAAAAAAATGAAATACAGACTCTATTCTCATACAATAAGAAACATGTACATGAATACCTGTGGTGCTAGGGAAAATATGATAAATAGTGCAAGAATGAGGTACAGATAAAGTGCTGTGAGAAATTGAAGCTGGTTGAGATGACTTTCACCTAGGGGACAAAGTATTAAGAAAGGCTTAATATGTGAAGAGGAATAGTATAAGATAAGCTTGAAAGGCCTCATTATGGAGGGGTGTTAGTTCTTCATGCCAGGATTAGGAGTTGCTATTTTATTTAAAAGCATTAGGGAACCCCTGAAATTTTTTTTTTACTTTTATGGGAG
>NW_020944806.1:0-1403 GCF_900497805.2 Vombatus ursinus | reverse complement strand
AAAGGAGTCCCTCAATAATACTAGCTTACTTTCATAATGTGTCGGATCCTTATCTAATCCAATCAGTTTTTGTTAAGCAAATACTATGTCCCAAGTACTGTGCCAGGTAAAAAGAAGACTTGTCCCTGCCCTCAAAGAGCTTGCATTCTCCTTGGAACAAATAACACACAGGGACAGATTAGTATAGACAACAGAATTTGAGGAGGAAGAGAGCAATACCAAATAGGGCAATCTGTAGAAGGACAAATGCACAGAACCTTGAAGGAAGCTCAGGATTCTAAAAGGTGAAAAGTGAAATTGTTCAAGTATGTGGGAAGAAGCTGGGCACCGACCTGTGTGTAGAATGTATGAAGTGGAGTAATAATTCTGGAAAGGTAGGCTGGAATGAGATTGGGAAGTCAGTCTGAGGCTTGTAAATGCTAAGCTGAGGAGTGTGTATTCAATCTTAGAGGCAGCAGGGAGACCCTGAAGGTTCTTGAGCAGGAAATTGTCATGGTCACACTTGTGTTTTAGGGAGGTTATTTTAGCAGCTATATGGTAAATGGGTCACAGAGGGGAGAGACTGACAGCAGATATTAAAAAGGAGGCTATTAAAATAGTTAAGGTGAGAAGTGATATGGGCTTGAATCTAGGGTGATGGCTGAGTAAATGGAGGGAAGGGAAAAGATTATACACTCACGCATATATGTACATGTAACCATAGTACATATATGCACAACACGCACACATGTGCCTATACATGCCATTGGACATATGTACACACATGTGTGCATATATACACATGTATGTGTGTGTGTATATACATATATACATATACATATATACATATATGCATATATATATGTATATATATGTATATATACATATGAATATCAATGTTTCCCCTTCTCTCCACTTACTCAGCCATTGCCCTGGGCCCTTATCACTCCTCACCTTGCCTATTACGTTTATGGGCATATATATATATATATATATATATATATATCGGCATATATATATACACACACATATATATATACACACACACACATATATATATATATATATATTTTGATATACCCTGTTCATTTGTTTCAGTCGTGTCTGACTCTCTTTGACCTCATTTGGGGTTTTCTTGGCAAAGACACTGGAATGGTTTGCCATTTCCTTCTCCAGCTCATTTTACAGATGAGGAAACTGAGGCAAACAGGGTTAAGTGAGTTGCTTAGGGTCACATAGCTAGTAAGTGTCTGAGGCCAAATTTGAACTCGGGTCTTCTTGACTCCAGATCTAGTGCTCTATCCACTATGGCGTCACCTAGCTGCCCTCTGCATGTACCTAGCTAATATTTATTTTTGTTGCCTCCATTAAACTATATGATCTTTGAGATAAGGGACTATTTTCCTCCTTTATTTGTGACCCCT
>NW_020944805.1:0-3854 GCF_900497805.2 Vombatus ursinus | reverse complement strand
CTTGCGCCCTACTGTCTCCTAGCTGATAGGCAGTAATTAAGAGAAAACATTTGCTACAAATATGTCAGGTCAGGTCCTGGGTCATGGTGGACATGTGTTGCTCATAGCACACTCTGAGTGGCTAGGATATAGTTTTTACAACAGAAGGTTTCAGGCCTCTCTCTGGGCCTCTTCATCTAACGAGGCTGGGGATTCTGTGATGATAAGTGGGTGGATAATCTCCCCTGGGCTGTAAGCCATCTTATTCCTTGGTCAGACATGATTTGGGGACCCTGGGGTTGAAGTAAGGAAAGAGCTTCGAGGGGGTGGAGCCATCTTCTTCTTCCTCTTGCCTTGGTCATCCAGTTGTGGAGGGTTGTACTCAGAGGATTTGTCTTTTTTCACAAGACTTCCTGTCCCTGCGTGGCTTACAAGAAGAAGGACAAAAATACTGCTTTTATATCTCTGATGAATAATTAGTTCACTGAAATGTGAAACGTCACTCATAGAACTGGAGTTGCTTTTCTGACCCTGGTCTCCAAACTCTGTGACCCCCAGAGTCCAGTCTTCCAAATGCCCCTCTTAATCATTACAGGTGTGCATACCCTTGTGGGCTTTGTTAGAGTGTGGATTCCATGCAGATGTAGGTTTGACCAGAGGGGTCAAATGCACAGCCTGCTGCCTGGCTTCAATGTACTGGAATGCTTAGGAAGCAGATTAAAGAGTAGTTGGGAGTTAGTTTAAAATTAAATGTTATCTGCTTTATTGTATTTTCGTGTCTTTATTAAAGAAGTCAGTATGTGGTCTGCAGTGATCTTTAAGTACAGATATGTGGCTCCCATTCTTATGTGGGGGCAGCCAGGTGGTGCAGTGGATGTAGTACAGACACCAGAGTCAGGAAGACTGAAATTCCTGTTTTCAAATCTGGCCTCAAACTAGCTGTGTGACCCTGGACAAGTCACTTTACCCTGTTTGCCTCAGTTTCCTCATCTGTAAAATGAGCTGGAGAAGGAAATGGCAAACTGCTGTAGTATCTTTGGCAAGAAAACCCTAAATGGGGTCACAGAGTGTTGGACCTGACTGAAAATGGCTGAATAGTAGCAACAACAATAAATTTCTATTTCAGTTTGACATCACTGGTTAGACTGGCTGACCTCTGAGGGCCCAAAGGATTCCTAAATTTTGTGATGTTGATTTTCCCTACACTTATGGTTGATTCATATCAAGGAGTTCCCTGGTCCTTTGCTACTAGCCACTCAATACACATAGGACCATGGAAGGATGTTGAGACTGCCAGCAATTGTTGGGTCAACATCCTTTTAGAGTCCTACATCTTTGCTCTGGGGTCAGGTCTGGCAAGCCAAGGCCTTCCCATCCCAAACCTTAGCTTGCCCTATAAGGACCTTGGCTTTGCCTTCTTCCTTTCCAAACAGTCTCCCTGTAGCTCATAGGTTCAAAGCAAGAGATCTGGCTTCTTATTAGTTTGTTGTTATTTTTTTTTTTGAGGCAATCAGGGTTAAGTGACTTGTCCAAGGTCACGCAACTAGTGCGTGTCAAGTGTTTGGTGTGAGGCCGGATTTCAACTCAGGACATCCTGACTTCAGGGCTGGTGCTCTATCCACTATGCCACCTAACCCTAACCCTAATTGCCTCGTTATTAGTATCGATGGGGTGCTTGGGTGCTTGTGCTTGTACTTGGACCCCAATTTCTCCCTAGTCTCAGAAACACTGTCTCTGACAATCACTCCCCAGCCCAAGGACACTGTGCCTAGCAGTCACTCATGTGTGGGCCCCAGCAAGACCCTTATCTCTCTCCCTGGTGCAGCTATACAAAGCTGGGTGAGAGAGCACTGGGCTACTCAGGCCCCAGCCCTCAGATAGTGTCTCTGGAAGCCTCCCAATTCCTTAGTAAGTTCCTGTCTTGTGAAAAAACTTTCCCTTGTTGCAATGCATTCTCTCATCAAGATAGAGGGAGAGGGGTGCCTTGCCCAGCCCAAGGAATTTTGTCCTTGGCTGGCCCAAGGACTCTTCCTCCTGTCAGACTCCCAAGATCCATACCTCTGTCATCTCCCTCCCTGTGTGGTATACTCCCTACACTTTCCTATCCATAGCTCCCAAAGACACCTAGGCCTTTAGATTACCTAATCAATATCCCTTGCATTACTTTCCCATGCTCTTTCCTGTATAAACCCTAGCTCCATCCTCAGTCTCTTGGAGGTTCCTTAAGAATCCTTGCCCGCTAAAAAGCATAACAATAAATCTTTGTCACCTTGACTTAAAGAATGCTTGAATCTGTGAATTCATTCCAGATGACCTCCTCCAGTATTCCAGTCTTTGAGGGGTCTCAACCTCAGAGCACAACAGTATCACTGACAAAGCAAATGTTATTCTCATTTTACTGATGAAGAAACTGAGGTACAGAGAGGCTCAGTGAGGTGCTCAGAGCCACACATTCATTGAAAGCCAGAGTTAGGATCTGACCTCAGGTCTTCCACTACACCATGGGGCCTGCCAAGCCCAACACTCCAAATCCTAGCAGCCGCCCTGGGTAAAGCCTGACATGGATAGACCTATGGAGGTCTGCCTCTGAAGTCTTCCTTCTGTATCTCCATTTAATCCCTTAAATATAGGTACCTCATTCTGCAGCTCTCCTTCTGAATCCCCTGTTTCTAGCAGGGATCTCCCCCTGGAATCTGTAAACATCTCTGGAATCTTCTGACAAAGGCATAAGTAGGACGGGAGAGGAGAGGAGGCATCCCTGTATATCACAGCCATGTGCTTCCAGCTCATGTGTTTGCAGCCCCTGGGCCTCAAGCATGCCTGAAACCAACCCACCTGCCCCTATCCAAGGTTAAGGGAATATTAAACCAGCAGATGAATTGCATTTTCTTTGGCATCCACATGAGATGAAATTGGGGCTCACATTCCTCATTTACAGCAGAATGTTGGTCTAAATTTCAAGGTAGTGAGGTGGCTCAGTTAGTGCAGTCTCTGACTCAGAGTCAGGAAGACCTGAGTTCAAATACCATCTCAGGCACTTAATAGCTTTGTGACCCTGAACAGGTTATTTACCCTCTCACCTCAGGTTTCCTGAGATGAGGCTCATAATAGCACTTCCTTCCCGAGGTGAGTGTGAAGGTTATATGAGATCTTATTTAGAAAGTGCTTTTGCAAAGCTTATTATAGAAATATGTGCTGTTATTATTATTGCCTTCAAGAGCTAACTCCTGTGATTCTGCCGATTCAGTCATTCAGTCATCATGATACTCATTGAAATGATGACTTTCATCCCATCCCTTCAGAACTCTAAGAAATTCCTCCTAGTGTGAAGGAGGCATTGGTCATTTATCTCCTAAGCAGGGACCCTCCTTCCACCCAGTGGATATCCATGGGATTACAGGATTTAGAATTATGAGGTGGGAGAGGGGTGCAGTCCTCTGACAAACCAGCATTTGAAGCCTTCAGACTTCCTAGTGAGCTTGAGGACTTCACAGAGGATCATCGATCTAGAGTCTGACGGGCCTCCAAGGCCATCTGCCCCAGTTGCCTAGAACAGCGCCTAGTCCATAGTAGACTCAATAAATGCTACTGGCCTGACTGATTCCACTCCCTGAATCCATTCTTCTGATCTCTAGAACTTTTCTATGAAAGTAAAATCTGATTGATAATGACTCAAAACTTGATTATGCAGTAGAACAATGATAAATAATAAGTTATTGAAGGAAGACTCTGTTCATAGAGGGCCCTTCAGCTGCTTTCCGAGTCACTGAAGAAAAAATTGCACAGAAATTGAACAATTATAAAAAACACAAGGTCATTATTAAATGCAGCTTATGAAGTCCAGGCTAAGTCAACCATAGCCTTTCAGAGAAGCT
>NW_020944804.1:0-11455 GCF_900497805.2 Vombatus ursinus | reverse complement strand
GCTGCTCTCCCTCCTCAAATTATACTATATTTACTTACAGGCTTAAACATTGTATCCCAAGAGAGGCAGCAAGACATAGTTGCTAAAGAGCTACACTTGGAGTTAGAAAGACCTGAGTTCAGGTTCTGCCTCTAACACTGGACGTTAAGGATGTGTGACCCTGTGCAAGTCACTTAATTTCTCTGTATGATACACAGAGAGGGGTGCGTAAAATCAGTGGGTACTGGATGCCCTCTGACCATCAACCCCTGCTCTAAATCTATGATCTTATAGGATCTCTGCCGTCATCCATAATAATACTAAAGAATGGGGTCTTCACGAGGCCTGGAAAGGCGAGAATTAGAAAATTAGAAAACAAGGCCAGATTTCTTCAGTCCCATGTAAGGGACGAGTTTCATTGACGAGTGAGCACAATGTCCAGTGAGCTCAGCAGGAGATCACCACCACCCAGACCTCGCTCAAGTTATTCCAGAAGACTAGTCAGCTCCCTTTGCTCCAATTCCAGGTTTATCCAGGAACCTTCAAACCTTCAGGTTCTCAAATCATTCACTCCCTCCTTCTGCCCCCGAGGTCAGTGAGCTAATCAGCCAAGACAATCCACTTGCTTATTCCATAATTTATATTAAGAAACAAAACTACCATTCTGTGCTGGGAGGAGTAGGAAAAGGGATGCCTTGACTTCCCCCAAAAAAAGGATGTTCCCCCATACTATTTGGTCTAGACCTCCTCCTTGCTCTTGTCCTAAAGGCACAGAAATCAGATCTAAAAGAGTCCTCAAAAATCACCTAGTTGGGTCAGCTAGGTGGTACAGTGGATAGAGCACCGGCCCTGGAGTCAAGAGGACCTGAGTTCAAATCTGGCCTGAGACACTTGATACTTACTAGATGTGTGACCCTGGGCAAGTCACTTAACCCCCATTGTCTAGCAAAGAAAACAAAAAAAAATAAACAAAAAAGGAAGAAATTGCCTACTCCCGTAGTGACAAACTGAAATATAAATAGAAATCACTAAATTGAACATAGGATCCTGGTGGGCTGCATAGGGACTTAGAAGACCACATATTAACATTATCTGTATTTTTATTTATTTTATTAAATATTTCCCAATAACACTTTAATCTGATTCAGACAGCACGCAGGCTGCACGCGGCCCACAGCCCATGTGTCTGACGTTTCTGACTTGATCCAGCTCCCTCATCGTACAGGGCCAGAAACCTGAGGCATGGAGACGGATGTGAAAAGACATGGCCAAAGCCATACTGCTAAAGGGCAGCAGAGCCTCCCTCCCTTCTTTGCAGAGGTGGGAGGCTATGGGTATGGGACACTGAATAGATACATTTCATCAAAGTGTCATTTAGTTCTGTTGTACAGCCCTTTCCTCTAATTTTCTTAATTCTTTGGTATGTAGAAACAAAATACCGAAACCCCCAATTTAAAGGGCTTAGCTAAAATTTATCAGACCTCTACATTTTAAACATTACCAGTTTTTGATCAAAACAAAATACAAAATAAAAAAATTTAAAAAAACAAAATATAGCATACAAGCATAGGCTATAAGATACCAGAAAATACTTCTTTTAGCTGACTAGACACATTTAAATCTGTTCTCATAAGATTGCCATTGTCTGAAACTTGGAGTTGCAATATCTTTCCCTCATCCTTGGAGTCAAATGATACTATCCCAATCTAATACCACAAACTGTATCTTTTTCCTGTTTTCCTTTTCTGTCAGTTAAACATGCTGTTCTCAGCTTGTAACTTTAATGGAAACATTGTACGATTTGGTCATTTCTAAAATTTTTCTGCACACATTTCCACCAGAACACAGAAGACCCAGCCTTCCTTGCGATATGTGGTCAATAGGGAGGGATCCCTTGATCAGGCAACTACCTCCAACACCTGCCTTATAGAATAAATGATGACACTGTTTCTAATACATCTGATCATGAAACGCAAAGTTGAGGGGCTCACTTTATTTGCTTCAGCAATTCCTGGGGATGGCTCACCAGGTAGGGGGACAGGAAGAGACAGAATAGGACAGGGATTAGAAATGAAGGTGATGTGGAAAACAAAGGATATCCATAATTTTTTTTAAAGGAAGTAACACCTGGATTGAACCTCAGGTCCCCTCCTTTTCTTTCCCCTTCTTTTGTGACATTACAGTTTTATTTTTCAAATCAATCACATTATAAGAAATAACGGGGTGGGGTGGCAAAGGATTGCATATTTACACTAAATTCCCTTCAAACTCAACAGGAAGAGTGTCTTCTCGTGGAAAGGTTTGTCTCCCATTCGTCGCCAGCCTTGTGCCCATACCTGCACAGGGCCAAGGTCGAAGCTGGGTGGGCTGGGTGGGCATGGGCAGATCTCTGGGCTGTTCTGGTAACTCAGTGTTACCAGGATTCTTGTTCCCACAGCTGCAGCAGAAAGGCCTTCCAATGCCTTCTCACAATGTCCTTACCCCACAGTTCAATTTGCCTCCAATGAATCAGCCTTATCTGGGTCCAGGCCTTGTCCTCCCCTGTCACTTCCCCACATTCAGTTAAACCACTTGAAGGTGGAAAACATGTCATTCTTCATCTCTGTATGTTCAACCCTGCGCACCGACATCTCAGCTGTTTGCTAAACTGAAAGTCTCATGTGAGTCTAGGTACCATGAGTCATTTTTCCCAGGCCCCTTTTCCCCACCCCAGAAGAAGCTGACCACTGACTACCAATCTAAAAAAACTATGCCCTGGGCCACAGAATCACAAGAACATAACTGGAAGAGACCTTAGGGGGTCATCTAGTCCAACACCTTCATTTTATAGATGACGAAACTGAGGCTCATAGAGATTAAGTGACTTGACTGAGGTAATAAAACCTATATGTTCATAAGATCATAGGCTTAGAGCAGGAAGGGACCTTAGAGGCCATCTGGTCTAATCCTTTCATTACGCAGTTGAGAAAAATGAGACCCAGAAAGGTTAAGTGACTACCTAAGATGACATGGGCAATAAGAGACAAAGGCAGGAAATGGAGATCAGGTCCTGTTCAAAAGCCTGTTCTCTCTCCACTGGGCCGTGATGCCTACCTCACATCTCCCCCAACTCTGAGATACCATAGGATACCCTGAGACCAAGTCTGAAACAACTTTTAAAAAGGTCATTTCTTATTATAATGTTGACCCCCAACTTCCAGATGGAGGAATATTGCCTCAGTCCCCTCTGCATCTGCCCCTGTGCTCAGTGAGCGAGCACACATAATAGGCCCTTAATAAACCTGGTAAAGGGAAAAGAAAATTCAGAGAAAATGCTGCCTTCAGAGCTAGAGAGAGAGGGGCACCCTGCAGTGGTGAGTAAATAGTCAGAGTCAGGAAGAGAGCCTGCTCTCTCTTACTGCCCAGGTCAAGCATCAGCATGGTATAGTGGGAAAATCACTGCCTTGGGAGTCACAGGAGCTGGGTTCAAATCCCATCTCTGATGCCTGTAACCCAAAAAACCTTAGACTAGTCACTTAACTTCCATGGGCCTCAGTTCTTTTATCTGTAAAACGAAGGGACTCTGAGGTCTCTTCCCTTCTCAATCTTGAACCCTAGAAATAAGGTAACCTTTCTGCATCACAGCGAAGGGTTTTCTTCACCCAGAGTTCCTATGTGCACTGATGAAATCCTCAACAGCCACAAAATAAATGGCTTTCTTCCCAGCCCTAGGAAATGTAGTAAGGGCCATTGGGTGCAGCCCAAAGAGGAGACAGGACAGCTCAGAATCATCAGGGAAGGTGCATGAATGCACTTCCTGGCCATCTCCACCATGCCTCCTAGATGACCACCACACCCCCCTGCCCCCAGCTCCCCCTCATCTTCCTCCATTAGAAAGTAAGCTCACTGAGGGCAGGGCCTGCCATTCTTGTTTGTATTTGCATCCCCAGCACTTACAACAGTGCCTGGCATATTGTCAGGAACCTCTCAAGTTTAGAAATGGCTCTTTCCCATGCCTTTCTAGCCCTGAGATTGGAGAGAAACTTCAGATCAGGCGTGCCTCCTCCTGACATGAATTCCTGGCCCTGAATGCCACTCCCTTCCTCCCATCACCCAGGGCCAGAGCCGAAAGGGACTGACTCCAACCCCGAGCTTCATGGGACTCCCTTTTCTGACACCCCCTATTAGCAGTCAACCATCTTCTACCCCAGCAGTGCCAGGGAGAGGGATAAAATGAGTCAACACATGCAAAGCACTCTGCAAACTTTAAAGCACTATAGAAATGAGAGCTATTATTAGTGCTGCTGTTGTTGTTGTTGTTATTTTTATCTCTCATGGAATCCCATTCCACTTTTGACCAAGTCTAATATGTAGGAAATTTTCAAAATCTGCATCTCTGCAACTTCTTTCCAGTGCTTCCAGGCCCTCTGCCTCAGGCCAGTCAGACCCTTATCGTAGCCTCACTGTGTCACGCAGGTGTGGGAGCAGCTGGCCTCGTCAGCTGGATTCTTCTCTGTAGGTTATCAAATCTCAGCTTCCTAAGCAGGGTGCTGTTTTACAGAAAACTGAATTTACACACAACAGCCACACGGTGGCGCTGTGGACACCATGGGCAGTCCTTATGGCTACACAGATTGAATAAAGTCCCTGGCCTTACCAGCAGCAGCCACGAGGTGGCGCTGGAGCGAAACAAATTAAAACAAACCTGGGCCTGACTTAAAAGGCCACAGGATTGCGCTGTGGCCACATATTTACATCCAGCCTCCCAAACTACCTTATAACTCTCACCCACGCGCACCTGGCTCTCCCTACCCCAGGAGATCTCTGGACATTACCTTGTGGCCACACCTCCCCTGCAGAGGAGCCAGAAAACACCAGCAGAGGGGGCGGGGCAATGGGGAGCCCTGCAGCTCCTCCCCCCATCACACCCCACCCCCGCCAGGGCCAGGCTGCAATCCGCCCACATGGCTGGCCAAAAGGAAGCACAAGGAGCTAACTGCCAAGGAGGAAATGGAGCGGGGCCGCAGTGACCTCTGGGAAAAGGGTAATGTCACAGACCAGAGGATTCTGGGAGTGGTAGTAGTCCTGCTGCCTAGGACCTACAGGGACCTCACTCTTGCTTGCAAAGGGTGTCTTTCTCTCCAGTAGCTTAGCGTTCTTACTAAGAAGCACAGGACAGGGAAGAGCATGTGGTTTTTGTAAGGAAGAGCAACACCTCTTAGCTATGTGACCCCAAGCAAGTCACTTGTGTCCAAACCTCAGTTTCCTCATTTGACATAATACTTATAAAGTGCTTGGCACAGTGCCTGGCACATAACTAGGTGCTTAATACATGCTTGCTCCTCTCCCTTCCCCTCCTTATTTGTAAAATATTACAACTTACAACACCTGTAGTACTATATATACCCCACAGAGTTTTTGTGAGCCTCCAAAGCACTTTATACAGGCAAGCTGATGTCAGGAAAGGCAGGGGGAGCAGGGCTCAGAATCAGGGATGTGACTTCTCTGATGCTTAGTAGCTGCATGACCCTGGCCAAGTCACTCAACTTTTCAGCATCCCACTCTCTAAGGCCATTCTCTAAGAATATAATTTGCAGAGTCCATCAGTCAATAAGCATTTCTTAACACCTACTACATGCCAGGAACTGTCTGGAACAAGCTGCCCCGGAAATCATGGGGTTCCCCATGACTGGAAATGGACTGGCAAGGAGATTTCTGCCCAGGAGGTGTGAACTAGATGTTTTCCAGGATTTCTTCCATCAAAGACATTGGATGATTGTGTGTCTTCAGAGATGACAAGGACTTCAGGATTTGGATTTGTGACAGAGGGTGATGGGACCAGCTTTCTGAGCCAGGGTACCCATTCCCTGCTCCCAGGAGAGATTGGAGGCTCATTCAGCAGGAACCAGACTTCCAGCACC
The DNA here is from genome assembly GCF_900497805.2 of Vombatus ursinus. Lineage (NCBI taxonomy): Eukaryota > Metazoa > Chordata > Mammalia > Diprotodontia > Vombatidae > Vombatus > Vombatus ursinus. The sequence continues at coordinate 5,576 of NW_020944804.1, read as the reverse complement.
ATGCCTCAGAATACCCTCCACCCTACTCCAGAGGCCAACAGGAAATGTTCACAGCCTTTTTCCCAAAAGAGCTCAGTCCTGCAACCAGGGTTGAACCTTAGGTAGCCTCTGCTGCAGGGGGAAGAATGAAGGAGAAAGGTGCACTCTCATGGACAAACTGGAGTCAGGAAGCTGGAGGGAGCCTCAGCTGTATCAGCCCCCAGGAAAGGATCTAGTCCCTCCCATGGAGGTCTCGACTCCCCTGGAAGCAGAGAATGAACTGCCTGAGTGCCATGAGATGCCTGGCTCTGATGTGTTCTCGGTGTTGCCATGGCAGGACTGAACCTGTTTTCTCTTCTGAGAATGAGCATCTCAGAGATCCCTTCCAGCTAGAAGTCTATGACCCTAGGAGATGAAGTTTTCTTTCCTCTGGCTGGCAGTTTGCTCATCTTTAAAATGGAGCAGTTTGCAACTGCAGTCCTAGAGAGCTCCCTGAGCATTCGGGAGACATTGCCTGCACTCATATTGCTAGTAAGTGTCCACAGAGGTGAGATTGAAGCACAGGTCTGGGTTCTAGGTGGCACCAGCCCTCTGTCCAATCCACGAGCGGCCTCTCTCCTAACGCAGAGGCAGCAAGCACTTAATCAATGTTCACTGAACTGAATACTACTGTGACTGGGAGGGAAGAAGAGGACCAGTCTCTAGCATCACACACCCAGGACTCCACAGACCCCAAGCCGAACTACCCCTCCCAGAATGCACTGAGAGTCCGCCTCAACACTACATTTCCCAGAGGCCTCAGCGGTGCTCTTCCACTTCCAGGCTGGGCCTTTCACCGCTTTCCCTCCTCCAGACTCTAACAACCTTGCGCTCTGGTCAGGGTGGGCCTGGAGATCGACCCCAGAGGCGCCGGGGGGGACGGTATGGTGAAGATGTAGGTGGGGGTTGGGGGCGGCTCCCAATTCCCCCCTCCCTGCAGGCGCTCCACCCGGGGATGCTGAGCAAATCTGTGAGCAGCATTGGCGACATGCGGCCACACAATGCTGTGTGCTAATCTGTGTGACCCGCAGCGCCACCATGTGGCCCCTGTGTGCATGGTCAGACTCTAGGAATCTAGTGCAACCTATGTGACCTCAGCGCCACCATGTGGCCCTAGTGTGCATGGTCAGACTCTAGGAATCTAGTGTAACCTTTGTGACCTCAGCGCCATCATGTGGCCAGTATGTGTATGTCCTAAGGTTCTACCCTGGCTATGTTGCCAGTGTGTGCTTGAGCTAAGGCTCTCTGCTAACTCACGCGACCACAGCGCCATCATGTGGCCACTTTATATGGCCTGTGTTTGTATTCTAAGGAACATCTTAAGCTGTCCCAGGTTCCTAGCCTTAGCACTGCTGTGCATATGGCCTGGGTTTGCATCCTAAACTCACTCCAGTGCCACCACATGGCCATTGTCCATTTTCTAACTTGCATACCCTCGATGCCACCATGTGTGTGTCCTGTGATTCTAGTCTGACCATCAGGCCACCCTTCAGCTAGTCTGCACACTGTGGTCCATTTTAATCTTTGTTATTACAGCCCTGGCTTATGGCCATTGTAGGCACATCTCTCATCTCTGTTCTCACCTTTCTGACCACAGTACCGTTGTGTGACCTTCTTTTCCACGTCCAGGGCCTCTGCCCTAGCCAGTGTGCCTGCAACAACAGACTGTAGCCTGTACATTCCTTAGGAACCAGCGGACTCTGTACACCCTTTGAAGCTGCTGGCCTTTCTCCTTGATATCCATTCCTATACTATCAGAGCTGAAGAAACAGAGGTTCCAGCCAAGTTCCCTGATTTTATAGAAGGAAAAAACAAGCTTTGTAGAAGGGAAAGTTTGCCCTTGGCCACACAGGGACAAAGCCAGGACAAAGTCTCCTAACTCTCCCAACCAGGAATCTTTCTGAGACTCCATGCTGCCCTAGCAGGCCAGGATAGACTTTGCAGATTCCAGCCTGAGGCTTTGAAGGGCCTCTTACCTGGAAGACAAATGGGGGTCCCAGAAAAAAGGGTCCAGCTAATGAAAGACATTGCCCTCAACCTTGTAGTTCCCAGCTCCACTTTGGGATGGTAAAGACCCTGGTGTCTGGGCCATAAAAGGGTTGGGAGAGCTTACCCTGAATAAAACAAGACCTATGGGGCACATCATCACATATGTCAGATTTGTTTGTCACTTGGAAGCGATGTGTTATGCTTGACCTCCAGAGAGCAGAAGTGGGAGCACTGGGAAAACATTGCAGGGTGAGATTTTGGCTTCATGAAAAGAAAAATTTGCTAACAAAGAGAGTTGGTCAAAAGGAGAATCTACTTTTTGCAATAGCATTAAAGTCAGAAGACCTGGGTTCAAATCATGACTCTCAATTACTACCTGTGTAGTACTGGGCTAATAATCATTTAACTTCTCTGGGCCTGTTTTCCTACCTATAAAACATGAGGGTGTTGGGTGAGGTGGCTTTTGAGGCCCCTTCCAGTTCTAAATCTATGGTCCTTGGGAGGTAGTGAGCTGTCCATCAGTGGAAGTCTCCAAGTGATGGCTAGATGACCAATTGTAAGTCTGGTTGTAGTGAGAGTTTCTTTTCAGGCAGGCATTCGACTCAGGGTCTTCTAGGGTCCATAGCAGGAATGTGTCCTAGGAGACAGCAGTGACCTGAGGTCCCTCCACATTTCAGGAGAGTTGAGGGAGGAGTGGATTCTGTCCTTGCTGGTGCTGGAGTCATCCCTGAGCAGCTGCCTGGGAGCTCAGAAACCAACAGTGAGGAAGGAATGACTTGGAAGGATTGAACCAAAATACCTAGAGGGAGAGGTGAGAACTCCAGGAGGGTTGGGAACTGGATGATACACCCTGTGTGGGCCATAGGCCAACCCATCTCGGGGGAGACTCCTTTGAGAAATAAGGTTGATGGAAGACTCACTCAACATGGGGAAGGTTTGGTGCTCTGTCTTAGGCCCTCAGCTACAATACATCCTCTAGCCCCTGTCTCCTGCAGAGATCTTGGAAGAGACATCTTTCCACTGGCCACCCCAAAGAGGGTTGGGAGAATAGCCCAGTCACCTCCCACTTCCTGATCAACTCCTCCCTCCAAAGGACCCTTCCTTCCTGGTCTTCAATCAGGGAACCTGAGAATTTTGCTTTGAACTTGTCCGAGGACTTTTCCCGACTTTCCATTGTGTGTACTAAGCTTCCTGCTGGCTCATGTTAGTAATAAGAGCAGGAACAGGACCCACACCTCCTAATGCCTAGTTCTGAACTGGCCTGGCCTCTTGGTCTCTCTGATGGCAAAGCAAACATATCACAACTATGGAGCTCCAGAGAGCCCAGTGAGTGTACCCCTTGCTCCGCCATGTGAGCCAATGAAAATATTTCAGCTCAATCAGTGAGGAGCTGGCTCGGAACTTGGGTTTAATGGTTAGTGTCCTGCAACACACAGAAAACAGAGCTGAGAATTCAATTCCTGCACCCTTGTGCAGACCTGCATGTCCATAGAGCCAGTCCATGAACCTCATAGCTTGGATCTTAGAAGGCAGGAGAGCCCTTCTTGAGTTGCTTCTGTGTCTTTCCTTTCTGAAAGTGGGAGCAGCACCCCTAAATGCTACTTCTTCCATGAAGCCTTCCCTGGTTCCCCAAAATCAGTAATATCCTTCCCCCCCACCTCATTTAGCACTTTCCATGTACTTCTTTAATGGACTTCTCCCATATTGTTCCCTTATCATTTGTTGCTGTGCAGTTGTTTCAGTCATGCCCAACTCTTCATGACCCAATTTGGGGTTTTCTTGGCAAAGATAGTGGAATGGTTTGCCATTTCCTTCTCCAGCTCATTTTACAGAAGAGGAAACTGAGACAAATGGAGTTAAGTGATTTGTCCAGGGTCATACAGCTAGTAAAATGTCTAAGGCCAGATTTGAACTCAGGAAGATGAGTCTTCCTGACTAAAGGCCCAGCATTCTATCCACTGTACCACCTAGCTGCCCTTATCTTCTGTCATAGTTATCTGTATATTTGTGACTTATCCATATAGTAGTCTTTGAATTCCATAGAACCATACACCATGTTTTAACTAAACTTTGTGCACAGTGATATGTACCTAGTAGGTCCTTAATAAATATCTGTTATAGTATATTTCTGCTTTGTATCGAATTATTGGGAGTTCAAGCCTGGACTGATGTGAGGTAGGACTGTTCCCTCATACTTCCTTTCTCTTCTCTAGCTATGTCTATCCCCCAGAGGAGGCAGAAAGGGCTGCTGGGCCCCAGGCAATCCAATCCGAAGTGAGTTAGGCTTCTATGTCCTGAAATGCCCTCTCACATCTCAAGGACATTTCCTTCCCCTATCTCAGACCTGCTCTGTCCAACAAAACTTTATTCTTGGTCCTGAGCCCCTCACTGCTTTTCCACCAGGAGAGTGGCACAAAGCTGGGAGAGAGAGCAAACTAATCATTGGGTGATGGAATCAAGTTTCAAAAAAGTATTTGCAGTCTAGAACAAAGACAGAAACTAATTGGACAGAGGCCAGTAGAAATAAATGTAAAATCCTTCACATGGGTGCAAAAAGTCATCTGTCCTGTCCAAGTGTGGAGAAGGCAGCAAGCTAGACTTTTTCTTGCCTGCTGCTTATCCTGAACCAACTGTGGGATACGTCAGACAAAAACGTTCAGAGTCCTCAACTATCTTAACTAAAAAAGTCTAGTTTCCAGAACAAGGGACATAATAATCCTATTGTCAACTGCTCTCATCAGAACACACCTGGCATTACAGAAAGAAGGTTGAGAAGCTAAGGATTATCCAGAAAAAGATAAAGAGGAAAGGTAGGAGCTTACTATATGATGACCAGCTAAAAGAACTGGGGATATTTAATAGAGAGAAGATATGGAATAGTAATAATATAACCTGCATTTATACAGCACTTGAAGGTTTACAAAATGTTTCACATTGTCATTCAGTCATGTCCAACTCTTCATGGCCCCATTTGGGGTTTTCTTGGCAAAGATACTGGAGAGGTTTGCCATTTCCTTCTCCAGCTCATTTTACAGATGAGGAAATTGAGTTAAGTGACTTGCCCAGGGTCCCACAGCTAGTAAGTGTCTGAGGCCAGATTTGAACTCAGGTCTTCCTGACTTCAGGGCGGGTGCTCTATCCACTGTGCAACCTAGCTGCCCCTCCTTCCTAGTTTTCCCGAGTGAGTTGTTGGGTCCCAGGGAACTGAAAAACAGAGGGGGCACAGACATATAATTAATTCCCAATTTGATCTTATTATTGACCTGTGGAAGGGAGGGGGGAATGGGGAGGTCTCTGTTCACATCGCGCCTTTCTCATCCCATCCTTATATTCTTTGCCCATCATTGAAAGTTATTGAACTTCTTGGGGCCTCAGTTTCCTCAAGTGTAAAATGAAGAGATGGATTAGTTGATCTTTAACATCCCTTCCAATTAAAAATCTATGATCCCTTCAATCAATCAATTAACAAGCATTTAAAAAATACCTTCTTACTATGTACCAGACATTAGTGACACGGAGACAAAAAATGAAACAAGTCTGTCTTCAAAGAGTTACTTTCTATCCAGTGA
>NW_020944803.1:0-2858 GCF_900497805.2 Vombatus ursinus | reverse complement strand
ATCCCACCAATTTCCAATTCTAACTAATACAAAAAGAGAGTCTATGAATATTTTTGTACAAATAGGTCCTTTCCCCCTTTTTTGGATCTATTTGTATCCCTTAAATTATTAAAGATAGTCTTCTTTCTCTCCTTACTGAACCTGCTCAGTTCACTCAACCTATCTTCACTTAATAGAATTTCAAATCACCCCAACACCCTAGTTGCTCATCCCTGGATGCTTGCCAGCTAATGAATGTCCTTCCTAAAAAGCTTACCTAGAATGATCACAAGACTCCAAATGTATAATGACCAAAATAATGGAGAAGAAGAAAAACAATTCTGTGGCCCTGGGAATTCTGCTTCTATTGGTTCAGTCTAAGATTGGTCATTTATTTCCATTGAACCTGAAGTCCACAAAATATGTTTATATAAATTTCTCCATCCTTCCCATATCATACTTGCAAAACTAGTTTTTGAATAGAACTATATATATTTTCCATATATTTTCCCCATCAAATTGAATTTTATTAAAATATTTCTAATATCATGACCTATTGATGTTCTTTTGGAGCCTGGTCTTATAGGTGGAACAGGGGCACCTAGGTGGCACAGAGGATAAAGAACTGGTCTTGCAATGAGGAATACTCAACTACAGAAATTCAAATCTGGCCTCAGACACTTACTAGGTGTGTGACCCTCGGCAAGTCACTTACCCCTGTTTGCCTCAATTCCTCATATATAAAATGGACTGGGGAAATAAATGATAAACCTTCCCAGTACCCTTGCCAAGAAAACCTCAGATATGATCATGAAAAGTTGGGCAAGAATGAAACTAATCAATAACTTATCATTTAACCTGTTTTCTATACCTCTTATTGTTATGTTACAGACAAATTTCATTAGTTCATCATCATACTTTTTCTTAAGTCATTGAATAAATTGTTACATAGCCCAAGTCAAACAATTATCTCTAAGGCATTCCACCAAAGGGTAAAAATAAATATGTTTTCCTCTACAATCTTTTCATATTCCCTTATTTCATCCTATTCTGGTGGAATTATTCCCTAAAGGTAGATGCCCAAAGAGCTTTCTGATTTTATTTCCATTGAAAATGACAAGCAAAACACATCTAGATTTTCTCCCAGAAGGTTTAATAGCACTGGGAATTAAACTACTATAAAGAGAAAACAGAATCTATAGTTGAAGGAAATTTGAGGAAAGCAAACTAGAAGTGCATGTAGAGGAAACTAAAACTTCACCAAGTAGTATAACTGATCAAATCCTGTGTCCTGATTGGACAGAGATTATGAAAATTATTTTAAATATCTATTTGGAATTATTGTGAAGATATCATTTGCATCATGAGGTCCTGTAATTTTGGTATGTACTTTTTCTTCCATATATTGAATCGAGTTTTCAGGAGTTGAAGCAATATAGTTTCTGGAAGCATAATCAATTTTTTAAAAAAAAAGTTTATTTTTCCCAGAACTCCTCCTCACAAAAAGTAGGTAGTAAAGTTATCATTCCTTCCATTTCAAAGATCAGTTGATTAAATCTTTGTGATGGCAAGAGGGTTGCATATAGTCACCAAGCTCATAATGTTCAGATCTGGATATCAAACCCAGACCTCCCACTTAGTCATTCAAATTAATTGAGTATCTGTAAATATCCTTTGCTATTTTTATACTTCTCAGATGTATGCTTGCAGGGGCAGTAGTATAAGCAAGGTAGGAGCAGATTACTATAGCAGGAAAAATATTTTCATGTCTTGTGTATGACCCGTCAAGTCAAAGTTAGTGCCTGTCACATAGTGTTGCTAATGTTGTTCAGCCGTTTCCATCCTGTCCAATTCTTCATGACCCCATCTTAGTTTTTCTTCACAAAAACACTGGAATGGTTTGCCATTTCCTTCTTCAGATAATTTTACAAATGAGTAACTGAGGGAAACAGAGTTAAGTGACTTGCCCAAGTGTCTGATGCAGGATTTGGACTCATGAAGATGAGTCTTCCTGATTCACTGACCAGTGATCTATCCACTGAACCACCTAGGTGCTCCTGTCATATAGTAAGCGCTCAATTAATGTGTGTTGATTGAGTGATTTAGTGAGTTGTAAAAGTAACTCTTTTCCTGAAAGGTTCTACTCAAATTTTATTTTTTTTTTAATTAGAATCCTGACCAATCTTAATTCCAACAAGCAGGTAATAGCAAAAAAGAGTTAGAGTTGGAATGCATCATTAAAAGTATCCATTTAAATCTCCTGAGGGGGAAAAAAATGATGAAACTGAATCCCAGAAAGGTTGTGTTTTTTCCTAGAGTGCAAAGGTGATATGATGATTTAAGACTATATCCTCTGAACCTAAATTAAGGGAATTTTCTACTGAAACAAAATTTTTCATCATTCTCCAGTTTCTTTCCATATTTTGTCCCTGCCTTTCTTTGGATGTTATCTTTATTTTTTGTTTAATATTTATTTGAGGAATTGTTTGCTTTTTAAATCCCTAGCAAAGAATGTAGGGTTGTGCAGATCGCTGATTCTAAAATATTAAGTCCACTATTTTATAAACAAATACTACAGGAGTGATTGAGGTTAAGGCAAAGCACTTACTACTCTTCTCAATTTGAATTTATGCCAGCAGCACCTTGTTTACAGTCAAATCCTCAAACTTACTCTTCAGTAAAATCATCCCTCCCCTCACTTGCTTAATTGCTTTTTGTCTTCTAGGATTTTCCAGTGTGGGACTGTGCTGATATTTGGAATAAATGTCTGGAGAAAACCATACTAAAGTGACTGAATTCATCTTGCTAGGGCTAACAGACTCACCTGAACTTCAAATTATACTTTTTGTATTATTTTTGGTGATCTACACTCTCACAAT
>NW_020944802.1:0-3773 GCF_900497805.2 Vombatus ursinus | reverse complement strand
TGTCTGTGGCTAGGGGAATTGCAGCTGTTATAGACCTATTGAGAATCGTGACATCACACTCAAATTAGCATTTCAGCCTCACCAAGTTGATATGACCAAGGCACCTAAAGAACTACAGATGTGATTGATTGAACTCTTAGTAGATGACATTTTAAAGTCATTATCTGATGCTAAGAAAGATCCAATTGAAATATAGAAAAATGCAATGCAATATCCATGCGTTTGGCAACATGCCCAAGAAATGCTTTCTTGCTTTCCAACCACTTATTGCAATGGATTTACATTCTCTTAACTAGTCCTAATCAAGACACCCTTAAAATCACAAAGGGCTTATACCCATCTAGAGGATCATCTGAATCTTCAGACCTCCATGCTGCAACCAAATATTCAAATGTTTTCCAACAAAAAGTAGACTCAACAAACTAAAAGGTTAGTTAACTTTAAAATGAACCAATCCCTTTCATTTTATGAAATTATTAAGTACACAGCAGTTAGATTTTGACAAAATAATGTACATTGGTTAAGTATATTGAAACAGAATTTCTTGAATGCAGTCTTATTTGATTGCAGCTAAATAGTAATGCAGCCTTCCAACATGAAAATATTCCCCATCCCTGTATTAGACCAACATTTCACACCATTTACCAACATAAAGTTAAAATGGGTACATGATTTAAACATAAAGAGTGATACCATAGTCAAATTAAGAGAATATGGAATAGTTTTCCTGTCAGTTTAATGGTAAGGGAAGATTTAGAACCAAAGGATATAGAGAGAGCATTATAAAATGTTAAATAGATAATTAGGATTATATAAAATTTAATAGTTTTTGCACAAACAGAAATAATGGAACCAAAATACAAAGAAAGCAGAAAACTGGGCACTTTTTTTTCAAAAAGTGTCTCTGATGAGGACATCATTTCTCAAACATATAGAGAACAGAGTCAAACTTATAATAATACAAGTCATTCCAAAAATTGATAAATGGCCAAAGGATATCAGCAGGTAGTTTTCAGACAAAAAAAAAAAAACCCCAAGCTATCTGTAGTCATGAAAAATGTTGAAAATCACTCTTCGTTAGAGAAATGGAAATTAAAACAACTTTTAGGGACCGCATCACACCTATCAGATTGGTTAATATGACAAAAAAGGAAAATAAGGGATGTTGGAGGGGATGGAGAAAAACTGAGATAGTAAAAACCCGCACTGAAACTAAAACTCATGCACTGTTGGCTAAGTTGGGGGGTATAGAATTTAGACATCACACCTTTCAATAAAAATGTTTAACATTGGGAAAAGAACAAACTACAATGCTTTTCAAAAAGTAAAATAAAATAGAATATGGTATCGTGTGAATTGAGGGAAAATGGTGACATGTTGATAACAGCAAAGAAGCTCTCACTGAAACATGGTATTAACAGTAAAGAAGTTCACACTGTAGTATTGTGTTTTGGATTTTTAAAAGTTTATGTTGTGGTAATTATAGAGCAGACATACTCTCAAGCCACTTGTCTAAAACATACTCGAAGTTGCATTCCGATAGGCAGTAAATTAAGTACCATAGGGGAAGTTACTGTGAGCACCAAGATGGAGGATAGTCCTTTGTCCCTGGACTAGAAGTATCAGTCTATACTCCTACCTTGTGTGGCCAAGGGATGAGACAAATCTGTTTTCATCTCAGTCACTCTCTTCTGGCTTTGCAGATTCTGGGTCACCCTTTTGGCCTCTTTGTTGAGTATATAGGAGATGCCAGTGAAGGTTATGTGACTGTCAAATGGCTGCCTGCCTGCACTAGGACGGCACGTGGTGGTTCCCCAAGCTGGGGTCTGATGGTTTCTGTGGATATGTGGGGTGTCCTGGAGTTTGCATTTGTCTGCTACACAACCATAAGGCTCAGGATCCCCTGCTGGTTTGCTGAGGTGGGGCTTATTGTTGGCTTACTGGGACATTTCTTTTCTTGAGCTGTGCTCCTCTTTTACCCAAGTGAGATGGACATTTTTGTTGATCCTTTAAGTTTCCCAGGCTAAAAGACGGCTCCACTCTGTCTTTCTGGTGGCTCTGTGTTGCAGAATTTTCTCAGGGTGACATTTTTGGGGTTGTTTTAGACATCACTGTGAAAGAGTGACAACAATTTACCATCTTGGAACAGTAAAATAGAAATTGAAAGAATCCACTGATTACCTCCTGAAAGAGATCCTAAATTGAAAAGTGCCAGTAACATAGGCAAATTTCAGAGTTGCCAAGTCAATAGGAAATATTACAAGAAGCCATAAATAAACAATTCAAGTATGGTGGAGCCACAGTCAGGATAATGTAAGATTTAGCAGCTTCTACATTAAAAGATTGGAGGGCTTGAAATATGATATTCTAGAAGGTAATTGAGCTAGGATTACACCAAGAATCACCTACCTAGGAAAACTGAGTATAATCCTTCATGGGGGGAAATGGACATTCAATGAGATAGAAGACTGAAGCATCCTTGATTAAAAAACTATAGCTGGGTCAGCTGGGTGGTGCAGTAGATAGAGCAACCAGCCCTGAAGTTAGGAAGACCTGAGTTCAAATCAGACTTCAGACCAGACACTTGACATTTACTAGCTGTGGGACCCTGGACAAGTCACTTACCCCAATTGCCTAACACACACACACACACACACACACACACACACACACACACACACACACAACTATAGCTATATTGAAAATTTTTCAAGTATAAGATTCAAGAAAAGCATGCAGATGTAAGTGGAAAAGGGAATTATAAGGGAATTAATAAGGTTAAACTGTTTACATTCCTATAGGGGAAGATGATATTTGTAAATCATAAGCCCTTTCTCATTATTAGGCTAATTAGAAGAAGTATATATAGAGTGGGGTAAAGTATCTCACATAAAAGAAGCAAGAAAAAGCTTTTACATTGAAAGGAAAGAGAGGGAAAGTGACGGGGACTGAGTGAACCTTACTCTCATCAAAAGTGATTCAAAGAGGGAATAATGCACATATTCAATTGGGTATAGAAATCTCCCTTACCCTACTGGAAAGTAGGAGGGGGAAGGGATAAGAGAAGGGGAGATGATAGAAGGGAGGGCAGATTGGGAGAGCGGTAGTCAGAAGTAAAATACTTTTGAGGAGGAGCAGGGAGAAAAAGAATAGAACAAATAGAGTGGTCAAATTGGATAAAGGGAAATACAGTTAGCATTAGTACTTGAAAAAAAATTTTGAAGTTTCTTTGATGAAGGCCTTTTTGTTCAATATGTTTGTTCATAATGAGTCCAATTCATAAAACTAAGGGTCATCTTTAATTGATAAATGATCAAAACATATGATCAGGTTTCAGACGAAGTAACCAAAGCTATCTATAGCCATGTGAAAAAATACTCTAACTCATTATTGATTGGAGAAATGCAAATTAAAACAATTCTGAGGTACTAACTCATAGATTGGTTAATAGGACAGAAAAGAGAAATGACAAATGTTCCAAGGGATGAGGAAAAAAATGAAATGTTAATGCGCTGTTGGTGGTTGAACTGATTCAACCATTCCGCAGAGCATTTTGGAATTATGCCTAAATGGCTATAAAACCATGCAGACCGTTTGACCTACCAATACCACCACTAGGTCTGCATCCTAAAAGAGATATTTTTAAAAAAGGAAAAGGAACTATAGGTACAAAAATATTAATATCAGCTCTTTCCTGGGGGCAAAATATTAGAAATCCCCATCAACTGGGGAATGGTTGAACAAGCTGGAGTTTGTGATTATGATGGAAAACT
>NW_020944801.1:0-3221 GCF_900497805.2 Vombatus ursinus | reverse complement strand
CAAAATGAAAGTAAGACAAAAGGAATGAAGGAGGCATAATGTATGTTTGTTTTTGCTTTTTTTTTTTTAAGGCAATTGGGGTTAAGTGAGTTGCCCAGGGTCACACAGCCAGTAAGTGACACGTGTTTGGTCTGAGGCCGGATTTGAACTCAGGTCCTCCTGACTGCAGAGCTGGTGCTCTATCCACTGGACCACCTAGCTGCCCCTATATGATAGTATTCTTAACATTCTTATAATGATTGAAGGAACTTCAGAGACCATCTAGTCCAATTTGTTCATTGTTGTTCTTGCTATTGAAGGCCTAAAATAATAAAATCATAGAGTTAGAGTTAGAAGGAATCCCAAAATTAATCTCGTTCCACTTTGTTCTATTTCGAGTTTAAAAACAAACAAACAGATGCAGGGAGGCTGGTGACTTGCCCAAGATCACGCAAGTAAGAATTAGCAAATTCGGTGTTTATTGTTAGTTTATAAATGTTAACGGTGACAATCACAAACCTTTAAATTTTAAAGCCCCATGATGGAATTCTACTTCATTTAAAAAAAAATCTATCAGATTATTTAAGAAGAGCGTATGTTCACATTTCGCAAACTTCTTTCAAGTAATATTACTAGCAAAAATCAGTTACACTTTTTTCAAAATATTTGATTACAGAAAACATCCTGAATGATTTTTTTTGAAAGTACAAGAGAAAAGGCTTTAGTAGTATCATTTGGTCGTGGATAAGGAGTTATTCTGGTTTAATCAAACGTGGGAAATATGGGTACCATCAGCTAAATTTCCATTTAAAATCCTGTACACTTTTAAGATATGAAGAGGGCAGGGGCAGGTAGGTTGTGCAGTGGATAGAGCACTGGTCCTGAAGTGAGAAGGACGTGAGTTCAAATTACATATTTATATGCACAAATATATATACATATATACATATATATATATATATATATATATATACACACACACACATACCTAAAGAGGACAACATGTACAGTGTCAATGTAGTGAGGATCCATATTTTATTTGATTGTTTTAGGTTTAGAAGCAATTGGGGGAGAAAGTCTACTTCGTCTTCCAGCTATTACTATCTTGCGGTCATTGCACATTCTAGGGCCTATGTAGTAAATGAAGACCTATAGAACAGAAACGAAGCTTTGTTTTGTTTCAAAGAGGGCCACTTTCTAATCAATCTTATTTAGGAACTAAAGGGGAAAACAATGAATTTCAGTTGATTGAGCATTTTAAATAATGAAATCTAATAGTTTGGTATCATAGAAATGGATTTCTGATGGAACTTTTCAGCTATGGATTCTCTGGAGTACTCTGATATTCATAGCAAAATTGATAATTCACAATTTAATTTGATCAAATTCCACATAAGGGGTTAATTTCACCACAAGTCCCATTTCTTTAAAAAATAGCAGTTAATATATTCAATTCCATTTTTGAAGCATATAATATTTATATATACAAGTAAAATTCACACAATATACATGTCATTTTACATACTTTTACTTAGTACCTTGTGAAATGTTTCAAAAGTTTTTCATTACTATTATACAATAAAAGTAGTAAACCACTTAATTTTTCTTAAGCCATACCCTAGAAGTGTTGGTAAGATCCTTTCAAGCTCAGTATTTTCTCACATCCTCTTCAACATCATTTTCCCTTTTTTTGTCCTATTAGCCAATCTGATAGGTGTGAGGTGGTACCTCAGAGTTATTTTATTTTGCATTTCCCTAATCGATAGTGATTTAGAGCCTTTTTATATGACTATAGATAGCTTTGATTTCTTTGTCTGAAAACTGCTTGTTCATATCCTTTAACTATTTATCAATTGGGGAATGACTTGTGTTTCTATAAATTTGACTCAGTTCCCTATACATTTGAGAAACTGCAAGGATAGGGGCAGCTAGATGGTGCAGTGGAGACAGCACAGGCCCTGGAGTCAGGAGACCCTAAATTCAAATCCAGCCTCGGGCAGTTAACATTTACGAGCTGTGGGATCTTGGGCAAATCATTTATCCCCATTTAACCCAGCAAAAAACAATCAAACAACAATAACAACAAAACTGCAAGAATAATAAATTACTCTATCTCTCGTCTCAGATTTTTGTTCTTTAACATTATTATAAATGATCTAGAAAAGCGTCAGTAAGAAGTACGTCCAGGTACCCAGATGACACCAGAGGACAATGGCAGAATTTCTCCTGATGCTGGCAACCAATAAATGCCAACTGGCTCATTAAGGATTAAATCAATCTAAAAGGTTAAGAAGAAGGGTGCCTGGCTCTTCCTGTCTTTATTTTACCTTTGAAAAAGTTCCCAATGCCAAGTACCCTGGTCACCTAGGAACTGCATTTTGGAAGTCAGACTTTCCTCAAATCTGGGATTAGCCAGGTGAATTCATTGAAGCTGCGATCTATGCTTATCATGTGACGTGGAGAGATACCAACCAGTTCCTAGTCATCTTGCTGTAAAGGGAATTTTTAGGGCTTTCTACAGGGTAAGTCAGTATGTCCCAAAGAAATTATCTGAGACCCTAATTGAGTTATGGAACCTCAGGCCAAGTTCATTGAGGATCTCAGACATACGTTCCCCCAGAAAATATATTGCAGTGAGAGAAGCCATTGTATCCAGCAGAAGAATGAACATCCTCAGTTCTACCACTCCATATTGGATCAGGACAAACACGTCCAGTTTCTTATAAGTGCAAGCACCTCCGTTAACTTGCTCAGTGGTGACCTATTCTATCTGGTTCCTTGCTATATATTCAGTGTACCGAGGAGGGTTTGAAACTGCCAATACCAGATTTTCCTAGCCTCTTATTCACCTTTCTTCCCATTCTTCCTGATGAGATGTCTGTGACCCATTTTAGCTCTATGCAATGTCCAATTCTCTTTGCGCCTCCAGGGAGATAGATATTGGCTGTGTCCAAGGAGACCCCCCATTGTCTTACCCTATAAAAAACTATTATATGGTCACTCCTAGCCCCCAAAGCACATGCTCCTTAACTAGATACGGTGGGACCTCATGGGGCCCCACACAACTGGGATTCCACCCAATTAGCAAACCTGATTTCTGTCTTGATAACATAAACACAGTCCAGTCTGGGTGACTCCTTTCCCTGGGGGAAAGAACTCCTGCCCGTGATTCCTTCCATTAGAGTTTAGGGCCACCCCAAGCTCATGAAGGAGAAAAGAAGCCAGAGAGGTCCTGATGGAAA
>NW_020944800.1:0-1353 GCF_900497805.2 Vombatus ursinus | reverse complement strand
TGAGTAATAACTGATGAGCTATCTTGTCTTGTGTTTGAAATGTAAAGTTAAGTAGTCTGAGTAGTGGGGTTCAAAAGATTTGGAAACAAAGATTTGATTGAAAACATGGAAAGCAGATAGGAAGGTTGGGGACATATGTGGGTTCATCCAAATCCCTTCTGTCCATGAATAGATGATCTAGGTACCTTTGTGTCTGCTTCAGATGGTTTAAGTATGTTGAGAGAGTGTGAAGAAGTTTGATAGTATTTTAAGAAAGGAAAATTATGTCGTATGATTTGAAAGTTGACAGCTCAATCCAATTTCAGATGGCCTTATCTGAAGGGTACTAGTCCATATTCACCCCACTTCTGGTCATTTTCCTCCTACTCCTTTTTGTTGCATATCTACTTAATCTCCTTGCCACACTTATCACCTCTAGGCTGATTGCCCTTCACTTGTAAATGACCACTCAGGCTGGATATTACCATCTGTCTGAGGGCACGACCCATCACCCAGTGGACCTGGCATTGGCCAAGTTCTAACACTGGCTAAAGACCCCAGTCCCTTGAACAGGATGCCACGAGGCACAGACAGCTCGATGTCCAATTGCAGCAGGAAGCAATTTCACAAACCAAGACCTTCCTCTCTTACCACTCTGTTTAAGGGGGAAATGATGGTGTGCTTGGGTGCTTGTACTCAGACCCCACTTCCAAGATCTTATTTCTCTCTAGCCCTAAAACATTATCCCTGACAATTTTCTCCCCAGCCCAAAGACCCTATCTCTGGCAATAACTCAGGAGTGGACCCAGTGAGGTAAACTATCTCACTATCTCTCCCTGTTACAAGAACAAACTGACCTCTGTAGAATTGCCATTGTATGAATGAGACTTGTATGAATGAAACTATCATGTACTGATTCCCACAGTTATCATACATGATCCAGAGGTCAAATTATAGACATGAACTTGTTGTAACAATATGTTGTAACAATTTGCAATATGTGTAACAATATGTTATGTAGAGACATAGCAGACCAAACATACATCCCTACACCCCTTAGGAAACCTCTCCCCCACTCAAATTTCCAGTAGTGAATGATGCCTGTGACCAAGGTTGTATGTTATCACCTAGTTAGCATAATTGCTGCATAATTCACTGCTTCTCTTATATCACTGTTTTAGCATCATTCCTGTTTGGTGTCAGAATTCATTAAGGAGTTCTGTCCATCCTATTAGCATTATAATTAACCTATGCCAACTTGACTTAAAGCATGCTTGAGTCTGTGAATTCATTCCAGATGACCCTGTCCTGTACTTTGGGTCCTTGAGAGGTCCCTGAACTTCTCACTTCGCATGCATAGGGACTGAGCTTCTG
>NW_020944799.1:0-9089 GCF_900497805.2 Vombatus ursinus | reverse complement strand
GGATCTGGACTGGAAGCCTCAGTCCCCCGAATAGTCAGTGTTTACTTCTCATTAGGAATGCTTGAAAGTCCTCTATTTTGTTGAATGTCCATTTCCCACCAGAAGGGATTATATTCAGTTTTTCTGGGTAGGTGATTCTTGGTTGGAATCTCTAAAGTCCAGAATTATCCTCCCTAGAGGATCTTGCATCTCCCCCTCTCTCCCTGAACAGTGGTGGAAGTTCAATACCAAAGGAAGAGGCCAAAGAGTTCCAGATTGATTATTGGGAGTAGTTTAATTAATTGGGTTCCTTACATTGGGGCAGTGTGATGAATCCCTGCCAAGAGTTTCTGTCTGAGGCAGAGGCCAGACTATTCAATGCATCCTGACAAAAGAATCTCCAAAATCCCCATGGTAATTATAAAAAAGAGAGGGGCTAGAGAGTGTATCACTATCGATTGGTGGATATTTGGGGTTTTCTGCTTAATAATGACTTCAATTCTGAGCTTGGGCTTCTACACAATGTTATGGGTAAAAGCCTGAACGCAAGATTTTATACTATGACCAAATGGTGACAAACAAAAATATTCTTTTTATCTGACACATGATTTGAATTATGACATAGATACTGAATTTATGATTCATTATCTTAGTTATGATTTCTAACAGGTCACCATGTCTGAGTTTCCTTCTTTCATAGAGTTTAAGTTAATGACTTTTCATTTCATTCATGTATTATGGCTTTTCCCCATTCAGGACCCCACATAATCCTAGTTCCTTTGTCCTATGGATTGTTATATTCCAAGTTCTCTCATCCTTTAATGGAGAAATTGTTAAATCTTATGTTATCACGACTGTGATCACACAACACTTGGATTGCTTCTTTCTGGCTGATTGCAATATTTTCTTCTGGACCTAGAATTTGGTTATAATATTCCTGGGAGTTTTTATTTTGGAATCCCTTTCAGTTGGTGATTGGTGGATTCTTTCAATTTCTATTTTACTCTATGGTTCTAGAATATAAGAACAGTTTTCCTTGATGATTTCTTGAAAACTGATATCTAGGCTCTTTTTTTTTTTTATCATGGCTTTCAGGTAGTCAAATAATTTTCAAATCAATTCTCCTGGGTCTATTTTCCAGATCAGTTGTTTTTCCAATGAGATATTTCACGTTGTCTTCCATATTTTCATTCTTTTGGTTTTGTGTTATGGTTTCTTGATTTCTCATGAAGTCATTAGCCTCCATTTGCTCAATTCTGATTTGTTATGGAATTGTTTTCTTCAGTGAGCTTTTGTACTTCCTTTTCTATTTGACCAATTCTATTTTTTAAGGAGTTTTTTCTTTGGTGGATTTTTGTGCCTTTTTCTCATTTGGCTTATTCTGCTTTTTAGGGCATTTTTTCCTCATTGGCTTTTTTTTTTTTTTTTATCTCTTACCATTTGGCCTAGTCTGTTTTTCAAGGTGTTATTTTCTTCAGTATTTTCTTGTGTCTCCTTTACCTAGATGTTGACTCTTTTTTCATGATTTTCTTGCATCACTCTCATTTCTCTTCCTAGCTTTTCTTCTACCTGTTTTACTTGATTTTTGAAATCCTTTTTCAGCCCTTTCATGACCTGAGACCAATTCATATTTTTCTTGGAGGCTTTGACTTTGTTATCTTCTTCTAAGTGTATGTTTTGATCTTCCTTATCACCACAGTAACTTTCTAGGTCAAAATTTCTTTTTGTTGTTGCTCATTTCCCCAGCCTATTACTTGGTTTTTAACTCTTTGTTAAATTATGGCTCTGCCTCCAGGGTGGAAGATGCACCATTCCAAACTCCAGGGTTTGGTTGTTATTGGGTTTTTTTTTTTGACAGTTGTTTTCAAAGATACTGCTAGGCACCTGTAAATTTTTGGTTCTTCCAAGGTGGTATGATCTAAGGAGAGATGTTTGCTACTCTCATAGCCTATGCTCTGGTCTGGTGAGGGACCACAAGTACTTTTTATTTCCTTGGAACTCCACTGTGACTGTAAGCTGTGGTGTGCTAGTACTCTTCCTTGCCCCAGGACTGCCACCCATGACTATGATCCTGATCCAAGTATCACAAAGTAACAGAGTGCTTCCTGAGGACTTGCAAAGAGACCCTGTAATCTCCTTTTTGACTAGTTGTTCAACCCCCTTACTGTCTTTGGGTTGAGAACTTTGGGAGTTGCTGATTCAGTGGCCCCCAAGTATGCTCCTGGTTTGCTGTGGCTTGGGCTGTGCACACATGGCCTGCATTAGAGTATGCTCTGCTTCACTTGAGTGCTATAGACTTTCCTACTGACCTTCTCAATTGTCTAGCATTGGACAGTGGAATTGTCTAAATACCAGTATTGGTATCTGTGGGCTAAGAGGTCTAGAAACCACCACTGCTGCCACTGATTCAGTTGCTGTGAGGCCTGCTTGTGAGATTGTTGAGGCCCGGTCTGCACTGGTGTGGCCTGCCCTGGACTGTGCTCCTTTCAGACATTGGTGCCCAGACCTCTTTTCCTGACCTGTGTTTTTTTGGGCTGTAAAATTGTTTCACTCTGTCTTTTTGTGGATCCTGCTGCTCTAGAATTTGTTTAGAATCATCATTTAAAGTTATTTGGAGGGGTTTGGGGGAAAGTTCAGGTGAGTCCATGCCTTTACTGTGCCATCTTGACTCCATCTCTTGATGTTCAAGCTTTTGGACTTTTCATGTTTTTCACGGTGACCTATAATCCTTAAGTTGTCTTTTTTGTATCCTTAGAGAGCAATATATTTTACTTATATAGAGATGATTTTTTTAATGTTATTGATTTTTACTTCTCTCCTTCCAGACTGTTCTTCTCTTTTGTATGCCTATATTCCCAAATCACTTATTCTTTCCTTTTAACTTTGGTGAGATTTTCCACCTTGGATTTAAGTTTTTCTATGCTGCCAATTATGTCTGTTACACAGGAGACCAATTCAACTTTTATAACTCTCTCTCTCTCTCTCTCTCTCTCTCTCTCTCTTGCTAGGCAATGGAGTTAAGTGACTTGCCCAGGGTCACACAGCTAGTAAGTGTCAAATGTCTGATGCTGGATTTAAATGCAGGTCTTTCCAACTCCTGGACCAGTGCTCTATCCACTGTGTCACCTAGCTGCCCCCAACTTTCACAATTCTCATTTTTTTTGCACAATTTCTTGCACCATTAGAAAACATTCAGCTGTGACATCATGCTGTCACTTCCCAAGGGACCTTAGGAATCCATAGAGCTTCTTATTGGCTCATGTATTGATTAATTTTTCTTTGTATTGCAATATTTATTCATTGTTAGGAATTGTTTAGGTGTTCAAGGAAAACTTTTCTTATGTTATTAATATTTTCCTTTTTGGTTTATTTGATTGTCTTCAAGATCTCTAACTGGATTTTCTTCTTATTGAGATCTTTGGTAATTTCAAACTTTTTTCATTATATTCACCTGTCCCATACCTTCCAGCTCCTTCCACTTTGATGGTAGATTCCCTAATGTATGAACCTCAGATCTATCTCAGCCTCCTCCTGTGGTAGGTGGATTCACATTTCAGTGGCCTCAGGCTCTGCCATTGGATGCCAGGACCATTTTCTTCATGCTTGGTAGAGTTGTATACATTCTGGCTCCCTACTCCAGTTCCCTCTGATCCTTAGTTTTTCTAGCTAAGAACTGTATTAGCATAGCATGCTGCCATATTGCCACTCCAAAGAGAGCAAAAATCTGATTTTCTATCCCTCCACCTCTGATGCACAGTATGGATTGGGAAGAATTTAGTTGTCTTGTAAGCTATGGGTCAGGTTGTGCCACCCCTCCAAGAGTTTAGGAGCTGGTATTAGAGGGAATTCTGAGTGAACATGTTAGAGATTAGGGATAATAAGCTTTCTCCACTGTTAATTCATCAGTGTGTTGCCTTGATAGAATTCTTAGTGTTTAGAAGGTGTTGATAGATGAAATTGTTTCTTCTTCTCATGCAATATTTTTCTTTTGGAAACATTTGAAAGGTTGTGAGGATTGGAGAGGAAAGAGATTTCTCCATCCTCTTGGCCACATGTCTAAGAATATCTGATCAGATTTTGATACAAATTTCTTTATATTCCTGTTGAAGGAAATCGAAACAAAAATTTCCCTTGGGGGTGTGATTTCCAATGTAACATTCCCTTCTTGGCCTACTCCTCCAGATCATGTTTACAGGTTGGATGATCATAAGGTCAACAACCCCAGGTATTTGTGAGTCCACACTCAAGGACTCAAACCACTTGACACAACTAGTTCAAAGCAAAGACAACAATTAGAGCGTGAACCTTTCAACTATAAATATGAGGCACACTTTCCCACAAATATACTCAGAGTCAATGGGAAGAGTGGGCCCATGCATAGTATGTTAGTTGAAAGATACATAGAAGGAAAATACATGGCCAGGCTAACTCAAGGCTCTGCCACTTCAAAACCCTGACTTCGTTTCTCTTGTTGAGAAATTTCCTCATTGCTCTTTAAAATTGATTTAATTTTTAATATGGAATAAAACAACCGTTTCCATAACATAGTATAATAAAAAATGATTGCACAGGAAACTGTAAATCTATTATGTACAACTTTCTATTCCTTTTAAATAAATTCAAATAAGCTTTTAAAAAGTTATCATGTAAATATCTTCTTTTATCCCCTCTCCCATTGACATTGTTATTAGACACAAATATGTATATTTGTAAAATCACTCTATACATCTGTTTATCAGTTTTTTCTCTTTATGCAAATAGTGTCTTCCTTCATATGCCTTTTATCATGAATCTAGGTCTTTATAATAGTCAAAATGTTACTTTTTATGGGAACAATGTCTTTGTTGGTCAGTTCTTACAACTGTATTCCTTGGGGCTGCTTTTCTCCTTAGCTCAACTTCTGACAGCAGAGGTGACTCGCCCTCTATTTAAAATAGAACTGGCTGGATTGCTTTTTTTTATATCAACTCAAGGGACATGGCTAATCTAGACCTTGCCCACATGGCATCAGTTGCTTTCATCATGTGAACAAGGACCCCAAATATTCTCAGTTTGATTAAAATTATTCTTGCTAACTAAGGGAGTTAAAAATAAAAGATTTATTTAAATTTGCTTTACAAACAATGAATGAGACACTCCCAAGTTTTGCAAACTTCACCAACTGTGAACAGGACACATAGGATGATCATTTTGGTGTGAAATGCAAAAATTCTAAAAGTCTAAGACTCTTACAGTAATATATCTGAAACAATACTTTATGGACTCAGCACTTGAAGAGTGCCAATCTAAGCTTTTCTCTTCTATAGTTATTGTACACTGTTCACAACTCTGTTGTATTATAAAATATTCTTAATTTTGTGAATAAAAGAGTAAGAAGAAGCCACCCAATGTAATAACAATAAGAGGGGAAAGAAAACAAATAGACATGGCTCAGACCCACTGTTTTATGATGAAGGCTCCATAGCTATAACGATGATTAAGAGGCGGATTGTTGGCTTTTTCTTTATTCCACCCCCTCCCACTGAGTTGAGTCCTTGAAAAAAAAATGATTATCTTGGAAAGAATTCTAGATGTAGATCTCTAAAAGGACAAGGGCCCTGAAATTATAAATCTCCCTTCTTAGAAAAATGTGGAAGTGAGAATGGAAACATGTCTCTGAGTATACAATTAAATATTCAGCAGATGGCAGCAGAGTTAGATATTCTGGGTGATGAGAATGATACTTGAACGATCATCTCATAGAAATCTGAGCCATACTTGCTCCATAAATCAGATTATCAGGTCAGTGTCACAGAGGATAACAATTTCTATGTCACACCAAATAGGATATGTTTCTCTGACAAAAAAGATATTTGTTGCAGGAGACTTGGAATTTTCTTATTGTGAACTATGACTTTCATAACTCAATTTTTCCAGCTAGAAGAGTTAAAAAAGGAATATGAGCTATTCCTAGCAAAGCAATGGGTGAGTATAACTGGGACTATGGGTAAATAACTTATGTGAAATGTAATCTCAGGTGAAAGGAGACAAAAAGTTGACCAAGGAAGCAATAGAGTGCCAAGGAGCAGGAAAACAGACCCTGAGAAGAAAGTGATTCATAAAACAGATTCAATCTGTTGGTCATTGGAAATGGAAGATGTCTGAGCAGCTTTGACAATCAGAAATGGGACTAAGATTAATTAGAAATTTATTAGGAGCACAGAAAGGCTTACTTCATGTGATCCAACTGTTTATAGTTACTGAAGTGATGTGGGGTGGTTGAGACTGCATCAAAACCATCAGCTCTGGAAGTCTCAGTGTCACCAACATGCTTTGGAAAAAGCTGTAGGAGAACTTTCTCTCTGAAGTTCAGGAAAGAAACTTCTCACTAGAAGGAGGAAGGTGTTCTTCCTCTTTTTGAATAGAGGAAGATATGCAAATTGGGTCCCTCACCACTGGTATGAAAAGCAGCCCGAAATCTGTACCTGTATCTCCAGGAGACAAGCTCAAGCTCTTTGTGTCCTTCCACACAGAGGACTAACCTGGAAACACAACATGAAATTTAGGCTGAACTGGATTTTCCTTCTGACTATTTTCCAAGGTAGTTTTATGGAGAGGGAGGGACAATGTGAAGTGGTGACTTGATGTGACTATTGACTCTAATGCAATGTCTCTGTGTTGCAGGTGTCCAGTGTGATGTGCAGCTGGTGGAGTCTGGGGGAGATGTGAGACAGCCTAGGGGTTCTCTGCGTCTCTCCTGCAAAGTTTCTGGAGTTACTATCAGCAGCTACAACATGGATTGGGTCCGCCAGGCTCCAGGGAAGGGGCTGGAATGGGTTGCAAGTATTGATTATGATGGAAGTACATACTATGCAGACTCCGTGAAAGGTCGATTCACCATCTCCAGAGATGATGACAACAGCATGTTATATCTACAAATGGATTCCCTTAAGACTGAGGATACAGCTCTGTATATCTGTGCAGGAGACACAGTGATGAAAAGGAATGTGAGACCAGACAGAAACTGCCCCTACCAGGAAGTGAGACATCAGTCAGGCAAGAAGGGGATTGAGCTCATGATGCACAGAGTACAAGATGTCTAGATGCACTAACAGGTGTAGAGTGAATCTGAACCGTTTCTATTTATGGCTTTTGTTGTTTTTTCTTCTATCGAAGGAGGAAGCAACTTTTCCGGTAGTTAACTATCATTCTTAATGCTTCACTCTCACTCCCACCGTTACCCCATATTTAATTGGTAGTTATATCCTATCCGTTCTACTTTTATCACATATCTAGCATACCCTCCCTTCTCTGCTCAGGTACTCTGACCACCCTGAGGTTGGCCTTTACCAACTCACACCTGGACTACCATGCTAGCCTGTTGGTTGTTCTCCCAGCCTTACTCTCTTCACTCCAGTCCACACTAAAGTCAGCTATCAAAATTATCTTCCTAAAATATTGGTCTCACTATTTTCCCCAAATTCTGGTGACTCCAGGATAAAATATAAAATCCTATTTGGTTGTTAAATCCTTTTGTAGCATGGCTCCTTCCTGTTTTATTCTACCTTTCTCCCTTCTACACACTCATCAGTCCAATGTCGCTGACCTCCTTGCTCTTCCTTTCACAACAGATTCCATCTGTCTACTATGTGTGTTTTCAATGGCTGGAGTTCTTTTCTTCCTCATCCCTGTCTTCTGGCCCCCCTGACCTCCTTCAAATCTCACCTAAAATCCAATTACATGTAAAGATAGTTTTCAACATTCATTTTTATAAGATTTTGAGTTCCAAATTTTTCTTCCCTCCCTTCCTTCAGATTCCAGTAAGGAATTTTCACATTAGTCATATTATGGAAGAAGAATCAGAAGAAAAGAAAAAAAAAAACAGGAGAAAGGAAAAAAAAAACAAAAAAAGTGAAAATGGTATGCTTTGATCTGCATTCAGACTCCATTGTTCTTTCTGTGAAGGTGGATACCATGTCCATTGATCATGATTTCTTTGGGAATGTCTTGAATCATTGTATTACTCAGAGCTAAGTCCATCGTAGTTGATCATCACACAATATTGGTGTTACTATATACTAATTTCTTCTGGTTCTGCTTGCTTCACTTTGCATCAGTTCAAGTAACTCTTTCAGATTTTCCTGAAATCATCTTGCTTGTTGTTTCCTACAGCATAATGATATTCCATCAGAATTATATATCATAGCTTGTTTAGCCATTCCCCAATTGATGGGCATCCCCTCAATTTCCATTTCTTGGCCACCACAAAACATACCCTTTGATCCAGCAATACCACTGCTAGGTCAATATCGCAAAGAGAATAAAAAAGGAGGAAGGTCCTATTTGTAAAATTTAACTACATAATATGTGGAATTTTTATTTTTTTCTAAAGATTATGAAGCAGCAGCACAAAAATAAAAATACAGGTTCTGTGCCAAGGAAAGAAAAAAAAACATACAGTATTGACATAGTTCAGATTCTATGCATTATATGAGATTTCACAATTCCAATGATTGAGAAGATAATAATTTGTTTTTTTGAAAGGTCCTAATGGAACTCATAAACCCCCACCCTTCCTTTCCCATCTTCACTCCCTTACCCCCCATGAAATAAGAGCATTGAACCACCTCATTTCCTGCTCAGTAGAAAATAAAGAGAAAGTAGATAAGAGCAGGGAGAAGATACTCTATTTCCTGAAGACATAGTGACAGCAGAAATGGGAGCTCTGAATAAAGAGAATGGTGCCTCCATTTGGAAACTCAGTCCAAAATGCTCTGACAATGTAGAAGAAAAACTCATGCCTCATGAGGGCACAATTTGCTCAAAGGAAGTTAAGGGGGAGGTTATGATAAACTAGAAAGAGAATATAATAGAAGCTGTCTTTGTAAATGCTGTGGAAGAATTGGGAGTGTCAGTTTATTGAGAGGGACTGGTTTGAATGAAGTAGAATCCTTTACTGATAAATAATACTGTACAATAATTCCCTCAAATTATAGGAAAAAATTAAAGCCCAGAAATTTAGACCATCATGAATTCATTGGTTAAAATGGATTAATTAATGGTGTTAGGGGTGGAGTTAGGGTAAAGAGAGATCTGACATATCTTTCCTTAATGGGGAATCTCCTTCCTGT
>NW_020944798.1:6665-6932 GCF_900497805.2 Vombatus ursinus | reverse complement strand
TGAGCTAACAGGTGAAATGAAGGAAAACTGAGATCTGTAGGATGAAATTCTTTATTATATCAGAATATAGAGAGAAAAGATGGAGGTAGAGCCCTCCTAGGGGAGAAGGACAAGGATGGAGGGAGGAAGAACGTTAAGTAAAGAAAAGGAGGTTTAGTTGTGTGTTGTTAGCCCTTCACCTATATCTTAAGAAACAAAGAGAATATGCCGATTCTTTCTCACTGTCCCACTTACCTTGCTGATTTTGAACATCTTTTCTGTTGTCTT
>NW_020944798.1:0-6655 GCF_900497805.2 Vombatus ursinus | reverse complement strand
AAAAAGAAACTCCATGACTTCTTACCTTCTGTCTTTTCTTCGACCCACATATTTATATGCGTTCTTGCTTCCTCAGGAGCATTTGCAAAGTCAAGTTCTTCCATGTTGGAATGGTAGAATCTCTGACAGGATTCCTTAAAAGACTGAACAATAGGATAAACAATATAACCAGGTATCACAAGTCTAAAACTAAATGTCACCAATGCACAGCCAGGAAATTTTGGACCCCTTCTTCATAAGAGTCATAAACATGTTACAGATCACCACAGATTGACCCCAAATCTTTGTGTTCCACTTGGATGAACTTAAGTCTTTAACCTAAGGATGCTAATGACTTAAAATTAGACATCAGGACTTCTTATACCCCTTTAAGTTTTGTTATCATGAAAAGATCACTTAAAAAGCAGTGATTATGAGGCCCAAAGGAAAACTAATGTGCTAACTTCCTCTAATAAATCAATAAATTGCTGTTCGAAAGTCAATCATATGATTAATCCAGGCACTCATTTTCTATAGGATCACAGGATCATAGATTTAGAACTAGAAGACTTTGGTAGGCATCTAGTCTAACCCTTCCATTTTTATGGAGGAGAAAACTAAGGCCCAGTGAGATGACTTGTCCAGACAGCAATAGCAGATGTGAGATTTGAACTCTAGTAGTGCTGTGCCCACTGAACCAATGCCATTAACTCTTAAAACTTATGGAAAATAATATGGTATGGTGGGGGGTGACCAACTTTTTCAAATAGTTCAAACTGAATTTTTATTAACATGGCAACAGATGAGATATTCCTGCTATATGAGGCCTTCATCTCTCTTAAACTTGGAGATTTCATTGATTTTCTTAATTTAACACAGGGAGAAATAATAGACAAGACTTACTGGGATAAAATCAAAAGTCTTTTCTCCAAAGAGTCGGTTGGCAATTCTTAGCAGGCATTGACTACCAGATTTATTAGCTTCTGCAAGAAAAGACTGGATACTTTGGTGGACATCTGTACCTTTGTTTAAAGAAAGAACCTGTTTAGGAAAAAAATACAGCTTCAGTACTGTCTTGCTTTCTTTAAAAATAAAAACATACTTAACCCCATCTTAGAAAAAGAAATTGAACAAGCCATCAATGAACTCCCTAGGAAAATATCTCCAGGGCCACATGGATTTACAAGCGAATTTTATCAAACATCTAAAGAACAACTGATTCCAATACTATATCGACTATTTGGGAAAATAGGAGAAGGAGTCCTACCAATTTTTTTTTTTTTATGATACAAGTATGGTACTAATACCTAAACTGGGAAGAGTCAAAACAGAGAAAGAAAATTATAGACCAATTTCCCTAATGAATATAGATGCAAAAATTTTAAATAAAATGTTAGCAAAAAGATTGCAGCAACTTATCACAAGAATAATACACTATGACCAGGTAGCATTTATACCAGGAATGCAGGGCTGGTTCAATATTAGGAAAACAAAAACAAAATCCTCAAAAGAAAATCAACTGAAAGTTCTACAGAGGCTGAGGGCATTTAAAAATAAGATTTCAGGATGTCACTCACCTATTCTATAAGCTTCAACAGCCCCCTGTTGCCTTGAGGAACAAATACAAGTCTTCTCTATTCAGCATTTAAAGCCCTTCACAACCTGGTTCCAACCTACCTTTCTAGACTTATTATACATTATTGCATTTTTCAATTCCCTCTGCTCTCCTATACCCCTCCATCCCCCACCACTTAAACTGGTTATTCCTCATAGCAAGGTAAGAAGGTAAGATTATTCTGCATTAGTAACCTCAGGGACATTTCTACCCAGAATGTCTACCGAGCATAGGACAGAATGGTTAGCACCAACATGTTCTATTCCATTTCCCCTCACTCTCTATTGCTACACTATTGAAAAAGCTCTCCTTTTGTGATCAGCTCCTCTGAGGTACAGTTTTGGGGAGATTTAGAAAGTTCCACATTGTTTGTTTGTTTTTATTTTGTTTTGTTTGTTTTTTTCTCAGTCCCACGTACCTGTTGTATCTGTGCAGCAGTATTTCCCTTGGCCCCGTCTAAGACCATAGCCAGGGCACAATAGAGGCTCAGTGGAGAATAAAAAACATTTTGTGAGGTATCTTCTTCATTAATTTTTTTAAAAACATTCAAGGTAAAGGTGTTGGTTGCTTCAGAGAGAGCAGCCATCATAGTATGCCTAGAATAAGAAGACAAAGAAATATACTACATGAATATGAGATACTTCTGTGTGCATTCATCCACTCCACTTTGAATCTAGATCATCTCCAGTGGTCCCTCTTCAATAATAATAATAGAGTGCATTTACATAGCGCTTTCATCTCTGCAAGGTGTTATTATTATCTTCATTTTACAGACAAGAAAACTGAAGCAAAAAGAGGTGAACTGACTTTCCTAGGGTCACACAGTTAGTAAGGGTCTAAGGCTGGATTTGAACTCAGGTCTTCCTGACTCCAAGTTCAGCACTCTAACCCCTGAATCACCTAGCTGCCTCCCTAAATGAACAACATAATAAACAATGGCACTGGACAAAAGCAGATTAAATTCAGCTTGTCTGATTATTATCATTATAACTCATATCCAGAAAGTGCTTCAGTGTTTACAACACTTTCCTATCAATTTCTTGCTCCCCAAATGGAAAGATGACTAATTAATAAGATTTCTTTCTGGTCTCCTAAACAAGCCATCTGCTTCCCTGTTTCCCTGCATGTGCTCCTGATATTTTGACCTGCTGTCTAGAATGCCCTTCATGCCACCTACATGTATCCTACCTTTCTGTCAAAGCTCATTTCAAATGCCATCTCTACCACAAAGCTTCAACAATCACCTTAATCAATAATGGTCTCTACATGAGCTCCTACAACAATTACCTGCAACAATAGTCTGGATCAGTCATCCAGCACTTATGCCAGAATCCTTTGTCTAGTCCTTACTTGTGTATGTATGGCTTATCTAAGACACCTACTTGAAAGGCAAGGGCTGTGTCTTGTCTGGACACATAACCCTTCCCTGTTAGCCCAGTCTATCTCCCTCACCCTGATCTCACGGCAATGATTCCCCAAGGAATTAAGCCACCTGTTGCCTTGAAGATTTGTCATTACCAGCTTCTCAATCCTTAATCTTAGATAACTTTAACCACCCAGTTACTGAATTCCTGCTTCCTAGTTGCTGAGAAAGTGCTGGATAAAGTTACAAAATTGTGCTAATTTCATCCTGAAAAAGAAGGATCTCTGATTTCCTCAGGAAGGTGAATTCCTTCCTTAGTTGATAAGTTCTGTGGTGTCACCTGAACTACAGAGAGGTTAAGTGATTTAGTCAGTCGGTCAATAAACACTTATGAAGTGCCTACAATAAACCCGGAATTGTACTATATGTTGAGGATACAAAAAGAAGCGAAAGATTGTCCCTGACCTCAAGAAGCATACAATTCAACAGGGAGAGAACAGGAAATATACAGAATAAGGAGGAAGTAAATCAGAGAGGGCAGGCACTCCCTCTTTTGGATATTCTCCAGCTATCAATGTTCTTTGTGAGCCATGGTGCCCAGAACTGAACCCAATATTCTAGATGAAGTCTGACAAAGGTCTGAAGGCACTAGAATTAAGAGGGGTTGAGAAAGGCTTCCTGTAGAAGATGGGATTTTATTTAGGACTTAAAGGAAGTCAAGAATGCCAATAGATGAGGTTGAGGTGGGAAAGCATTCCAAGCCTTGGGGACAGACAGAAATATCTCTACTCTAACCCTTCCAACTATGTCCTTAATCCACTCTTTCCTGCCTCCTCTAAGACTTTGCCATATCATTCATTCCTTCTCTTGCACGCATTTTCAAAACCTATTTCTCCCCTGGATCCTTCCTTTCTACCTGCTAATACACTTGGTTCTCCCCAATCTGAAATACACAAAACAACAACATCCCAGAAAATTTTCTTTAACCTTCTACCTCTCAGATTACTCTCAGCTCTATCCTCTCTTTCAATGTGAAGGTCATGAAAAAGACTGCATACTGAATATCACTACTCTCTCATCACTGACTCACTTCTCAACTGTTTAAAAGTTGAACTAAATCACCTCTAGTCTCCTGAAACTGCTTCCCAATTCTCAACTTCCATGCTTGACCTCCTTGCAGTGTGACACAGCTATTCCCTTCTTCTCTACACTGTCTCTTTGCTTGAATTTCATGACATCTCCTACTTCTCTCTTCCTTCTATATCCTCTTTATTACCCCATATTGTAGTCATTCTACAAGATCCTTTCCTATTCTTTTCAGTATCTCCAAGTTCACTCTATGCCCTCTCCGTATTCTCCCCGCACCCCTCCCCCTCAGCAATTTCAATCCCTTTCAGAGATTCAACCCTCATGTCTATAAAGACGACTCAAAGCCCCTGTGAGTCTGCTTTTGACAAGGCCCAGCAGAAGGAATCAAAGGTCTGTCAGAATAGCTGATGGGAGGCCAGAGCTGAAAGGCTATAGACTAAAAAGGTCAGCAACATAGTCTAGTTCTTCCTTAGCGCCAACCAACCAAGGAGGGATGAAATGAAGCATAGTTCCAAACAGGAGGGTGGGAGAAATCTGGCTGGGCCACAAGCCAGGATTCATGAAACCAAAGTGGAAGTCCATGTAACCAGTTTATAGAACCAAAGTGGGAAAAATAAGATCATTAACTAGACAGAGAGAGTAGAGTCAAAACTGAGATAGAATTAGGTTAACACAAATAGAGGGTCAGATAGTCAATAAATATTTAAGTGCCTACTATGTGCCAGAGATGGAGAGAAGGGAGGGTACCTGGTGCAGGGGCATGATGAACTCCTGCAGTCAGGTGGGAAATTCTGAGTTGTTTCCTCTGGGCCTTTCTTAAATATAGGATCTGGGAAGAGGCCTCCTTTGTCCACCTGAAATTGTCCAGAAATGTCCACCTTTTCCAACAGGAAATAAGGGAAAGGTAAGGAATTTATAAAGGACCTACCATGTGCCAGGCACTGTGCTAAGTGCTTCACTAAGATTATCTCCCATGATCCTCACAACTATCCCACAAGGTATGAGCTATTATCATCCCCATTTTACAGTTGAGAAAAATGAAGTAAAGTGATTTTGCTCAGTGTCATACAGTTAGTGTCTGAGTTCAAATTTGAACTCAAGTCTTTCTGATTCCAAACCCAACACTCTATCATACCACCCGACTGCCTCAAACCTCAGCCAGAGGCAGGCAGGGGACCAAAATGCAGAGGCTACTGAAGAAGTATGAGTTTTAGAGCTGATTTGATCTCGTAGAAAGATGAGTTTCTGAAGATCATGATAAAATTCAGGTGAGCAGAGAGTGGAAAAAAATGGTAGCATGGATGCCAAGGCTAACAGCCCTCAGATGAGAGGAGGGGTGCTCAGTGGGCTCAGCCACCTTCAGACTAGTCAGAATGAGGGTTGGGGTGCTACCATGTTCTTTTAAGGGCCAACCCCTTACTCAACCCAGGTTCCAGAGAGCTACAGTACTGAGATGAATGGTGAACATGGCTTCCCAGGATGGCTGAGTGTCCTTCATTCTGGAAGAGGACCACGACATCAGGGAGGTGACGCCATGACAAGCAAGCAAATTGGATTTAAGTGAGGGAGAGCTATGTGAAGTCACCAGCCTCACTTTCTCCTCTGGAGCCATCTGGGTCCAGTGGCCAGATAAGGGATCAGGACAACTGGAGATTGTGGACAGCAAATAACTGTACCAATCTCTGAGGAGGGGTAGGAATTGACTTTTAAAATATGAATTCTGATAAGAGTTCTTGCTTCCTTTGACCTGTAAATAATTTTCTTTCCACCCCCACCCCTTCTTTGAGCTATGTGAGCTGTGTACTTGCAAGAAGTGTTGGTAATGACACAATGGGTTATATAATTGTGTCCCTTTTCAGGGCTGCTGTCCACCTTTGGTGCCCACCTATTCCACCTTTCACCTGTGGCTCCAAGAAACTGTAGCATGCACAGTGGCCACACCCCAGTAAAACATTTCCGCAGATGGGCTAACACAGGTCAAGGGTAACCAAGGGGTCTCAAACCAATTGGTGAGTTAGAGGGGTGTCTACCCCTAAGCATGCAAAGACTTCCCCTGGTGGAATGGGTGGATGAGAACAATTTATTCCAACAGCATGAAGGCAGCTGAAGCAGGTGCTGTGGAGCACTTAGAGCTTGGTTACACATTGAAGACGCCAAGGTTATATACTGCACCTTGAGCCATCATCAGTCTTCTTGATTCAGTCCTGCCACTGGACTGTGATGACTCTGGAGGAGAGAGTGAGGCTGGCAACTTCATGTAACTCTGCCTCATTTAAATCCAATTTACACAAGAATCAAAAGACATCACCCATACCAATTATGTCTCATCATGGAGTGACATTCTCAGGATTTTGGGGTACAGGAAATTCCTAGTCATGTGAGGAATTTTTCCAGTGATGACAGGTTTTTTTGTACTACATGAAAACCTTTGACACAAAGCTTAGAATTTTAGCAGGTACTTGGCAAATAGTTATCAAATGATCATTCACAAAGAATAGTACAAACACACTGCCAGAGCCACACTTGAGAAGTTGGCAGGGACCAGAGATTACCTCTGAAGAACAAAGGGCCAAAAGAAATGAGTTCATGATGGAAAAAAGAAAAGGCAG
>NW_020944797.1:0-1099 GCF_900497805.2 Vombatus ursinus | reverse complement strand
TTCTGGTTAAACACTATAAGACACTTCTGGGAATGCATAATGAGGGCACCCTTTGTGCCTGGGGTACTGGACAATGGTGAGGCAGCTGAAGATGTATCATAAGGGGAAGAGGCTCTCACAGGAGCTGAGGAGAAATCATGAAGAATGGAAATCAGTGATGAAGTCACAGTGTGAAAAATTTCAGGTTGGGGAGAGATCTATTCCATGGGGGAGAAAAGTGGTCCACTTGATTTAGTCACAGAATCCCTTGGGAGGACGCAAAGTCATGTGGGATGGTGCTGACCAACCACAGGAGGAAAGAAATATTTGTGTAATTGGCTGCTCCAGGCAACACTTGTCAGGCTGAGTGCTTTCTATCTAGCATGCCCCAGCTTTCATTTTCTTTAGGTTTTGCATGGGACACATGGGCTCATTTCAAACAACTATGGGAATATTTTTTGATTAGATGTTGAATTCCTTGCCAGAAATGTATACCCTTCTCTTTGTCTGTTTCTGTGTCTGTGTGTGTGTTTTGGGGGGAGGGCTTTGAAATACACATCATACCACCGTCACTCTCCCCCACCCAAGATGATAAACCAAGTCTCAGATATTGGCTTGCCCTTCTTTGCAAGTTGAGTATTTCTTAGAATGAGATGATTTTTAAGGATTAAGAAAATTTTCCTTTTCATAATCATATTCTCTCCCCAGCTTCCAGGTGGGACCCATTGGACATTCCCCAGGGTACTAATGTTGCTGAATTGCTACCTGTGGAGTCTCCAGGCTCTGGGTACACCACGGGAGTTGTAAATGGTGACCCACTGGGTGCATCCAGTGCTGTAAAAAGAATGAAGTGATATTGAAGAGGGGCAGGGATCATAGTGGCCTACAACTATATGGGGTCATCCCAATATTTATTATGTTCCACATGTAGGAAATGCCTAATAAGGGTTTCACAAATGAGTGAATGAATGTGGACAGACCCTTCTGGTTGCCTTAGATGCTTGGGTTCTCACAGGAGGAGCCTTTCATAAGGACATTGGCTAAAGTGCCCAGCTGGTGACATGATTAGCAGAAGTGGCATTTAGAGGTAACAAGGGACACCATCCTGAGGTCTCCTTCA
>NW_020944796.1:50272-50509 GCF_900497805.2 Vombatus ursinus | reverse complement strand
TTTCATTGAACATTGCCTTTTTCAAACCATACTAAAAATTAATGTCAGGTCCTCTTTCTTTTCAGACACAACGATTAAAAATTTTATCTCTGGGGGCAGCTAGGTGGCACAGTGGATAAAGCACTGGTCCTGGATTCCAGAGGACCTGAGTTCAAATCCGGCCTCAGACACATAACACTTACTAGCTGTGTGACCCTGGGCAAGTCACTTAACCCAATTGCCTAACCCCCCCCCCCC
>NW_020944796.1:0-50262 GCF_900497805.2 Vombatus ursinus | reverse complement strand
TCCTCTCCAGCTGTACTTTACTGACTTCCTTTACCATGCCCCAGAAACCTCTTCATCCTGAAGCTCACTCCCTCTGCTTCTCCTTCTGACTGGATGGCTCCTCTCCAAACCTCCATTTAAGTGGTGTGTCCCTTCCTCTGCAGGCTGCATTCTGAACTTTGTTTAGCATGCCCCTAGCACCTGGTATCTCTGTCTCCAATTCCCTCTCCAATTCCACTGCTTTTTATATTTGGTCTTCTCCCATGAGAATGTAAGCTCCTTCAAAGCAGGGACTATCTTTCTTTCTGGTGGTATTTGTATTTCAAGGTTTAGCACAGTGCCTGGCACATAGAAGGAAAGTGGGGAAGAGAAGTGGTATTAGACTGACTACCAGACTGCAGGTCTATAGAGCCATTATGCTGACCTCATTGTTGTATGCCTGTGAAACCTGGACAGTATGCCAGCGCCATGCCAGGAAAATGAATCACTTCCATTTGAATTGTCTTAGGAAGATTCTGAAGATCACCTGGCAGGATAAGATACCACCAGACACTGAGATTCTTTCTAGAACTAAACTGCCAAGCATTTGGCATCTGCTTGGCCACATTGTTCAAATGCCAAACACGTGCTTGCCAAAAAGACTATTTAATGGAGAATTCACACAGGGCAAGTGCTCACATGATGGTCAGAAGAAGTGATACAAGGACACTCTTAAGTTCTCACATAAGAACTTTGGAATTGATTGTGTGACATGGAAGACATTGGCACAGAACTGCTCAGCATGGCATGCCCAAATCAGAGAAGGGGCTGTGCTCTGTGAGCAAAGCAGAATTGAAATAGCTCAAGAGAAACACAAGATACACAAACTTACAGAATCCGCCCCAAAGGTTCACAAGGACTATTTGTGCCCAACCTGTGGTAGAACATTCCGAGCTCCTACTGGTCTGATCAGCCACAGTCAGACACATTGTAATTTTATTCTAGTATAGTGATGTCATTTTGGTCCTCTTCGAGAACAAAGGACAATAGCCAATTTGTATTTCAAGGTTTAGCCCAGGGCCAGGCACATAGTAAATGCTTAATAAATGCATGTTGGCTGACTTATAAAAACGACAGGCCAGTATTGAGAACAGAACCATGTATCACTAGATAAGTAGTTCCACACTGATATCACTTCAGCCCTTTTCCATTTTCAAAAAGAACAGAATAGAAAGCAGAAGAATTAAGAGCATAGTGAAATATTAACACATACTAGGCATAGTTATTCAACTGGCTACAAATCCACATAACCGTACTATGGTATCACCCATGTCTCTATATTATCCACAACGATGTAGTCAAACACTACTATATGCCCTGCTCAATTAAAGATATACTATGGGGCAGCTAGGTGGTGCAGTAGATACAGCACTGGTCCTGAAGTCAGGAGGACCTGAGTTCAAATCCGGCCTCAGACCAAACACTTGACACTTACTAGCTGTCTGACCCTGGGCAAGTAACTTAACCCCAATTGCCTAAAAAATAAATAAATAAAAATATACTATGCCTATCATATTCTACCAATCTATCAGTTTAACAAACCTTGGAAAAAAGGATTTTAAATTAGAGTGGTTCTTTGTGATCACTGTTTTCTTGTCTAAGTGCTTTCAAACTATCCCTACCTGCCACTTTTCTAATATTGTCCAGAATCAATGGAAAGTTTACTCAGCCTGGCACTATGAAGAGTGTTGTAACTGATGGCAGAAGAGCCGAATTCAAATGCTGCTACTTAATACCTGTGTGACCCTGGCAAGAAACTTCATTTCTCATCCTGTTTTCCCTTCTGTAAAATGAAAGCAATGGACTAGAATGACCTATGAGGTTCCTTCCCTCTCCAAAACTATGCTCCAACTGTCCTTATAGTTTATAGAATCCACATTTCCTCTCTTAAAAATCAGGGTTATGTATATGCTCTTCTGGCATCATTCTCATTCTTCACAACTCCTCAAAGATTATTGAGAGTAGTTCTTTTAGTGTGCTGGGATAGAATTCATTTGGACCTGGAGACTTAAATTCATTTGAAATAGCTATGCCCTCCTCTCCCTGTGACTTCAATTTCTCTTTAGCACATTTTAGTTCCCCTTTGCATCACTGACTTTGAGGGGGAATCCAGAAGTCAATTCCAATTATCTTATTTTACACATATGGAAGCTGATATCAAAAAGTTAAGTCATTTTCCTGAAAGTACATAGTTAGCTACCGGCATTGCCAAGACTAGAAACCAGGTTTCTTGGTTCATTTTTCCATCCACTGTAACACAAAGAAGCCATATCCCTGGCATCTTTACTTCCTAATACTGAATAGGTATTTATTTCGATTATTAATTGGGAGGAGAGGTTGGCAACTATTCCAACATACAGCCAATATGGTCAAGGCCAGGCCTCCTTGACTCTAAGCTGGCTCTTTTTCTACTATATCACACTACTTACCTCTTGATTGTTTGATTATTTATAAGCTCATCAACCTGAATTTATTAAGTGCCTACTAAATACTAGGCACTGTGCTAAGCACTGAGGATACAAAGAAAGGAAAAAATAGCTCCTGCCCTTTTATAAAAGAGCAAACAATCATATACAAACAAGTTACATACAGAATAAATTGGGAGTATTCTTAGAAGGAAGGCACTAGCATCAAAGGGGGCTGAGAAAAGCTTCTTATAGAAAACAGGACCCTCACTGAGGCTTGAAGAAAGCCAGAGAAGCCAGAAGGTTTCAGGGGGCAGAGAATTCCAAGCAATTAAAATAAAGATCTAGAATAGACAGAATATACTAGGTGAGCCCTTAATTAAAAAAAAAATTCTCCTGAGAAAGCATAGATGCTGCCATAAGCATCACCATGAGAACCAAATGAAAATTTTGAGAACATAAGAACTGCTTTTGTAAAAATGTAACATTATTGTTGGCTTTTCACAGTGCTTTTCATATAATAAGTACTTGATCCACCTTTCTTGATTGAATTAACAGGGAAATAGCAACTCACTCATTCTATAAAAAAGTAAAGCCAGGGTCTCTAACCTCCAAAGACAGTGAGGGAACTTTCCATCATACCAACCCATCCACTTCTCATCAGAGACAAATCCTTATTCTCATCTGACCAGACACAAGTCTTCTATCTGGAATCCCAGTTGTTAGGTGCCTATCTGTTTATGATAACAGTTATAACATATATATAGAAACAGTTTCTATATATTATATATAGAAACAGTTTCTATATATACATAAAATATAATAACAGTTATAAAATAACATTTTAAAAAAGTGAAATTACAAATAAGCCTCTTTACTTTCTAGTAATTTACAATAGGAAAAGAGAGTAGGCTCCATAGTATGTCTCAGGAAAACATGAACCCCAGAGATTCAAGTGACTGGAAAAGGAAGGCAGCTTTCTGGAGTGAACACAGTTGGATCTCTGACAACAAATAGATTTTTCCTTCATAAATGGGGCAACCTCTTTCATCCTCAGTGACACTTGTGGAGACCTGGCATACAGCTTAGAATATAGATATAGTGATGGCAATACCTAAAGGGAGATCTTGTTTGCTCAAAGATAAAAAGGAGCAGAATATAATATCCAGCAAAAAGGATAATTACACAGCAGCAGACCAGGCTTGAAGATGCAAAGGCCTGCAGAGAACTTGAGGCTCTTCCTTTCTTTTTTTGTTTAAATTTTTTATTCATTTTGAATTTAAATACTGGACAAAAAAAAAAAGAACATTTCCCTGTACACAGCACAACATAAAGAGAGGATTCACTATAAAACATGAATTTTCATTTCAGACTATATACTTTATTTGTATAATAAATACTATTCATTGTGTTTAAAGCTACCCTACTTTTCTATGATTTCTTCTAAGTTTCCTTTGTCCTCTGATCTGCACTATTTTCTTCTCCCTCCCTGCCTACCCCACCCCTAGAGAAGGCTACAATTAAACACGTGTGTGTGTGTGTATGCGTGTGTGTGTGTGTGTGTGTGTGTGTGTGTGTGTGTAAAACCATATTACACATACTTCTAATTATCAGTTGCTTCTCTGGAGGTGGACAGCATCTTCCTTCGTTAAGTCCTCTGAAGTTAATTTGAGTATTTATGATACTCAAAATGAATTAGTCATTCAAAGTTGTTCTTTGGACAATATATTCTGTTACTATGTACAACATTCTCTTAGCACTGCTCACTATTATCTTACGTAAGTCCTTCCACACTTTTATAAAATCAACCAGCTCATCATTTCTTATAGCAAAGTAGTATTCAGTCACCATAATAAACAATTTGTACATTATATGCCCCAATTAAAGGGCACCTATAATTTTAGGCAATCTGACAGGTGTAAGACAACATCTCAAAGTTGTTTTAATTTGCATTTCCCTAATCAATAACAATTTAGGGCATTTTATCATATGACTACGTGTAGCTTTGATTTCTTGTAATCAAAATTATCCATTTAGCATTTCATAATATTCTCTCTCTCTTGTTTGGTCATAAATTCTTCTGTTCTCCATAAATCTGACAGGTAAACTATTCCTTGTTCTCTCAGTCTGCCTACAGTATCAGTCCTTCTATCTAAATCATGTACCCATTTTGATACACGGTATATAAAATGTTGGTCTATGCATAGTTTCTGCCATAATATTTTCCAGTTTTCCCAGCAGTTTTTGTCAAATAGTGAGTTCTTATCCCAGAAGCTGGAGTCTTTGGGTTTATCAAACAGTAGATTACTATAGTCATTGACTACTGTGTCTTGCATACCTAACCTATTCCACTGATCCACCACTCTGTTTCTTAGCCAGTACCAAGTAGTTTTGATGATTTGCTGCTTTATAATACAATTTAAGATCTGGAATGGCTAGGCCACCTTCCTTTGCATTTCTTTTCATTAATTCCTTTGATATTCTGAACTTTTTGCTCTTCCAGATGAATTTTGCTACTTTTTTTTCCTAGCTCTATAAAATAATTTTTGATAATTTGATTGGTATGGCACTGAATTAATTTAGGAGGAATTGCCATTTTTATTATATTACCTCGGCCTACACATGAGCAACTGATGTTTTTCCAATTATTTAAATCTGACTTTATTTGTGTGAAATGTGTTTTGTAATTGTGTTCACATAATTCCTGGTTTTGTTTTGGCAGGTTGACTCCCAAATATTTTATAATGCCTATAGTAACTTTAAATGGAAATTCTCCTTTTATCTCTTGCTGTTGGGCTTTGTTAGTAATAAATAGAAATACCAAGGATTTATGTGGGTTTTTTTATATCCTGCAACTTTGTTAACGTTGTTTATTATTTCAAGTAGTTTTTTATTTGATTCTCTAGGATTCTCTAAGTATACCATCATATCATCTGCAAAGAGTGGCTTTGTTTCTTCTTTGCCTATTCTAATTCCTTTCATTTCTTTTTCTTCTCTTTTTGCTAAAGCTAACCTTTTAAAGTATCATATTGAATAACAGTGGTGATAATGGACATCCTTGTTTCACACCACACCACACCCCCCCCATCTTATTGGAAATGCTTCTAGCTTATCCCCATTACATATAATGTTTGCTGATGGTTGTAGGTAGATGCTACTTATCATTTTAAGGAAGACTCCATTTATTCTAAGTTCTCTAGTGTTTTTAATAGGAATGGGTGTTGCATT
The DNA here is from genome assembly GCF_900497805.2 of Vombatus ursinus. Lineage (NCBI taxonomy): Eukaryota > Metazoa > Chordata > Mammalia > Diprotodontia > Vombatidae > Vombatus > Vombatus ursinus. The sequence goes on along the minus strand of NW_020944796.1, from coordinate 44,611 downwards.
TTGTCAAAAGTTTTTTCTGCATCTACTGAGATAATCATACGATTTCTGTTAGTTTTGCTACTGATATGGTCAATTATGCTGTTAGTTTTCCTAATATGGTATAAATCCTATTACTCACCTTTCTAAGAGTCTCCCCCTTATCTTCTTCCCCTACCCTCCTATTTCTTGATCTACACATCCTTCTAAAAGTCTCTCCTTCATCCTATCCCCTTGCCCTCCTATTTATAAATTTAGAAGGCTTTTACACCCAGTTCCAAAGTAAGATTCTAGCACTACCAGTCCTCCACCACCACTGTCCTTCCACTGTAACAGTCCTTCTATTCATGCCTCATTTGTATAATTATTCTCCTTACCTCATTTTATTTTTTAGAATCATCCCATCAACTCTAAACCTTTTATCTATGCATAGTCTTTCAAACTACCAAGTAATGACAACAATCTTAAGAGTACAGATAACATTTTCCCATATAAGTAAACAATTGCACCTATTGAGTCCCTAATAATTGGTTTCTAATGTTTATTTTATGTTTCTCCTTGATCCTATATGTCAATTTTTCCACTGAGTTTTGGTCTGTTTGTCACGAATTCCTGAAAATCTTTCAATTGATTAAATGTCCATTTTTTTCATTCAGGATTATACTCAGCTTTGCTGGGTTGCAAGCCCAATTTCTTTGCTCTTTGAAACAGATAATGTTCCAAACCCTTTGGTCTTTTAATGTAGAAGCTACTAGATCCTGACTGTAGTGCTACAGTATTTTTTTTTATTGTTGCTTATAATATTTTCTCCTTAAACTGGGAGCTCTGAAACTTGGCTATAAGTTATATGAGTTTTCATCTTAGGATCTCTTTCAGGTAGTGAATGATGGATTTTTTTCTATTTCTATTCCCCACCCCCCTTATTCTAATACTTCAAGGCAATCTTCCTTAATAATTTCTTTTAATATCTAGATTCTTTTTTTATCATAACTTTCAGGTAATCAGACAATTCTTATATTGTCTCTCCTTGATCTATTCTCCAGATCAGTTGTTTTTCTAATTAGTACTCGTTGGGGAGTAAGGTGTAAGAAGACTGAAAAGGTAGGAGGGGGCTTTCCTACAATATTGGCATGCCTCATGTCCCTCAGGCAATGAACTTAAAATTCAAACCTGTTGTCTTTGGTGGTGGTCCTAACCTGCTAATCACCAGTTTTTCCTTAGGCCTCAAATTTAGCCTCACAGAGCTACCGGCCAAAAGAAGGGTAGCCCTTCCACTCATGATGTATGATAATTAGCTATACTACATTGAACCCATCAGCACATCATAATGATCAATCATTTTGTCAATACTAAATCTTGTTGAGTTGAGAGTGGAAAGAGTTAAGAAAGGAGACCTTTCTGTTCTGCCTGTTCTGCCCTCCCACCTAGGTCAGCGCCTAGTGTCTCCATCCATCAGGTCTGAGTGCCAAGTGTGTGATCCAGGATGTCTCCTATCCTCTCCTATCTGTGTCTGTCAGGCCACCATGTGCTTCTCCCCTTCCACACACCTTTTGGTTCAGATCAATCCCCCACCTGGCTGGCCCAAAACTTTCAACTCTGCAGAGCACAACACCATCTCAGGAGCTGCCTGTTCTCAAGGAAATCCTATTTACTTCCTTTTCCCTGAAACCGTATGTGCCAGTCCTTAATACTAACAGAACGCTTTTCAAAGTATCTTTTCATAAGGGAAGCCCCTCCTTTTTCAGTTACTTAATTTTCAACAAAGCTCAAAGTCACTTTTATGATGCAATCATTTAAAAATAATGAAAGATAATTTCCCTTTGTAGATGCAAATAGGAGTATGCAAATGTAAACTTACTTTTGATACCTTCTCTACTATCACTAATTTACTGTTTACTAAGCCATCAATTGCCTGCCAGAACCCAAAATGAGGAAAATGACCCTGATGTCTAATGTAAACTTCTGTTTGGTTTTACCTCCCTTTAAATACTTTTTTATAGAAGAAAACTGACAAAGTTGGATATATCTTATAAAATCTGTTACATAAGTACGTTTGTCCCAGGGTTCTGAACTTACTAATTAGGTATGGCACAAACTCAGTTACAACAACCCAGCAGAAAGAGTGACACTTTCAAATCAATTTTAACACTTGCCTTTGGAAAACGAACAGGCCGAACTTAAAACTGATTTTCTTTTCATGTGGAAAAGTATGCTTTCATTAGGAACTATGCATTTCCAAAATTATTTTGCATCTGTGCAGCAACTTTAGGAGAAGCTTGAGAATCAATCTCCCTATTTGTGTTGGTTATGAAATGTCAGTAACACGGAAAACATGACAAGAAGATTCAAGAAACAAAATGATGAACATGTTCCAACTTCTTCCATTTGGCTTGACATTTGAATTGGGACTAGAGTCGGTCACTTTGTCTACTGTGGCCTCAAATGATTTCCCTGTAGTGATCAGTGCTAATTATCAAGATGAATAGCCAGTTTGTAATTCACACATTAAAAATACCTCAAGATGAAGGCATCTGCATCATCTTAGCCCAAGACTGAACTATGCAACAGCACTGAAACTTTAAAAAACAGTCCTCCTCTTAAGTTACCCTTTAAAATATAAGCTAGTGGAGTCTTCTAAGAAACATAGAAAACTGAGATAAACATTAATATATAGGTTTCTCAAAAGAAATCATCAAGAATCACTAAGTTCCTACTGTGTGCCAGGTACTGTGCTAGGCACTGGGGATTCAAAAACAAATTAAATGAAAGAGTCCTTGCCATTAAGAAGTATATATTCTATCAGTGCAACAAGGTGTAGACATATAAGAATATATATAATATATACAATAGAGGGAAATCAATGAAATCATTCCAATCTTCACGTTTTGGAGGCATACAGATAGTTCTTGCCATATTTGGGTAGACCATTCTGCAAACCTCTAAGTAAAGCGATTCTGATGTAATGTCAATTTGCCCATTAATGTGGGGAGGGGAAGGAAAAAGGGAAGGAGAAAGGGAAGAAGAAAATGAAGCTGCTTGCCCATGAAGGAAGGGGTCCAACACAAGGTTCAAGGATATGTGAGGGCCAGACACAGAGAAGCTAAAGCAGGAGGAGGAACAACCAGGGTCAGGGCCAGCCACATGGGGGGCTGATCTGAACCAAGAGATGTGTGGAGGAGGAGAGACAGGGTGGCCTGACAGACACAGACAGAAGAGGACAGGAGACATCCTGGATCACACACTTGGCACTCAGACCTGATGGATGCAGACATGAGGAGCTGACCTGGGTGGAAGGGCAGAACAGGCAAAGGTCTTCTTTCTCAAATATGAAGGTCTCAAATTGAGCCCCATATCCAGGGGCTTAGGTGGAGGGGTGTCTGCCAGTCCATTATTTTGCTTTCACTTGAAGCGGTTTTATTAGGGTTGGTTTTTTTTTTTTTTGGTGGGGAGTCAGGGAGTAGAGGAGACCAAGGAATCTGAGGGGCAGGAGCAAAAAGAGACCCCAGTAAGGGTAAAATAAACAGGGTGTTTTTTGAAATGTGGGTTTCTTTCAGAATTCTGTACTTAAAGTCGAATTTGCAGAATGCAAATTTGTAAAGCAAGAATTGTCTGTACTTCAACAGCATCAAAGGCCTTTCAAACATAAAAAAAGGTTGTATTTCTATAAGACTGTCTTTGTAGTAGCAAAGAAACATAAAAACCTATTAAAAATGGAAAACATAAAGATTTTGTTGTTGGATAAAGTCTCAAGAGTTAGCAAAGTTGCAGTGAACTGTTTGAATGCTTCAATTACAATCATGCTTTGCATCCAAAACTACCTGCAACCTTGCTGCTTCTCTACTGCAATCATTTTTATCGTTAACCATAATGTAAAGCCATTTAAAAGATTACAATTAGCAATTACTGACTTCTGAGCCATACTATTCTCACACTCTCAGAACAAGCTTCTTTCCCATCTGTATTGATCCACATCAAACAGCCTAGTATTCGGCATAAAGTATATCCTGATTTGATAGCAACATTTCTGCTGGGTATGTAAAAAGACTAAGCACTTTTGACATCTTTATCACCCATTAAGAATTTTATAACAGATACAGTATAACTGACTCTTCCATTAACAAAAGTAATTGCCACTAATAGATAATAAATAATATATCTGGCTTAGGCAGATTTAGAATAGGCCATATCAGATGTCTGTACTATATAATTACTATATTACTATAATATAATGTACTATATTACTATATAATTCATCCAAATAAAACCTAGCCTTTGAAAAAGCCTGTGAAAGTAAATAAAGTAAATAAAATCCTGTTTTCTTTTAGATACAAACATGAAAGCCCCCTTTCCATTAGTAGTAATAGGACAATAGGGGATAAGGACAAAACCTATAATTTCTTTAGTAAAGGTGATTCTCTGAAACTCCCAGTCTTCAAAAGCAGGAGTTCCTAATTTTTTTTCGTGCCAAGGACATCCTTCTGGTAGTCTCCACGGACTCTATAGACTCCTCTCCATAATGTTTTTAAATGCATAAAATAAAATATTTAGAATCTCAGTGGAAACCAATTATATTGAAATTTAATTTTTTAAAAGGTTAAAAATCCCCTGTCTAAGAGATTTGCTCAAGGTACTAAGATGGTCAGTGATTTACCTAGGATCATACAGTGAGCAGAGGTTAGAGGTAGAACCCAAGGTCTTCCTAGTTCTGAAGTCAGCTTTCTATCCACTATACCACACTGCTTTATGACAATTATGAAGTAAAATACCAGCTATCCTTAGACACAGAAGTCATGTGGACATATTTTAACACACAAGTGCAGTATCTGGTTATCTTTTTCTCTTCTATATGGGCCTACCCTTCCTTTCCTGATGATGCATTTCATAAATAATATGCTTTATATCATTTCATGGATACAAGTCATTGCTGGCATTATGCTACAATCTATTTGCATATACTCTTTGAGTCACCTAAAATTCTGATTCTTCCAAAAATTCTGATGTTCTTCGGGTCATAGTAACAGAGTATAACCTTCACAAAAGTTTTTCTTTGATTGATATCTCCACACGGAATGGAAGCAACACTGAGTTACCAAATGCAATGCCAGTGGAGTTCAGGCTTTGGCAGGTTCCACAAGGCTACAGAGGCTTCCAGGGCAGGTATAACTCATTCGACTGCATATCTCTATTTGCACTTCATAGGTATTGTGTTTTTTACAAACTGAATGTTTACGGCAACTGAGCAAGTCTATCAGCACCATTTTTCCAACAGCATGTGCTGACATGTCTTTCTGTCACATTTTCTCACAATATTTCAAACTTTTTCATTATTATTAAATCTGTTATGGTGGTCTGTGATCAGTGATCTTTGATGTTACTATTATAGTTTCGGGGGGGCATCACAAACCATACCCATATAAAATAGTGAATTTAATCAATAAATATTGTATGTTCTGACTGTTCCACCAAACAGCTGTTCCCCATCTCTAGCCTTATCCTCTAGCCTCTCTATTCCCTGAGACACAAAAATACTGAAATTAGGCGAATTAATAACCCACAATGGCCTCTAAGTGTTCAAATGAAAGGAAAAGTCAACTAACGTGGCAAACTTCATTGTTGTTTTATTTTAAGAAATTGCCACAGCCACTCCAACCTTTAGCATCCACTGCCCTGATAAGTCAATGGCTATCCACATCGAGGCAAGACTCTCCACCAGCAAAAAGATTATGGATCACTGACAGCTCATATGATGGTTAACATATTTTTTAGCAATAAAGTATTTTTAATTCAGTTGTATATATTTTTTTTGGATATAAAACTGTTGTGGTGGACTACAATATAGTATAAACATAAATTTTATATGCACTGGGAAACCAAAAAAATTGTGTGGCTTGCTTTACCGTAGTGCTCCAGAACCAAACCCTTAGTCTCTTTGCCTCAACTGTAAAATGAAGCTGATAATAACAGTACCTATCTCCCATCATTGTTATGAGGATCAAATGAGAAAAATATTTGTAAAGCACTTAGCACACAATGCCTGGCACACAGTAGGTACTAAATAAATGATTTTTCCTTCTCTCTCTCTATCCCAAAAAACAGAGACTCATTGCCAGTAGGATAGCCACTAAATAATGAATTCTTTGAATTGTTTTGGAAAAAGAAAAATACACCTAGCAGGGGGCCATTAATTACTTTCTGAACAATAAAAAATGGAAAGGGGAAAGAGAGGAAGATGAGCAAAGGAGAAAGTAAGAAGGGAATAAAAAGGGGAATATTAAATATAATTATAATAATTAAGCTTGGCTATAGAAAACAGATGAGAAAAAAGTACCTCCCTACCTTCATTACAGAGTTGGTGTGGAATTCCACATATACTGCCAGACTCAAGGTGTTTGTTAGTTTCCCTGAGGTTCTTTGTTTGTACATTCTTTTAAAATTTTTGTTAAAGGTTTACAGAGGTGGATATATTTCAGAAATGAATGTGACATAAAGAAAAAGGCATCAATTTTTAAAAAAGGATAATCTGATCCTTCCCTAGGTAGGAGACCAATGTAAATCTAAAAGTGTGGGCACATAAGCCAACAATTAATGTAATAAATAATATAATGTCAGGAATAAAACTGTAGAAAATGAGATTATTATATGCCAAAATTAATCTCATTATATGTATTACATAATGATTTTCGTTTATTCATTCATTTAATGAAGCATCTGAGCTCCTACTCTGTGCCCAGTATTAATGTAAAAATAAGGATATAAGAAGCAAATAAATGTCATCATGTAACTGTGAACAATTCAACTCACAGATTCAACAGACATTTATCAAGTCTCCTTGATATTACAGGCACTGGTGCTAAATGCTAGAGATACAAAGATCAAAACAAAAAAAATAAAATAAAATAAACAAAAGCCACCAGCCCCTAAAATAAAAAAGAAAAAACTAAATAAATTATCTCTCTCTTAATACACACACACAAACACACACACACACACAAACACACACACACCTTCGAGTGTGTGTATATACATATATAAGTACAACAACATAATTTTAAGGAACAGGTGGGGTGGAGAGAGCTCTGAATTGGAGAAGGATCTGAGTTTCTATCTTGTTTTTTATGGCCTTGGGCAAATCACTTTACCTTCCTGTGCCTCAGTTTCCTCCTGTAGGAATTGGCTACATTATGTAAATGCTAAAGTCCCTTTCAATGAAATGATCACAGTCTATTCTTGAAAAACGTATTAGCTAGTTGGGCAGGCAAGACAAATGTTTATGCTCCATGTGAAAACCTGTTTGAATTTGTTGTTCAGTCATTTCAGTAACGTCTGATTCTTCATGACCCCATTTGGGATTTTCATGGCAAAGATACTGGAGTGGTATGCCATTTCCTTTTCCAGTTTATTCCACAGATGTGGAAACTGAAGCAACAGTATTAAATGACTTGCCCAGGGTCACAGAGTTAGTAAGTGTCTGAGATCAGATCTGAACTTAGGAAGATTAATCTTCCTTAATTCCAGACCCAGCACTCTATTCCTTTGTACCCCCTACCCACCCCTTGTAAAGGATAGGATTAAAAATTTAGAGATGGAAGGGACTTTAGAAGTCATATGAAGCTCAGTGATCTACCCAAAGTCACAAGAGATTTGAACGCAAGTCTTTCAGCTCCAGCAAATGTAATGCTTCTGTGACTACAGCACGTTGAAAATCTAAAGTTTCCCAAGATCCTCTTTACTTTTTAAAGGAACAACAACAGTGGTGAGTCAGTCTATTAGGGAACTGTACATCTGACATCAGGGAGAATACTGGAATGAACAATCATATTAATAACGTGAATTTTAAAGACTGAACTGGGGAAAACCTTCTGACTATTTTTTTGGTGATTGGAGTGGACATCATGAGGGAAAAAGTTCTAGAGTAAAACACTTTTAAGTTAACCTCATAATGCCGTGGAATCCAGTCACACACTAGCAAGGAGGCTATACTTACTCACTTCCTTCTTCAACAGTCAACAGACATCAATAACAGATAGAAACATTCCCCATCACAAATTATAAGGTGAATTGGGGGGGAAATACTCTAAATACACAGAAATGGACACTTGCGGACAAAAATTCACCATTGTTCTTTGGATCTCAGATTTAGAACTAGAAGTGGCATGAGAAATAATCCATGTTCACCATCACAAAGGAAGATGAGGCCCCCAAAGAGATGAAGTGACCTCCTCCAAATTTTGAGGCTCTACCACCATTATAGGTATCAACTAGATCATGAGGACTATTAGCTCCCAAACAGGAACTACAGGAACTAATTCTAATACTGTATCTTCCTCTGTCTGTCACTCAACATTTCCTAATTACATTCTAATTGAATTATTATTTTACCACTTGGCTTATTTTTCTTTAAAAACTTCAAATTTGCATTATTAATACCAATCTTTCCAAATATGTGAGCGTCCCAGTTGGTTTTAAATGGACCTAAATGGTTCTCCAGTAATGGAGTATTGAGTATTTGGCCACTCCAAGAGAGGCAAACTTAAGACCGTTTCCAACATCTGGAACGTAAAACAAAAAAGAAATATCCTGGGAAAAATACTAAGCAACAACTAAAGAAGGACAAAGCGAAATCACATTTATTCAAAGCTATTTCTCCATTATCAAAGGATAACAGAGCAAGGACATGTGGAACATAAATAAGTTTCCATCAGTCAGCAAAAGACTGAGCCTTTCCTTATCCTTCTTGCTTAAGCTTTCCCTGGAAAATGAAACTGTTCTTAGACTTCGGATATGTCTATAGCCCTGGTCTTTTGGCACTCAGGTGTTTTCATTGATGGTTTACCTGATACATCCTCCTCCATCCTCCCCCTTCTCCCCTCTCTACCCTTCTTGAGGGACTCCGGTCTTGTTCTGAACCCCTTGGTTGCTGATTAAACTGTCTCAAGCTTCTCTACTTCCTATCAATACTTGCACCTTAGTATCCCCTGCAGTCAATCTCAACTCACTGCTACAAAGCTGTAAATTTAGCCAGGTCAAGTCTAGTCCCCAAACAGCTTCCAATTATTTTAATCCAAAAGCATGGAAATGTACAATCTTCTTTTTTTTTTCAATGTAATCACCTCCTAAGGCAACACATTTATTCTAGGGACTGACAAGCTCTGATTCCATTATAGAAAAAATGTTTAGCAACAAATGTACTCAGTTATACACTGCACTTCGAACATATGTATCATCCTTCTCCAAATAAATTTCCAGAAACATTTAAGAACTTCATCATTCAGGAAAGATTTCAACATCTGACAATCTAAAATATTTGTGACATCAATGGAGAAACTTAGCCATAGTCTACCTTTGGCTTTTGTATCTAAGGATGCCAATGCTGAAAGCATTAAAAACTTTTGTAGTTAAAGAAACAGATTCACAGACTGCAGTGTACTTATTAAACATGTTCTCAGTTAATGGTGACTACTGCTGGAATGGAAGGCCTATAGCTGCTTGCAATTTTGTCTCTCAAAGGCAATTATGTAACTATTTAACAGTAGAAAATCTGTTTATAGCAATATAAGTTAAAATTAATCCTAAGTGTTCCATAGTATAAAATGTTTTCAATACAGGGCACATGAGAGGAAGCTGTAGTAAAACTCACTGAAATGTAAAGCTTATAGAGGTTATTTGGTTTAGCTTTTGATACCAGGTAAATCTTTGTCTCAGTCATCTAATCCTATGGCTGTCTTTTCATATGTGAAAAGTCACCAAAATGGAGATTATGATACCTCTTGGCAGTCGATTTCAGTGTTTAATCACATTTTCAGTAAGAAGGTTTCTCTTACGTGTAACCAAACTGTTTCTTGGTCAAATGTAACCCCATCTTCTTTTGCAGATGACTAACAGCCTAGAAGCAGCCACACATAATAACTTTTGACAAGCTATTTTTTTCTCATTTCTCATTTTTAATTTTATATATCTTCCAAGATGCTTACAATTACAACCAATTTCCTGTGTCCCACAAATTTAATGAACAAACACTTTCTCTCTGACCCACACACTGTAGAATAAAGACCAAGTCAGTTTAACCCCTACAGTTTATTACCAGCTTATATCTATCCAAAGGGAGATGCAGAAAGAAGAGGAACTACAGAGTAACATTTTTTCTATGTACCTTACATACTTAGAGGCTATGAACTTTTTGTTTTGCTTTGTTTTTTTTTCCTGTGCCAAGGATCACAGGGGTCTTTATTTTTAAATTTATTTATTTTTTAGTTTTCAACATTCACTTTTATAAGATTTTGAGTTCCAAGTTTTTTTCTCCCTCCCCCCTCTTCTTCTCCCTCCCCAAGACAGCAAGCAATCTGATGTAGGCTATACATGTACAATCATATTAAAAATATTTCCACATTGGTCAACACTTTTGAGAATGGATAGGGTAAAAGGAGAGAGAGAGTGTAGGATAAACAGAGAGGGGGGATAGGATGGAGGGAATACATAGTTGGTAATCATTACTGTAAAAAAAAATTTACAGTGAGTTTCTCTGATAAAGACTTCATTTCTCAAACATAGAAAACTGAGTCAAGTTTATAGAAATAACAGTCATTACTCAATTGATAAGTGGGCAAAGGATACGAAAAGGCAGTTTTCAGACAAAGTAATCAAAGCTATCTATAGTCATATAAAATGTTATAAATCACTATTGATGAGAGAAATGAAAATTCAAACAACTCTAAGCTACTACCTTCATTGATGTCTAATTGGCTAATATGACAAAAAAAGGAAAATGACAAATGTTGGAGGGGATGTGGGAAAATTAAAACACTAACATACTATTGGTGAAGTTGTATACTCATTCAACCAATTCTGGAGAGCAATTTGGAACTATGCCCAAAGGGATACAAAAACCATGCATACTTTTTGACCCAGCAATACCACTACTAGGTCTGTGTCCCAAAGAGATAAAAAACAAAAAGGAAAAGGACCTACGCATATAAAAATATTTACAGCAGCTCTTTCAGTGGTGGCAAAGAATTGGAAATTGAAGGGATGCCCATCAACAGGGGAATAGCTGAACAAGTTGCTGTATACGATTATGATGGAATGCTAATGTGCTTTAAGAAATGATAAGCGCATGCTCTCAGAAAAACATGGAAAAAATTTACATGAACTGCTGAAAAGTGAAATTAGCATAACTAGAACACTGTACACAATAAAAGCAATATTTTGTGATGATTTACTATGAATAATTTAGCTATTCTCAGCAATACAATGATCTAAGACAATTCTGTAGGATTTATGATGAAAGGTGCTGTCCATCTCCTGAGAAAGAACTGGTAGAGCCTGAATGATACTTTTTCTTTTATGTTTCTTGGGGCTTTTTTGTCTGTCTTTACTTTCATAGAATGAATTACATGGAAATGTATTTTGCATGACTACACATGTATAACCTATGTCAAATTGTTTGCCTTCTCAACATAGGGGAGAGAGAAGGGAGGGAGGGAGAGAATTTGGAACTCAAAACATCAAAAAAAAAAGAACATTAAAATTGTTTCTATGAGTAATTGAGAAAAAATAAAACATTAAGACTAGAAAAAAGGAAATTAACTATAGTTTTCTTTCTGTCTTCACTTTTCCTAGTTTAGATATCAAAACTATATCTTTTGTCATAAAAGCTATTTGGTAGGCCTTTTTCTTTACTGACTTTTTTTTTTCAAATACTTTGTATAATCCTGAGGTTAATTATTCCTTAAATGTTTGGTAGAATTTACATGTAAATCCATTTGATCCTGGAGATTCTTTCTTAGGAAGGTTCTCAATTCTTTCTCTAAGATAGGTTTATTTAAGTATTTTATTTCTTCTTTTGTTAATCTTTACAGTTTGTATTTTTGTAAATATTAACTGATTTCACTTAGATTGTCAGTTTTAAACTGGCATGTAATTAAGCAAAATAACTCCTAATAATTGCTTTAATTTCATCTTTATTAAGTACCTTCTTTTTCATTTTTGATATTTAAAATTTGATTATCTTCTTTCTTTTTTAAATAAAATTAACAATGGCTTTTTTTCTTTTTTTCCCCCATAAAATTAGCTCCAAGTTTTCAATGGGGTTTTTTTTTAAATTTTTGATTTTATTAATCTCTCATTTGATTTTCTGGATTTCCATTTTGGTGTTAAATTGTATATTTTTATTTAGTTCTTTCTCTAGGCATTTTTTTTTAAGTTGTATGCCCAATTTGTTGATCTGCTCCCTCTCTTCTATTGATATACACATTTAAATATATAAATTTTCCCCTGGATCCTACAAATTGTGGGGTGCTATTTCACTGTTGTCATTCTCTTTAATGAAATTGTTTCTGTAAATTGTTCTTTGACCCATTCATTCTTTAGAATTAGATTATTTAGTTTCCAATTAATTTTTAATCTATCTTTCCATGGCCCTTTCTTAAATGTTGTGTTGTGGTCTGAAAAGGGGGCATTTAATGTTTCTACCTTTATGCACTAGATTGTGTTGTCTATGGTACCTTTTTGCTTTTTCTTTATCTGAGATCCTGATTGCTAACTCCCCTTTTTTTCTTGTACTTCAGTTGAAGCCTAATAGAGTCTGACCCAGCCCCTTATTTTAACTCTGTGTGTTTCTAGTCTCTATCTCGTTAAAAACATATTATTGAGTCTGGTTTTTAATCCATTCCGCTATCTGCTCCCATTTCATGAGTGAGTTCATCCCATTCAAACACACAGTTATGATTACTAACTGTGCATTTCCCTCTATCCCATTTTCTTCTGTTTATCCTTCTTTCTCTTTTTATCCTGTCCCTCCTCTAAAGTCTGTTTTTGCTTCTGACCACTGCCTTCTTTTATCCTCCCTTCCTTTTATTGCCCTACCCTTTCTCCTATGCCCTTCCTTTCCTACTTCCCTATTGGGTAAGATAGATTTCTACTACCAATTTAGCATGCGTGTGTGTATGTGTGTGTGTGATTTTCCCCTCTCTGAAACAATTCAGACCTAAATGAGGTTAAAGCATTGCCTGCCCCTCCCTACCATTTCCTGCTCCACTATGAAAGCTCTTTCTTTCATGCCTCTTTTATGTGAGGTAATTTTTCCATTCTTCCTCTCCTTTCATCCTTCTCCCAGGGCAGTCCTTTTTCTTACCTATTCATTTCTTTGTCATCCCAATGTAACTTACTCACTCTAACTCCTTTCTATATAGAGTCCTTTTAGCTACCTTAATAATCATAAAATTCTTAGATGTTACATGTACCACCTTCCTCAAGAAAGTAAACAGTTTAACCTTGAGTCTTTTATGATATCTCTTTCCTGTTTACTTTTCGATGCTTCTCTTGAGTCTTATATTTGAAAGTCATTTTTTTAATCAGCTCTGATCTTTTTATCAGGAATATTTTAAATCCTTTTATTTCATTGAGTATCCATTTTTTCCCTTGATGGATTATAGTTTGGCTGGGTAGATCATTCTTGATTACAACCTCAGCTCCTCTGCATTCCAGAATATCATATTCCATGCTTTTCGTTCCTTTAATGAGGCAGCTGCTAAATTTTGTGTCTTACTGACTGTGACTCCATGGTATTTGAATTATTTCTTTCTGGCAGCTGATAACATTTTCTCTTTGACTGGTAAGTGCTAGAACCTGGCTCAAATATTTCTGAGAGTTTTCATTTTGGGATCTTTTTAAGGTGGTGATCAGAAGATTCTTTCAATTTCTGTTTTACCCTCTGGTACTAGAACATCAGGGTTGTCTTCCTTGATAATGTCTTGAAAGATGATGTCTAGGTTTTTTTTGATCATGGCTTTCAAGGAGTCCAATAATTCTTATGTTATCTTCTCCCAATTTATTTCACAGGTCAGTTTTGCTTTTTTTTTTAGTGAGATATTTCACATTTTCTTCCATTTCTTTTTCATTCTTTTGATTTTCTTTTGTTGTTTCCTAAAGTCTCATGGAATCCTTAAGCTTCCCCTTGCTCATCTCTATTTTTTAAAGAAGACTTTTTTTGTACCTCTTTTTCCATTTGACTAATTCAGTTTTTAAAGGAGTTCTTTTCTTCAGTGAATTTTTGTACATCTTTTTCCATTTGGCTAATTGTTTTTTAAGGTGTTATTTTCTTCGGTATTTTTTGTGTCTCTTTTACCAAGCTGTCAGTTGTCTTTTTATGATTTTTTTCCTTTACTTTCATTCTTTACATAATTTTTCCCTCTACCAATTTATTTGATGTTGAAAATTATTTTTAGCTCTTCCAGAAATTCTTGCTGGGACTGTGTTCAATTCATGTTGTTGTTGTTTTCTTTGAGGCTTTGCTTGTAGCTGTTTTGACTTCATTGTCTCCTTCTGAGTTTGTGTCTTAATCTTCTCTGTCCCCATAGTAGTTTTTTATACTCAGGTTATTTTTTTGTTTGCTCGTTTTTCTACCCTATTTCTTGATTTTGACCTTTATGTTAAAGTTGCACTCTGTTTCCAGCATGGGGGCACGGGAAAAGAGTTGGAGTGGTACTGTCTCAAGCTTTAGACTTTCTCATACTCATGTTTTCAGAACTAGTTCTGGAGGTCTAGAAATTTTTGGTGTTTCCAAGGAGGTATGATCTGAGGAGAGGTGTGGTCACTGCTTTCCTTGTTTAAATCTTGCGACAACAATCCCCGTTATCTCTTTCTTACCAGTTGCCCCCTTACTTTCTTTGGCTTGAGAGTTCCAGAAGCTGCTGCTACGTCTGTTACCACCACATAGTTGGTCCAGTGGGATTTCATTCTAGTGGGTTACTGGGCCAGCCTCCATCCCCTGTCACAGATCTCTCTTTCTAACCTCCTAAGCTGTCTTGGCCTGGAAGAATGTTTCACTCTGACATTTCATTGGTTCTGCCACTCCAGAATTAATTTAAGATGTTATTTTAAAGTTTTTGGAGGAGAAGTTTGGGAGAGGTCAGCCGAGTACTTTCTCTATTCCATCATTTTGAATCTATCCCCAGAAGTCTTTTAGGAGAAAAAAATTTAAAGATGGTAGAAGTTTGTCTTTACAGAGGTGGGAGGAAAATTGCTGAATTGAATTGTTCCCTAAGAAAATCAGAGAATACTCAACAAAACACCTTTCTAAAAGTTAATTAGTTTTCAGAAGTTAGAGCTAGAAAGGACCTCAAAGGTCATCTAGCCTAAACCCCAGATTTTACAGATGAGAAAACTGAGGCCCAGCAGAGTTTCAACATTAAGACTATGTCTTCCTAGCTTAAAATAATGGAACCTGATCAAATTTTACAGATTTCAATTAATTTTCTTAGCTTTGGATTATTAAAGTTTGCTATCTGTATTAATCAAATTAACAAGATCACTGCCAGATCTCCATTTACACTATGTAGTGTGTAGGTAGGTAAACACGGGTGACAAACTTTTGTGCATAAGTTTTGTAGGATTTTAAAGCTATTTAAATTCACTTTTGTAATTAAGAACATTCAAGATCAGCAAGTTCCAAGGAGGAAAAAAAGGACAACAGTGGTCATGTAATTTTAAAATATCTCTATGTCTCTCTCTTCATATATATTTAATACCTTACATTAAAATGTGAAACTAAAATAACTCAGTTTGTATGAACTCAAGCACCTTTGGAGGAAAATAAAATCTTTATTTCAAAATATCTCAAAGATCACAATGACAACAAAATTTCCATTAATATCATTCTCAAAAATATAAATTTTGTACTTGAGGAAAGTGCTATTTTACTTTGCAAATAATACAAAGATGTTAAACTAGACTTCAACAATATGCTTATGTTCGTAAATTATATGATCTATACCCCAACATGGAGTGATGAGATGATGGTCTGAATTAACCACTAACGCTGTTGAAATGATCAGATTGACTTGACTGCATTTCATTCATTTCCTACATACCTAGGTAGGACCCCACCCTAAGTCTTGGCATGCACTTAAGGCTGATGACTGGAATGACAACACCTTTTAATAAACTCTAGCAAATAATAAACAGAACAACCACAATCTGTCAAATAATTAAATATAGGAAAATTAGTATTCAAAAAATTTATAAGCCTTTTGCATGAATACTTACCATCTGGTAAGCACCTGTTTATTTACAAGTCACACTAAGAAGTTCAACATGTTTTAAGATTCTTAAAGTTTTTTTTTTCATTAAAATGTACAAAAGCTAGGCATGTATGAAAGTAATCTAAGTAATCTAATGCAAAGGTTTCTGCATTGAATTGTTCCCTAAGAAAATCAGAGAATACTCAACAAAACACCTTTTTAAAGGGGGCAAGAGAGAAAAAGTGACAAAACTCCATACTCCAAATACATGATTTCAAGGAGTTTTCTTTTATTTTTCTTTATTTGGAGTATGCATTAGTTAACACGTCATTTATTAGTGTCCTATTTACTACACACCTGCCAATACTGTATGTTTTAACAGAATAATCCATGCACCATTAACTTCATATTCCTCCACATTATATGCACTAGCATAGATGTTATGTTATATATTAAATAGTACAAAATTTATTTTGCCCACACTCTAGGCTATCACACAGTCGGTTTGGAAGAACACTTTAAATTCCATTTCTTTAAGTTGGTTGAGCCTAATACTTTTATTTTGATGCACATGTTGAACTCTGTATTCTAAAAGCATAGGAGGTACCTCAAACTGCATTATAAAACAATAATCATCAAAAATATTTAAAACTGGTTAAAAATGTGTAGAAATAAATATGTGGAACTAATTAGGAAAGAATCAGACAACTGAACTCAATAGTTCAGTATTCTACAAACCTAAGAACTTAGGTAACCATTCCTTATTCATGCTCAGAAAACTGGAAAACAATTTGACAAAAAATTTAAACCATGCTCATAAACAAGATACTACAATAAGCTTCAAATGGATATGTGACAAAAGAATAACAAGTCACATTATTTAAAAATTGGAGGACAACAGAAGGTGCTTTGTGCACAAATCATAAAGGAAAATACAAAAAATAAAATAAAATAGATAACATAAACTACACTGAATTGAAAATAAAGGTTTTGCACAAACAAAATCAATGCAGTTAGGATAAGAAACTGTAGACTGTGGAAGCATCTTTATATCACATATATCTATTAAAGGCCTGATACTCAAGATATATAGGAAATTAAAATAAAAATTGAGAAAAATTTATAAGACCAAAGGACATTTCTTAATGGGTAAGGTGTTGAAATATGATCAAATCTTTCTTAATAGTTTTTAACAACCACATGAAAGACTGTTACAAATCAAGAAATTCAAATAAAAAAAAAAAACACTGAGGTTTCACCTCACACCAACCAAATTAGCAAAGACAACAAAAAGCAGAAAGTCCATGTTAAAGGGGATAGGGGAAGATAAGTACACTGATACACTGCTGAAAGATCTGTGAGCTGGACTAATGGAACTACAAGCAAAAAAATTACTAATATGTCCGTACTTTTACCCCCAAATCCCAACACTAGAGATAATCCAAAGAAATCAAAGATAGAAATACTGAAGTAATCATAGCAGCACTTTTTATGGGAGCAGAGAACTAAAAATAAAGTTAAGTGACAACAAACGGCATTACCTAATAGCTAAACAATGTGATATATTAATCAAACAAGAATTTATTAAGCACCCACCATGCCAGATAATATGATTGATGCACACAGAGAATCAAGCAGTCCCTGGCCTCAAGGAACTTGCCTTCTAATAGAGGGATACTGTACACATTGGGGAAAGGTGACTAAGAAAGTAAGTTTTGTCCTAAATAGTCAGAGCAATAATAAATGAAGTCATTGGGCATCAGACTGTCAACTCTTTCCACAGGAGAAGCAAGAAGCCAATGCTGGCTAGGCCCTGATGTCAACATGGACAAGTGGATGGGGTAAAAAGAAACTCAGTCTAGAGAGTTCACCTGGATTGAAGTAAGTTTTTACTTACTAAGCCAGATGGCTTAACCGTAGGGAGAATTATAAAACTCAGAAGATTATCTCTCCAAAAGTTAAGAGGTCTAACACTCCAGACGCCTGGAATGTAATATAAGGAGGTCAGGTCTTGAGGTCCAATTTTAGTGTCTATGAATGTAATGGATTATTATTGTGTCATATAAAACAACAAATATGTGGAATTCAGAGAAACATGAGAAGAATTCTCTGAACTGACATTAAGCCTAACCACAAAAAAACATGTACACAATGACTACAATAATGTAAATAAGAAGAACAAAACAATGAAACTAAATCCTGGAGTTACAATGACCCAGAAAAGAGATGCAGAAATGCATCTCCTTCATTTCCTTGATGAAGCCAGAAACTATGGATGGGGAATGTTGCATGCTCTGTCAGGTACAGAGATTGGTTTTGCTTAATTGTTGTTTTTGTTTGTTACAAGGGAGGATTTACTGGGAGAAGAGATTTACTGTGAAGTAAAAAACAAAAAAGCATAAAGTTGAAGATCAAAAACTCTAAAATGAAATGATCATATTCCTGAATCTAAAAGGAATCACTAACAATATTATGATTAAAAGTTGTTTTTTTATGTCCATTGTAGTTATGAACTGTCAAGAACAAAGGGAGAAGAATAATGAAACTGTCAAACTTTATGTGACTTCATAAAAATACAAATAAAAAGTATCACAAAGCTCACCCCTTGCCAGTGTAAAACTCTATAGTAGAATTGAACTAAACAAATCTTGCCCTTCTGTGGACCCTCTGCTCTGCTCTCATACTAAAGGGCTTTCCTTCATGAAATACTCCTTAAATGAATGTTATTGTTATACCAGTTTACCAACACATGGTTCTCATAACCTTATCTTTCCAGCTCTAGGGAAGGCTTAAATTTGCTTAAAATGACTCCAACTACTCACCCCTCTCCCCATCATCCATTCTTCCCACTATTGCCCTCATCATTAGTTAGTATTATAGTATTCTTTTATGATTTGTAAATGAAGGCCAGTTTACCAAAGTCAGATACGAATATGTGGTTTTTTTTTTTTTTCCTGGAGCGGCTGCAGCAATGAGAAGTGCCATGAAGCTGGCATAAGTTTTAAAATCAAAACTAATCTAGTTACCAAGCTGGTATGCCTCCCAAACGAAAAGGAAAGCACCATGACACTACCATCAGTGTGTATACTCCCACCACAATGAGGTCAAAGAAAATTTTTATGAAGATCTGCAGACCCTCATCATCAGTGTGCTGAAAGAAGAAAAGCCAGACACCAGAGTAGGAATGGATTATCAGACACGGCAGGGAGTCCTCGGGAGGAATGGAATCGCAAACAGCAACAACAATGGTTACTTACTCCTAAAGACTCGTGCATCTCATGACCTTCTCATCACCAACACTGTCTTCTGTTTATCTAAATGCTATAAAGCTTTGTGGATGCACCCTCCCAGCAAACACTGGCACTTAACAGACTATGTCATTGTGAAGAGAAGAAACAAACAGAATGGGAGAATGACAAAGGGGATGTATGGAGCAGAGTACCGGACCAAAGACTCTCCAAGCTAAGTATTCACATTCATCAACAGCATCGGCCCCAAGGCAAGACGACTCCCAGAAGATTTAATGTCACCAGATTAAATTGTCTCCTCGTGTGTGAACAGTTTGTTGCTAACTTGGAGGGAAAGCTGAACCATCACACATTTGGCTACAGTGAAGCAGAAAAGGAGTGGGCAGACTTCAGACATCTGCTGGACAGCACCATATTTATTCATCTGTGCTAGAACACACACAAACATCAAAAATGGTTTGACAAAAATGATGAGGAAATTCAGAAGCTACTCAGTGAAAAAAGACAACTCCAAAAGATTTACCGCAGGATAGTTTGCGTCTAAGAAGGCAGCATTTAACTCAACCAAAAGTAAACTGCAAGTGAAGCTTGGAGAGATGCAAGATTCTTGGCTCAGTAAGAAGACAGATGAAATCCAGTTTTATACTGACAGTAAGAAGCCAACGCACTTTTACGATGCCCTGAAAGCTATTGATGGGTTAAAGACCTGTCGTGTATCTTAATGCTGATGATGCCACATTGATGACTTATAAGGATATGATTTTTGAGAGATGGGCTGAACACTTCCATAGCATTCTCAACAAACCATAATCAACTAATGCTGAAGCTACTGAACATACACCTCAGGTCGAAGCTAGTCCCTCTCTAGCCAAATTTCCCAACTGAAGAAGAGGTTCTGAATGTCATTGGGCTCCTCTTATTTGTCAAAGCACCTGGTGGTAAGTCTATTCCAGCTGAGATTTACAAGGCAGGGGGTCCACAGCTCATACGAAAGCTGACAGAAATCTTCCAGGTTATATGAAAAGAGGAGGTTATCCCCCAGGAGCTCAAGGATGCCTCCTATGTTCACCTCTATAAAAGGAAAAGGAAATAGGTTGCCCTGTCACAAATACAGAGTGGTCTCTCTCTTGGTCACTGCAGGCAAGATTCTTGGCCAGAGTCCTTAACAGGCTGAACCTTCACCTGGAAGATGCTCATCTACCTAGAGCCAGTGTGGCTTCAGAAAGGGTCAACAAATGTTCAATATGGTATTTGTTGCCAGACAACTCCAGGATCAGAGCAGAGGTCTGTACACAACATTCTGACCAAGGCCTATATCACTATCAGTCATGAGGACTTGTGGAAGATCATGGCAAAATTTCACTGCCCAGAGAAGTTCAGCAGCATTGTATGCCAGTTCCATGATGGCATGCTCACATGGGTTCTGGATAATGGATCATGTTTTCATGCTTTCCCAGTTAACAATGGAGTGAAGCAAGGCTATATGCTTGTTCCCATGCTTTTTAGTATGATATTTTCAGTGATCTTGTCAGATGCTTTCAATGAGGACAAAAATGCCATCAAGATCATCTATCATACCCATAGTAAATTATTTAACTTGAAAAGGCTACAAAGACAAGATTAAAGTGGACGGGGAGCTGGTACATGACTGAGATGCAACAGAGGATGGACTAGTTTTCTGCCGTTTGTGCTAATTTTGGCCTGACAATTAACCACAAGAAAACAGTTCTCTACCAGACAGCAATGCACCATCCATATGTAGAACCATCAGTTATAGCAAATGAAGAAATTTTTAATTTTGAATGCTATGGATAAGTTCACTCACCTTGGCAGCACACTTTCCAGGGATGTACACATAGATGATGAAAGGCTGACACACACATTGACAGAGCTAGCTCAGTATTTGGGAGGCTCCAAAGGAAAGTGTGGGAAAGAAGAGGTATTAGGCTGCCTAGCAAACAGAAGATCTACAGAGCTGTTGTGCTGACCTCATTGTTGTATGCCAGTGAAACCTGGACAGTATACCAAACACCATGAGAGGAAACTGAGTAACTTCCATTTGTATTGTTTTACAAAGATTCTGAAGATCACCTGGCAAGATAAGGTACTGGACACTGAGGTCCTTTCTCAAACTGATCTCCAAATCATTCAAACTCTGTTGCACAGAGTGTTAACTCCAATGGGCTGGCTACATTGTTTGAATGCCAAATGTACATTTGCATAGAACACTATGGAGAATTCACACAAAGCAAGCTCTCAAAAGGCAGTCAAAGTGATACAAAGACACTCTAGAGGTCTCTCTGAAGAACGTTAGAATCAATTCTTAAACATGAGAGACACTGGCACAGGACCACCCAGCATGGTGTGCCTGTATCAAAGATGGCACTTGTGCTCTATGAGCAAAGCAGAACTCCAGTAGTTCCAAAGGAGCATGACACGCATTCCAAATCCATTCCAAATGTTCATATGGACTATTTGTGCTTGACCTGTGGTAGAGCTTTCCAACCTTATATTGGTCTGATCAGCCACAGTTGGACACACTGTACATTGACCCCAACATA
This sequence comes from Vombatus ursinus, assembly GCF_900497805.2. Classification (NCBI taxonomy): domain Eukaryota; kingdom Metazoa; phylum Chordata; class Mammalia; order Diprotodontia; family Vombatidae; genus Vombatus; species Vombatus ursinus. The sequence continues at coordinate 22,810 of NW_020944796.1, read as the reverse complement.
CAGATGTCGTTTTGGTCCTCTTTAAGAATGACAGAAACCAACAGTATTTCTTCAGCATTAGTGACCAGAAGACAGTGATGCTGATAGTGATAGTAACTCATGTGTCTTCCTCTCCCATATCCCCCATATAATAGTGATACCAGGGGTGGCACCTAAAGGCCTCAATTTGTGCTCCTTCAAAAATTGCATTCACGGTGCCAATAGGAGAGACTAACTTTTCTTCAATTTCTGCAACACGCTCAGTTTAATTATCTCCCTATTTGTGGAGCTGTAGAAATATTGTTTATTGTACTAAGTAGCACATTTATGAAGACTTGGGCTGAATCAATCACACATGCCACAAGAACAATGCTATATACCATAAAAGTTTAACACACACAACATTATTTTATCATAATGATATCCTAAAGAAAACTAGAAGATACCACTTATTAAAACTATGTAAAAAAAGAACACCACAAACAAATTAAGCTACCACAGTGAGATCACTGCTGGGAAACAAGTTCCCATGTCTTCATGTACACAAGGACAAAAATTTAGATCGACAGTACAGTCAACAATTGCCTTGGCTTTTCACTTTTCTATTTTTGTGGTTTAAAATGAGAATGCAATCTGCCTTCCAATACAACGCCTTCTGATCACTGAAAATTGTTAGAGCATTTATGCTCAAGGCAGACACTAAAGTCAGTGTACATACTAATGAAATTCAAATAAATGACTTTGGCATTAGGCCCAGGGCTTTAATTTCTGGCAAAAATGTAAACACAGCTGGGTGCTTATAAATTGGAAAGGGGTGAATTCTTCTCTATAGGCTAACAGTTCTTGTACTTCTTCAACATGTGAAGTCCAAATCCTTAGACAATTCTGATAAGGTCTTAAAACAGAACTGTTCACTGGAAACTTTAAAAATGTGATTCTTAATGCACAGGCATTATCTGGATTCTACTTCAAGAATAAATAGAAAATATCTGTGTGAGATATTGGTTTTTTTGGAAATACTTTTTCAAACTACTGCTTTACTTTACTTCTCTTCTATGGTTCTGATTCACAGATCACAGATTTAAAGCTTGAATGGAGTTCCCAGAAGGTAATCTCCTTGAAGGGCAGAGGTTGCTTCAGTTTTTCTCTTGGTATCATAACGATCTGGGGTAAGCACAAAATCGGCATTTGTTAAATTAAATCTCGTCAACCTCCTAATTTTACAAATACTGTATAGAAACAGAGTTTGAGTGACTTGGCTGCAGTCATGTGAGTAGCAAAGGGAAAGAACCAAAGAAACCATCCAGCCCAACACTGTTTGTTTGAGTAAGTATCCTCCTGTGACAACCTCAATGAGCTGAGTGGGTGGGATGGTCAGGTAAGAAACAGCGTTTGCTTCTGCTTCCCATGAGGGATAACACATAACTTTTTGAGTCATTACATCTTTAGATAGCCCTACGTGTCAATTACTTTTTCCTTAAATTAAGATTAATAACTATTTCGGCTCTTAGGGGCCAAACAGAACAAATTTAGTCCCATCTACATGGGGCAGGACTTCAGACACTGGAAGAATGTTATCCTTTCCCCTTCCTGCAGTCTTCTTTTCTACAAGCTATCTGTTAATTTTCATAGAATCTCTGAGTTGAAAGGCAACTCAAATCTCTAGTCTAAACCAGGTCTGAACAAGACTCTCGTTCACAGCATTCTCACTAAGTAGTCAATGATAATTATAATAATAGTTAACATTTATATTGTGCTTACAATGTGTTTTACAATTACTATCTCATTTAGTCCTCACAACAACCAACAAGAATGGCAAGATGGGAGCAGACTCAAATTATCTCTTGAATTCACTGAGGATAACACCTGGATGTGTGTAGTAGAAAGATCAGAGGTGCTGTTACAGTACCAAATTAATTGACAAAGCAAGACTAATAGTCTATAAAACCTAAGAATTTTTGGAGATCATTAAACATTAAACATGGTAGGAATTTCTCATAGCAGGATATGCTGTGCCTTCAATGGGTCCATTTTTATCACTGCCAGCGTGTTAGGTGCCAGGAACTCCTAATTTGACTGGCTCTCACCCAGTCTAAAAAGCAACTGATATCCTTGAAGGCATCCAAGAATGATATCAGTTGTCTGGGTAAGATAGGCCAGACCTAGGGTCCAGGTAAATATATTCAAGTAATACTATCACTTCATGGTGTTAACAGGTCCCAGAATATACAGTCCATGAACTGCGAATAAACACTGAGGACAACCCAGATCCTTAACAGCATCAAAAATAATTACATTGGCGATAGTAACTCTTTTTGTTTATTCATAGGCCTTCTATGTACTCACTGTATAAGAGTCCAATTTGGTGGAAAAAAAACAGAATGGTCTAGGGGATCCAAGAAAATGAAAATGAATAGTATAAAATGACCATGATATATAGTAACGGTGGTCAATATATAGTAAATATGTACTAAAGAAAAATATGCACTTTTGTTTCCAATAGATGACACATGGTTTTGGGGGGTTTTTTTGTTGTTGTGTTGTTGTTTTGTTTTGTTTTTGAGACAATCAGATAAAATCCTTCATGAGATTTATATCCAGATCTTTGTATATTAAGCCACCCCGGTCAGGAGCACATGGGACCAGATCAGTAGCACAGTCAGGGACAGGGTAGATCATAGAAATACCTCTTAAGAGATCTAAGTGGTGAACTGCATACCCATCAGGACAGACAAGGCTGCCAGACAGGGCCCTCAGTGTCCCTCTTCCAGCAGTAGAATTAACAAAAAAATTGAACTGATGGTGATTCACTTGAGGCCCTGTTTATAGATAGACTTGTATCCATTCTGACCACTGACCACTTGATTCTCAAGACCATGGAAAACAGTGGCTCAGGCTTAGTACCATTTTAAACATTAGACACATTTTTCCAAGCCTAAAAAGCGTGGGCTCTAATAGGAAGTTCCAACTCCAGGAAGAGAAAAAGGTAGGTTGAAAGAGGCTGCATGGAGCCTTAAGGCTTAATACAATTAGGGTTCTTCAGTGTTCCCAACTTCATGTACCTTCCCTGTTTCCTACTTCTTGCAGGCCCCACAGTCCTTGGACAGGATATCCAATAATGAAATGTCCTGGCAGGCAACAATTCAAGTAGAGTTCATCTTCAAACTATCAGGCCTATTATATGTGATGATTCACACATGACTCACCACCCCATCTCCTAACATACACACCCCTCTAAATTGTATGGACTCCCCCAAAGTCCACAACAGAATTGTCAGGAAGTCAGAGTTCATTTCATACACACATGGCAGGATAAGGCAGAAACCGAAGCAGTCCTACATCCTGGTGCAGTAAGAGCAAAGTATTGGAAGGGTATCAGTCATCTAGCTGTGTAGAAACCAGTTCATCCTAGGATTCATCACTCAGTCCTGAGAAGTGAATGGCTGATGACAGAGGGAAGGTTCCAAGGGAAATCCAGGGCCAATATGCAGAAAGACTCGGTATACGATAGCACTGACCTGGAGTCAGAAACTCTTGAGGTTTCTATTTGCAGGTTATCATCAAATTTTGTTTATGGTAGAACCCTTAAACAAAATCTTCCCTGTGGGGCCTAGTGAGGGACAGTCAGGTATAGCCCCACCCAGCAAGTATTGATCAGAGCAGCTAAGTCTTTCACAGTTGATCATCATTACAACATTGCTGTTACTGTGCACAATGATGTCCTGGTTCTTCTCACTTTACTTTGCATCAGCTCATATGGTAAGTCTTATTATGTTTGTTTTTCCTGAAATTACCCTTCTCATCATTTCTTATAGCAAAATAATATTCTACCGCAATCATATGCTGCAACTTGTTCAGCCATTCCCCAAATGTTGAGTATCCTCTCAATTTCCACTTATCACAAAACTGCTATAAATATCTTTGTACATTAAAGTCCTTTTCCTTTTACCTCCTTAGGGTAGTCCTAGCAGTGAGCATGGAAGTTGGGAAATTTCCCTGACAGGCCTTTCTGTTGCCCTCTGCCACGACCTCCCCACCCCCACCCCTTGCAAGCTCATTATCATCCCTGACCAGGTTTAGCATGTGGCCTAATAACTATCTCAACCTGATTCTACAGCTAGAAGTCCTCTAATCACCACAGAACACTGCCTCTATAGTTCTCTCAACCAGGTTTTACTTAAATAATGCTTTGGAATAATGACTCCCTTTCAGTAATCTAAGACTCAGGAGAAGAATAATGCACCTAAGTTAATTGAGATCCACATCTGAAATCATGCAAAAAATCATATTTCCACATTACAAAAAATATACATATATATATATGTATATGTATATGTATATATAGGTGTGTGTACATATATGTGTATATATGTGGGTGCATACACACACATACACACATATATTAAACACAAAGGATATACAGTTTTTATCCCTTTGGGTACGGTTTGATATTGTTCTCCATGATGGCTGCACCAGTTCACCATTCCAGCAACAGTTCATTAATGTACCTATTTTCCCTCAGTCCCTCCAGCATTTGTCATTTCTGATAGGCGTGAGGTGGTACTTCAGAGTTGTTTTAATTTGTCTTTCCCTAATCAAGAGTGATTTAGAGCTTTTTTTCAGATGACTATAGATAGCTCTGATTTCTTCTTCTGATAACTGCTTCTTCATATCCTTTGACCATTTATCAATTGGGAAATTACTCTTATTTTTACAAATTTGGCTCACTTTCCTATATATTTAAGAAGTGGTCCTTCATCAGGGAAACTTGCTATAAAAATGTTAAATGTCACTTCATTGCCTATGGCACCTTTTAGCAAAATGTAGTTTTCCTTTCACTTAAGTTTAATTTTGCTTTTGCTTTGTCCACATTAAGACTGCCACCCCTGCTCTCTTTACTCTAGTTGAAGAATAACAGAAGGGCTGCACCAGCCCTTCATTTCAACTCTGTGCATGTCTTTCTGTCCTGTGTCCCTAACAATAATAACATATTGTTAGATTCTGGTTTCGAATCCATCCTGTTATCCAATTCTCTTCTATGGATTACTCATCCCATTTACATTCACATTATCAACACTAACTGTGATTTCCCTCCATCCCATTTTCCACTGTCCTCCTCTGTCTCTCTTTTTGCCCTGTCCCTCTTCAAAAGTTTCTTTTGCTTCTGACCAATGCCCTCCTCTAATCAGCCCCCCCTTGTAATCTATCCCCATATTTCTTATCCTCTTCCCCTCTTGTCTCCCTACGGGGTAAGATAGATTTCTATACCCCACTGAATAAGTGTATTCATGACATACATGAACCTTTGCATACACATATTACATATATATGTATATATATTTTTCATTCTTCCCTCTTTGAGCCAATATTGATGAAAGTGTGGTTCAAGCATTGCCCACCTCTGCCCCACTCCATTTTCCTCTCTACTGTAAAAGATCTTCCTTGTGCACCTCCTTTATATAAGATTTCTCCTATTCTACTTCTCCCTTCTCCCAGTGCATCCCTCTTTATCATCCACACATTTATTTGGAGATCATCCCAACATATCTGACTCATACCCATGCCCTCTATGTCCAAGCAAACTCCGTCTAACTGCTCTAATAATGATGAAGTTACAGTTACATGTATTCTTCTCCCATATAACAATGTAGAAAGTTGAACTTCATTGAGTCCCTTATGATTATTTACCTTTTTATATTTCTTTTGAGGCTTCTGTTTAAATGTCAAATTTTTTATTCAGTTCTGCACTTTTCATCAGTAATGCTTGGAAGTCCTCTATTTCATTAAACATTCATTTTTTTTCCCTTGAAGAATTACACTGAGTTTTGCTTAGTAGGTTATCTTTGATTATAATCCTACCTTCTTTGCCCTCTGGAATATCATATTCCAAGCCCTACACTCCTTTAATGCAGAAGCTGCTAAATCTTGTGTGAGCCTGACCGTGGTTCCACAATATTGGAGTTGTTTCTTTCTGACTGCTTGCAATAGTTTCTCTTTAACCTGGCAGCTCTGGAATTTGGCTATAATATTTCTGGGAGTTTTCATGTTGGAATCTCTTTCAGATGGTGGTTGATGTATTCTTTCCATTTCGATTTTACCCTCTAGATCTAAGATATTTGGGCAGTTTTCCTTGATCATTTCTTGAAATATGATGTCTAGTCTCTTTTTTTGATCATGGCTTTCAGGTAGTCCAATAATTCTTAAATTATCTCTCCTCAATCTATTTTCCTGATCATTTTTTCCAATGAGATATTCTGTTGTATTTCTATATCTACACTCTCTTCTATTTTTTAAAATTCTTTTGACTTTGTTATTAATTTTTTTGAAGTCTCATGGAAACCTTAGCTTTCACTTCCTCAATTCTAATTTTTCTAATTTTTTTTCTAATTCTAATGAGCTTTTGAACCACTTTTTTTCAGTGAATTTTTGTACTTACTTTTCCATTTGACCTATTCTGCTTTTAAAGAGTTCTTTTCTTCAATGAATTTTTGTGCCTCTTTAACCATTAGGCCAATTCTGTTTCATAAGATGTATTTTTTAGTACCTCCTTTACCAAACTGTTAATTCTCTTACCATAACTTTCTTGCATTACTTTAATTTCTTTTCCTAATTTTCCCCCTTCCAGTCATCTCTTTAACTCTCCCAGGAATTCTTGCCTGCCTTGGGTCCAACTGGTATTTTTCTTTAAGGCTTCGCTTATGGCTGTTTTCACATTACTGCCTTCTTCTGAGTTTATGTTTTGGTCTCCTCTGCCACTGTAGTAGTTTTTTATGGTCAAATTCCATTTTTGTTGTTGGCTCATTTTCCCATCCTATTTTTTTACTTTGAACTATATGGGGATGGGGAGGCACTATGCCAATCTTCAGACTTTTTGTGCTGTTTTTTTCAGAGCTAGTTTTGGGGGTCTATACCAAGTTTGGGGGCGTTTCCAAGGTGATTTTATCCTAGGAGACTTGAGACACTGCTCTCTTGATCTATGCTCTGGTCTGGACCCAGGAAGGGCCCCTGCTCTCCTATAACAGCAAGGATTCTGCAGAGCTCAATTTTCCTTAATAGTCCTATTCTTATGGCCATGCATTACTACTGAAAAAAACCATACCTTTGGCTACACAGACCTTTGCTGGTATGGTGATGTCTCTGCTTTTTAGTATGCTGTCTAGATTTGCCATAGCTTTCTTTCTAAGAAGCAAGTGTCTTTTAATTTCATGGCTGCAATCACTGTTTGCACTGTTTGATCTTTGAGTCAAAGAATATAAAATCTAATACTAGTTCCATTTCTTCTCCTTCTATTTTGCCAGGAAGTTATAGGACCAGTTGCCATAATCTTTGTTTTTCAAATGTTAAGCTTTAAGCCCACTTTTACATTTTCTTCTTTTACCCTCATCAAAGGGCTTCTTAATTCTTCTTTACTTTCTGCCATCAGAGTGGTATCATCTACATTTCGGAGATTATTGCTATTCTCCTAGCAACTATAATTTTGGCTTTCAATTTGTCCAGCCTGGCATTTAGTTTGATATACTCCGCAAATGCGTTAAATAAAGTGATGATATAAAGCCTTGTCATATTCCTTTCCCAATCTTAAACCAATCAGTTGTTTCCCATTCAGTTCTAACTGTTGCTTCCTGACCCATACACAGGATCCTCAGGAGACAAATAACATGATCTGGTATTCCTCTCTTTGAGGACTTGCCACATTTTGTTGTGATCCACAAAGTCACAGACTTCAGTGTAATCAATGAAGCAAAAGTAGATTTTTCTTTGTCTGGAACTCTCTTCCTTTCTCCATAATCCAGCAAATGTTGTCAATTTGGTCTCTTGTTTTTCTGCCTCTTTGAAAACCAGTCCGTTCTTTTGGTAATTCTTGGTTCACATACTGCCAAGGCCTAACTTGGAGAATCTTAAGCATAACCCTGCTGGTGTGTGAAATGAGTCCAAATGTTTGGTGATTTAAACATTTTTTGGCGCTGCCCTTCTTTTAGGATTAGGACATAAACTGATCTTTTCCAGTTGTATCTACTGCTGAGTTTTCCAAATTTGCTGGCATACTAAATGTAGCACTTTAGCAGCAACATCTTTTAGCATTTTAAATAGCTTAGCTGGAATCCCACCACCTCCACTAGCCAATGCTTCCTAAGGCCCACATGGCTTCAAACTCTGGGATGTCTGGTTCTAGATCAGTAACCACAATATCATGGTTATCAATGATGTTAAGATCTGTCTTGCAGAGTTCTGTATATTCTTGCCTCTGTTTCTTGAACTCTTCTACTTTTGTTAAGTCCTTACCATTTTCATCTATTATCCTGCCCACTTTTGCATGTTTTCTTCTATTGCTCTGCATTGCTCATTTAAGAAAACCTCGTCTCTCCTTGCTATTCTCTGGAATTTTGCATTCAGTTGGGTGTATCTTTGACTTCCTTCTTTACCATTTGCTTTCCTTCTTTCCTCAGCTTTTGTAAAAGCCTCATCAGACAGCCCTTTTGTTTTCTTGCTCCTCTTTCTCTTTGGGATGTTTTGTTGTTGTTGCCACCTTCTATACAATACTGTGAACTTTTGCTCATAGTTCTTCTACCTACCAAATCTAATCCCTTAAATTCATTTATCACCTCCACTTCATATTCATAAGGGATATTTTTTTTTTTTTTTTGGTGAGGCATTTGGGGTCAAGTGACTTGCCCAGGGTCACACAGCTACTAAGTGTCTGAGACCAGATTTGAACTCAGGTCCTCCTGACTCCAGGGCCTGTGCTTTATCCACTGTGCCACTTCACTGCCCCTGTCATAAGGGATATTATTTATATCATTCTTATGGAGTCTTACATTTTTCCCTACTTTCTTCAACTTAAGCCTAAATTCTGCAATAAGAAGCTCATGATCTGAGCCACAGTCAGCTCCAGGTCTTATTTTAACTGACTGTATAGCGCTTGGCCATCCTTGCTTGCAAAGTATATAATCAATCTGATTTTGATGTTGACCCCTGGTGATGTCCATGTGTAGAGCTGCCTTTTGGATTATTGAAGAAGAGGGTTTACTATGACCAGCGTGTTATCTTGACAAAACTCTATTTGTCTCTGCCCTGCTTCATTTTGTACTCCCAGGCTATGCCCATTATTCCAATTATCTTTTTTTTTTATTTTTAGGCAATTGAGGTTAAGTGACTTGCCCAGGGTCACATAGCTAGTAAGTGTCAAGTGTTTGGTCTGAGGCCAGATTTGAAATCAGGTCCTCCTGACTTTAGGGCCGGTGCTCTATCCACTGCGCCACCTAGCTGCCCCCCCAATTATCTTCTGATTTCCTAATTTAGCATTCGCCTTTTTTCCCCCTATAATTATTGGCTCCTAACATTAGGAGACCAATGTTTGGTTGGCATTAGAACTGTCAGATTGCTTTTTGGTGAGTTATGTGATTTTCAAGTGTAATTGCTCTTTTAAATGTGCTAAAGAAAGTTCGATATCCTTCTAGACTAAGAGAAAAAATGGGGAATATAAAGATGTGCCCCCATCTTATAAATCAGTGAAACATGAAAAATAATCATCCCCTTCCCTCCCAAACTCCAGGGCAGGAGACCATTTGAATGAAATCAAAACAGGAATGTATCACTTCACCTAAATTATCCCTCCACCACTAGGAATCTATAGGTGTGTGATTCCTACCCAAGTACATGAAAAAAAAAAACATGCCAGTGTCAAAGGAAAAAAAAAATCTTCCCTGAACCCCAAGGGCTCAACTGTTACTCATTGAGTGATTGACAGTTTCAAAGATCTTAAACTCCCTAAAACCTTAGTAAGCAGTCTTAAATTTTCTGGGGGATGAGGATGATTCATGAAGGATTCTAATCAGAAATTCAGGTTATCACACCAGATTGACTGGGCAAAGGTTATCAAATTCAAGTTTCCCTCCTTCTGTATCAACCCTGATATATACAGGGGCGGAGATAAAGAGCTTTCTTCTAATAGGAGTCCTCCACTGCCAATTCTATACTTTAAAGAATTAGGTAATAAAGCATTAAGAGTCTGTATATTCTATGATGATACAGTTCTGTTATCTCTGTCTCTCTTTCCATATCTGAGTATATTTCCCAATTTGACTGAGAGCACCACAATCCTTTTCAATTGCCCATGTTTGCAAATTTCAAGTCACCTTAGATTCCTTACTCTTCTGCTCTCTCATATTCAATCAGTTGCTAAGTACTAACAATTTACATGAAAATATGTTCCCTTCTTTCAACTCACATGGCCACCATCTTAGTTTGCACCCTCAGTACCATTCACCTGTCCTAAACAAGTTTTCTAATTCATCTCCCTCTGTGTCTTTCTCTTTTCTAATTCATCCTCTACACAGATGCCAAAATGATATTGGTAAAGCACAATTCTGGCAACATTACTCTACTAGACTCAAATTCTGGTAACTGCCTAGAATCACCTTTGAAGTAATTCTTCTGCATTTAACTATTATGTCCTTCAGAAAGACCCTTCTAAAAGTAAATTATATTACTAACAAAATTCGTAGAATAATTTTTATGGTGGCAAAGAACTAGAAATAAACTCACTGCCTAAAAAAAGTATGTGATATAATGAAATGTAATAGAATACTACTGCACCATGAGAAATGAAGAATATAAAGAATTCAAAGAAGCATTAGAATACCTATGTAACCAAAGCAAAATGAAGTTAAATCAGGAAAACAATATATCAATAAATCAACAAATATTTATTAAGCTCTTACTATGGGCTAAATACTATGCTACTCTGAGGACTGAGAAATAAGAAAAAACTGAAACAATCCCAAACTTCAAGGAGCTTATATTCTAATAGGGGAGATAACATACACATAAATACATATATACAAGATATAGCTAAAGTAGATACTAAGTAATCTAAAATGATTTGATAGGTAGTAGACTTCTAACTACTAAGGCTCCCCCTTCCCCTTGCCACACTGGTTGAGCTAGGTTATCCCTGAAAGGCAGCAAAGCTGTCCCTATGACTTGATTGACCAAGAAGCCAAGGCTCAAGGTGCATATCCCTTAGCAGGTCCCTAGTAGTCTCAGGCCATACTGAAGTTGTTTCACCAATTGACAGAAAAAGGCCCACACATGTCTAAATCTCAAGACTGTACCTTTCTGATCAGAAGAGTTTTCATATGGAGATGACAGGAGCTGCTTCTACCCAAGCTATATGCATGCAGTCTCCTTGTAGAATATCCCCTTCTATGCTATAGGAAAGTAAACCTCCTTTTGTTAACTGTTGAATGATCTACATGTGTCTCATTTTGTTTCAACAATAAACCTCAAATAACAGGGTCCCAGCTTGACTAAGGCCTGCCCATTGCAGCTGGGGGGACCAGAAAAGGCATTTTTCAAAAGATGGAGTATGAGCAGAGTTTGAAGGAAGCCAGGGAGCTCTAGGATATAGAGGTGAAGGAGAAGTATATTCTAGGCATTGGGGACACTGAGTGCAAAGGCACAGAAGTAGGAAATGGGGTATCATGTATGAAGAACAACAAGTAAGTCAGCATGGTTGTAGTAGGTAGAAGATGGTTATTTGTAAGAAAAAAGAAACAAGGGCTCAGATCATTAAGAGCATTAAATGCCAAACAGTGGAGTTTGGAGTTGCTCCTAGAGTCACTGGACTATATTGAGTAGGGAGGTGTCAGCCTTGTGCTGCAGAAAATCACTCTGTAGCTCAGAATGAGGAGAGATTTAAAGTTAAGATGCAATCACAACTGTATAGGGGATGGGTGATGAGGTACTGACTTAAGGTGGTGACTGTGTGAGTGGGGGAAAAGAGATGTTATGTTGAAAGCAAAGAACAAAATTTGGCAACTGATTAAATCAAGAACAAACTTTACCTAGAAGGTGCTTTACAACCCGGCTATAAACTAACCTTCCTAGCCCCTCTATGCCTTCATCCCCTTCATGTATTCTTTACTTCTGACAAGTTAGTCTTCTTTATCTTCCTCAAATATAACCCGCTATCCCCCAATTCCATGCTTGTGCCTGGAATTCACACTCTTCTGGAATCTGTCTAGCTTCTTTTAAATCCTGCCTCAAGCTCTTTTTCCTCCATGACACCTTTTCTGATTTCCCCAACTCCCAGTGCCTCCCTGTCAAAGCTGCCTTGTATTTAGTTTGTACTTATTTAACATATGTGCTTATAGACTCCAAATTTTCTCTGAGTCAGACACAACTAAAATGACTAAATAACAACACCACCCTAAGATAAAGTCTTTTTCACTTTTATGTTTGTATCTACAGTCCTTAGTTCAGTGCCTGCAATATAGAGTAAGCACTTAAACTTCTGTTGATTACTGATTGATATGTATTTTATTATTACAGCTTTTTACAAATGTCCAGAAATAAATGAGCATTCATAAATGGAAATAACAAACTAAACCATATGTTTCTTAAAACAATTAAGTATATTCCCCCAAAATGTATGGAAATAAAATTTACATGTGAATCATATTTTATTACCTCCATTGATTTACATTCTAATTATCAAGGTACTTAAAACAGCTGATTCAGTACCTAACCAGCTTCATAACCTTAAGAAAGTTATATGACATCTTTGGATCTCAATATTCTCACCTGCAAAATGAAGATAATTCCTGCTTTAGCTAGCTCACAGGGCAATGACAGAAGAAGATTATAAATGTGGGAGAATAAAGTGAGATTAAAAATTAAATAGATGCCAATCTATCAGGGGGATCAGAGATCATCTAATCCAACCCACCTTATCCTACAAATGACAGAACTGTGCTCCAAAAAGTTGAAACAATTTTGCACAAGGTCACAAAAGTAATAAGTGGTGGAGTCAAGATTAGAGCCTGAATCTAGACCAGGGCCTCCTTTCACCACACCACATTGTTCTATGGAAGTACTCTGAAGTGTAATAAGTGATATTCAAAAACATGGTTTAACAACTCTGAGGTACCACATCACACCTATCAGAATGGCCAACATGACAAAACAGGAAAATGATAAATGTTGGAGAACATGTGGGAAAATTGGAACACTAATGCATTGGTGGTGGAGTCGTGAAATGATCCAACCATTTTGGAGAGCAATTTGGAACTATGCCCAAAAGGCTATTAAAATGTGCCAGCAATCACTTTGACCCAGCAATCACTTCTAGGGCTATATCCCAAAGAGATCACACAAATGGGAAAAGGACCTACATGTACAAAAATATTCATAGCAGCTCTTTTTGTGGTGGCAAAGAATTGGAAACTGAGAGGATGCCCATCAATTGGGGAATGGCTGAGCAAGTTGTGGTATACGAATGTGATGGAATACTATTGAGCTATATAAGAAAGGATGAACAGGCTGACTTCAGAGAAACCTGGAAAGACTTGTATGGTCTGATGCTGAGTGAAGCGAGCAGAACCAAGAGAACATTGTACACAATAACAGGTACGTTGCATGATGACTAATATTGATAAACTTAGCCTTTTCTGGCAATACAAGGATCTAAGACATCTCCAGAGACCTTGTGATGGAAAATGCTATCCATACCCAAAGAAAGAACTATGGAAGCCGAATTGCTAGTTTTTTTTCTCTTCTGTTGAGTTTTATTTCCTCTTTCTGATGATTCCTCCTATTGGTTTTAATTTCTACTTACAACATCACTAATGTGAAAATATATTTAATATGAATGTAAATGTATAGCCTATATCAGAATATGCGCCATCTTGGGGAGGGTGGTGGGAAGGAAGGGGGAGAAAAGTTTTAAACTCAAAAGCATATGGAAGTGATTACTGATAAATCAAAATAAAAAACAAAAAAACAAAAACATGGTTTAAGGTATTACTGCTGTTCAATTCAAATAGGATGCTAACCCTTTAGCTCTAATTTTCTCCACTGAGGAACAAACAGCTTTAGACAAATACTTAGAAGCGAGACATCAGATAGCTATCTCTTCCTTCTCCTTTTCCACTGCAGTTTAGATGAAAACTGGACCATTGCTCTGGGATGGAAATGCCATACGGCTGGCAACGAACTCAGTGAGAACATGGAGACGTTAAGGAACAAATCAATGTGTCATCCTAGTGTACACGTGCAAGGATTTTTGGCTTGTTTTTTGGCTCGTTATTTGCAGTGCACTGCCCCAGAGAACAACATGTACATAGAAATAGTATACCTAATACTTAAAAACACTGAACAAAATTAGGTTTGAGAAAATAGTCAACTCAATCACATCATCAAGTAGGATTACATGAGATTTTGCTTTTTTTCTAGATTTCATTGTATAATAATGCTTCCTGTATGTCTGCATGAGCCTGCTTCTGGAAGTAATGGATGATAAGGAATTAAGGGGTTCGATTTCTCAACTTCAGAGCATGTGAAGAAGTTTGCAGACTGTTTCCCATTTGGCGCTTATCCTTTTGTCTGGCTGTTGAACTAGAAGTGCATGTGCATACAAAGACTCCAACAGAAGCAGTTCATTTTTCTTTCTTGCCTGGCTAGATTCAAGTGAGGAATTAAGGACTGCTTGCTGTAAGCCTCCTGGTGGGAAGAAAGAGGAAGCACGAGTGGCCTATTCTCCCTACCAAAGTCAATATGAAGCCATCAGCATACGACCCTGCTATTTCTTCTGTCCCTATTGTTTATTTTTGCCTGCCTGGGTGAAGCAGTTTTGTAGACACAACAAGCTGTGACTCTGTGAGCCTCCAAAGATTGGAAGACCTGCAAGTGGTCCAGAACAGGACTCCCTACCAGCCCTGGAGAGCAAATAACAGAACACAGCCCAGCAAGAACCTTAAGCAAAGATGCCTTCTGGAGTGACTTCATCCATAGACCACACCGCCACATTTAAAAGTGAATTCTGTGGAAAGAATGCTCTGTGGCAAATGCCTTCAGTTTGAGCCCATTCTCCCCAGAGCTTCAGGAAGCCCTGAGTGCTAAAAGAGAGTGGTGTCTCCAGTTTGAGGGCCTGGTCTAACTTTTATTTTTCATATACCTTCCCAGCATCTACTCTTTCATCAATGCTGACTGATGTAAAGTAATTAAATGAAACTGGAGTCTTCATCCCCAATTATAGATATTGAGGAGAACTTGAGGCAATAGAAAAGAACCCCACAACTATTTGAGAAGACCTTTATAAAGTTCCCCCTCGAAGGACCCAATTCATCACTGTGAGTTGAGATTAAGGTCCCCAAGAGCTTACAAGTGATACAATAGGATTACAGGCTTTAGAGCTAGAAAGACAAATTAGAATTCCCTAATTTTACACACAAGGAAAATGAGCCCCCAAGAGGTGAATTGGTTTGCCCAGTGTCAGAAGGGCAGTAAGCAGTAGTGTAAGGATTCACACCCATCCTTTCTAACCTGAAATCCAGTGCTTTTCCCACTATGACACACTATACTTTCATTGTTGAACTAATTTTTTCTAAGTTCAGCAGCTGTATTCAAGAAAAAGTAATCCTGGTTTGATGTGTAAGTGGTTGTTCAAACTACCTGTGCATATGTAGTTTTATTTTGTAGTATAAGCCTTCTGGTAAGTATATGCACTAGAGGTGTCTTTTCTTTTGCAGTGTAAGCAAAACAAAACAAAAACAAACAAAAAACTCAATGTTTGTTCTATTTGAATAATGTCCCATTCAATCTATGCTAAGTCTTACCTTCCTGTTTGTTGGTTTTCCTCTTCAGCCATTTCTCAACTGTCTCAGCACTTACACTTTCAGAAACAAACTCATCAAGTACCTGGGGGTGAAGAGAAAGATAGGCCTTCACTTTTTCATCTGTCAGACCTGAAAAAAAGGAAAAAAAAATGAGATTTACACCTATACTGCTACTTTGATAAGACAAAGGAATACTCTGAGTATTGCTAGCACCATGGCAACATGTTACACAAAATTTGAGAAAGAGGAGGAGCTCGTGCATCCAGAAACACAACACACACACACACACACAGTTTTTATCAGGTAGTTTCCCATATACTACCTTCAACAACATTTCACGACCTACCTCCAAACCACCCTCAAGGAATGGAGTTTCAGTTAAGTGAAGAGAAGCCAAGAATTTTAAGAGGTGGAGGGGAATGGAAAGTACATTCCAGGCATAGGAAAGAGACAAAGCAAAGGCATGGAGATGGGTTAGAGAACAAAAGGACTTGCTGACAAAAAGGCCATTTATGCTTATGAAGCACTTTAAATCTTTTAGGGGAAATGTACAGCTCTCAAACCACACCATCAAAGTAGTGTAACTTAGCATGCAAAGTTCAGAGGAAACTCGGCAATGGTAGTAAACATTATATGAAGCCCACCTATGATGTTCATTGAACTATCATCTTCCTTCATCAGACAGAGTTCATCTTTCCAGTGACCATGAGTATCACCAGTCTACAGCTCATTTCAGATCCCATCTGAGTATCCAGAATACTGGCTTCAGGGTCATAAATTTCTCAAGTTCTGAAATCAAGCTTTTTGACTGAGGCATACTTAACAAGGAATACTCACAAAGAGCTCTGAAAGTTTGCAAAATTCATTCCTTATCACAATTCGAAGAGCTAAGCAACAGAATTATTGTTATGCAATTTTAGATAAGAAAAACAAGGCTCTGAAAGGGAACCTGGCTTGCCCATTATCCTCCAGTTATTTAGGGCTTGAGGCAGGAGATAAGGCAGGTCTCACAACTCCAAAAACTGAAATCCACCAGTTAGGGTCTTGTAACACTTCACCTTCTTCAGCACCCATTATGTTACAGAAACAATGGCCAACATACAGATTCTCAAACCTGATATTTCATCTCTTACCTCCTTCTCCCATCTCTATGCCCTTACATTGGCCAACCTCCATACCTGCAATGCTCTGCCTTCTTACCTTCACCCCTTAGTTGCCCTGACTTCCCTCAAGACTCAGCCCAAATCCCACCTATAACTACAAGAAACCTTTCCTAGTCCCCCACCCCCTGACTTTCAGCTGCCAGTGCCTTCCTCTCTCAGACTACCTTGAATCTACCCAGTATATGTCTTACAGGCAACCAGCTGTTTACACGTCTCCGCCACTAAAAAAAACCCTTGTTGATGACGTCACTTCTCAATTAATTCTCTCTTAAGGACTGCCAATTGAAATGTTTGTATGTGTTTCCTTATGCAGAAGGAAGGTGTGCATTTTAATGCTGGTTGGTTGTTGTCCTTAGTTCTCAAAGAGGACCAAAATGACATCACTATGCCACAGTCGAGTTTCAGTGTGTCCAACGGTGGCTGATAGACCAATATGAGCTCAGAATGTTCTACCACAAGTCAGACGAGTACTCTGTGTGAACATTTAGGGTGGATTCTGTAAATCTGTGTATCTCATGTTTCTTTTGACCTATTTCAATTCCACTTTGCTGATAGAGTGCAGCACCTTTTCTGATGTGGGCACGCCGTGCTGAATGGTCCTCTGCCAGTGTCTCCCTATATCACACAGTCAATTCCAAGTTCTAAAGGTATGCATTTTAATGTTATTCTGCATATAAAACCCCACATTCACAAAATCACAACCAGAGGAAGAAAAATATATCATAGTAATAATAATTGTTCATCACAGTTGCTACTCTATAATCCCAGTGAATTATTTCAAGGTAACTGCTCTCATAGAAGATGGTTAAATGAAAAAGACAACAGATTATTTATTGTAAGAAGATGACAAGGGAATAACAAAGGGACATGCTTCCTGACAGCTCAAGATAGTAGGATGCATGTTTTCACAATCAGAAAACTTAAAAAATCCAAGAGTGTTAATTAATTCTGTTGGGGGCTGAAGACACAACTGTAATAACTGTTCAGCTTCATCATTTCATTGTGAACCCAAACTATGTCTCTCAGTGCAACCAGCACTGAAACTGTCTATTTAAAACCATCTACTCAATAGTTATACAAAAAAGCAGACAAATGAGAATCTTATATTCATTCTACACACAAAAAAGCCCCAATAGCATAAAATTCAATTTGAGAAATTCTACAAGTAGTCAGAAATTAATCAGTTCATGAAATGAGTCCGTTCTCCTAAAAAAGCAGGTTTTATTCCCTTGAGGCAAAACATACAGAATATGGTTAAAGTGAATATATTTTACCTTAAGATAAACAGCTTATAAAATAAATTTCAAGCTTTCCTTTGATTTTCACATCTGCTATATTTGAAAGTGTTGAATTCCTCCTCCTTGAAACTGTCCTCCCCATCCCTTTCGCCTTTCTATGAGGTTACACCATCAGAAGACCATTCTGAAGGTAACTCCTCTGTTTCAAGTTCTTCCTCCTCCTTTCACGCTGTATCAGAAACCATCCACTTGGTGTGTATTTTCTCTCCACATTCTCCCTGACAATTCCAACCATTTTTGTAACTTTGGCTATCACCTTTATACAGATGACTCCCAAATCTGCATCCCCTGTTCTGTCATTTCACTAAATTTTAATTCCATATTTCAACAGCCTATTGGATGTTCCAACAATAATATCAAATTTAACATGTCCAAAACTAGACACACTCTCCTTAAGTTTTTCCTTCTGGCGTCCATGTTCTCTTCATTATCCTAGTCACCTAGAATTAAAACCTGGAATAATCTTTTACTGATTTTTCTCCTTCACCTCCTTCATCATCAATACAATTCTACAAAGAATATATTCAGGACCTATTACATGTAAGATATTCTGCTAGTCCTGTCTATCATTTTCCCCCTTAAATACTTCTTTTATATTTCCTATCAATTCCGAGGCACTCAACTCTTCGAAAACTCCTACTGCAAACTGGTTTCATGGCACCCATGTCTCCTCTCCAATTTCAACTACATAATATTTTACCACCTTTAGAATGTCACTATACTACTCAAAAAAACCTTCAGTGACTAACGTGAAATTTTAACTCTCTGCCTTGTTTTCAAAGTGGCTTTTTTTAATGTTATTCCACCCATCCTACCTATCCAACCACTCTCCAGAATGTGAAGTCTGCTGTGATTAAATTGTCCTCCTTAATATTTCATTAACATAAAACATCATGTTCACATCTATCTCTCTTTGCTTGCATTGTTCTCAATTGTGAAATAGCTTCTTCTTTATTCATTTCTACATATCCTTCAAGTTCCAATTAAATTCATTTTCATAGATTCAAAGTTAGCTGAACCCTCACATCAGCTAATCCAATCCCTTTATTTTACATTTATAAGAAAACTGAGGCCCAAAGTGTTTAAGTAATCTAGCAAAAATCACAAAGGTTATAAGTCATAAAGATGGGATTCAAACCTCGGTCCAATGATGCTAATTCCAGCAGTAACACAGAAAGCTTGCCTGTGCTTTTCAGTTCCTCCATGAGACCCCCCCCTTTTTTTTGTTTATTTTTAGGCAGTTGGGGTTAAGTGACTTGCCCAGGGTCACATAGCTAGTTAAGTGTCAAGTGTTTGGTCTGAGGCCAGATTTGAACTCAGGTCCTCCTTATTTCAGGGCCGGTGCTCTATCCACTCACCACCTAGCTGTCCCGAGACCCTTTTTTAAAAAAGGCTCCTTCAGAATAAAACTACAAGAAGAAGTTATTTGACTACTTCTGCTATGAATTACTGAAGCAGAGATATTCTCTACAAAAGGAACTAGGAAGAACCTACTACAAACAAGTCTTGCTTTACATAAGTGGACCCTTCCACAGATCTCTATGTAAAATGATTTTTTCATAATGTGAATTCATCTCTACTCACCCATTTCACTTAGCCTACATAACAAAGATATATACAAAATAATACCTTTATTTAAGTCACAAAATGTATTAATGCAGACATATTAAATGCTATGCTATGATAATAAACAGAATTATGAAATGAAAGGTAAAGTTAATGATAAAGTATGCACAGTACCATACAGTAAAGTTCACACACTGTGCTTCTTTATCATTGGTGGTTGGCTGCACAACTCTTTATGAAGCTATCGAGAGATGTTTTGACAACAGCTCTCTTTTTTTCTTTGTATATCTGACAATAGCAAGCAGTATTATCCTTAGCTGGTCTTTGAACTTTTAAAAATCTTTAAGTATTTGGATTCATCTTTTCAATACAAGAAAAAATTCCCTCAAATGATGAAATGTTTCTGCCAACTGCTTCATTGTCAACTTTTTTGGTTTGACCTCAGGTTCTGAAGCTTCCATTTCTTTTTCTGCAATCTTTGAGGGAAACAGCTCAATCAGACCGTCATTCTTGACAGTTCTCCATGATACTCAATCAAGTCCTCCACATCATTCTCATCCACTTCTAGGTCCAATTCTTGTGCTAATTTTACAATCAAGTTACTCACTTCTCTGAACATATCTCTGTCTAATTCATGAAAATCAGGAATGAACTGCTGCCACACTTTTCCCCAAATTCTATTCATACATGTTTCTATTACATCTTCCCATGCTTTAGCAACATTCCAGATTGCATGGCAAATACTACAGGACTTCCAGAAATCTCTCAATGCCAAGTCCTTATCTGTATCCAAAGCTGGAATTGCCTGAGCAAACATAGTAAGTAAATAATTTATCTCGAAATCCCATAGGTTGTAATGATGAGCTAGTATTAGGGGAAAGGTAGATTACTCTAGCAAGTACAGACCTTCATCTATTATTTTTTGCAGGAACTCTGAGAACTTTTTTGCTGCTTCAGTATCCACACTAGGAGCCTCTCCTGACACTTGCACATTATGAAATCATTCAGGATTTTTAAATCATGCAAATCAACCACTGCTTCCTATAAATACCTGTATTCCTTCAGGGTACTTTGTCTCTAAATCTTCAAAGAGGTTTTGAGCCTTGGCTTGAATTGTCATCAAGCTTAAAAGAATATTCTACTGTGTCTGGTCTCCTACTCTCATAGTTAATAGTTTCTCCATCTCTAGAACAGTTCTTTCTCTTTGTTTCGACAGATAAGCTGACTTCATGCAAGCACTGCCCTTCACATGCTCCTTTACTATGTTGTTTACACTCAACACCACAAGATTAAGTTCATATGCCATTGATAACAATTTTTGTCTTCCTTTATATTTTCTAATTACTTTCATTTTCATTTCCAAGTTTATTGGCTCATACTTACAAGATAGTTCACTTTTCCCCTCAAGAGCATATTTGCCAACAGCAATGAGGAAACTATAAGGATCACTACTGAACACTGAGAGAGGCACATTATCACTCACTGTCTGCAGACATGTGGGAAATGGCTTAGAGATGCTCCTTGGCTTCCCACCACCACCATTTACACTGCCTGCATCATACAGTGTCTTATCCTACAGCTTTTGCTTTGTGTAAGGAACTTTTGTAATTTTTTTGGATGCAGATCTCTTTCAGAATTCTTTATTGTAAAGTCAAATTTGCATAATGCAAATTTATGTAAAGCAAGGTCTGTACTCAGCTACTCTTCTATGGTCTACTCTCTGGTTCAGATTTCTTCCTCATTAGACAGAGAAATGCCTTACATATGATAATACATTTAAGGGAAATCAACTTACTAGAATATTGATCAGTTTCTGTCTATGATGCTTTTGGTTTTAGCTGGAGTCAGAAGTGGGGAAAAGATTTAAAAGCACAAATGTGCTGGGATTATTAAAAGGTCCCAAAATAGAGGGAAGGGAACAAAAGAAAGGGACAAGTGAACCAACATGTCTAAATAAAAGGCATGGAAGAAAAAAGAAAACAAAGAAATGAGAAGCAAAGTAGCTAAAAATGAAAATGAAATTAAAAGAACATGGAACAGGGAGGGAAAATAACAGAAAAATAAGATTCTCAGAGAGCAAAAAAAGAGAAAGACAAAAAAAAATAGAAAGGGAAGAAAACAAGGCCAAAAAGACAGTATAAAGTGCCAACAATTACAATATGCATCCTGATTTCCTTCCCAAATGATATGAAACAGAATTATTACCCATTTCTTATTCTGTATAGTTTAATGACTCAGTACAAAGGATTCAACAATTTGGAAATCAGAGCTAGGACATAAAAGTCAGAGGTGGTACTTACTCTGAAAACAGAATAAACTTCACAGGTTCTCATTGTCACACATCTAGATAAATTTTTCTAGATAAGGCCCACGGATAATCTGGAGAACTTAATCAAAATTTTAATTTAAACATGCCTAATAGAGTCAGATGCTGACTTCACCACCCTCTTGGTAAGATATATTTCGAATTCCATTTGGCATTATACAGACTTAAATCCCAAACCATTCAAAAGACCTAAGTTTAATATATAATTTATTGTACTCTATTCACATTTTATAGAAACAAATACTTTACAGAAATGGTGTCAAGAGGACTCTGCTACCTGAGTAAGCTGAAATATGAAACTAAGCATGCCTTGTAGACTAAAACAAATGTTTATAAATACAAGCAAAGGTTTTATTAGATTTCAAAACCAAAGTAAATATTCTATGTTTCTTCCATTCAATTTTAATTTATTTACTCTATAATCAGTTTCCTAGCCATTATTATGCCTCTTTCAATGGTGATCTCATCACAATAATGTGAAGAACCTGAGTAGAATTTTAGAAAAGACGATATAATTACTAGTGACTACTAAATGGGAACAAAAAGGAATAAGAATATTGCTCAGATGTAAATTACATTTTTACAAAAAAAAATCATGTACTAGGACATAAAAATTTCACAAAAAGAGCAGAAAAGCAGGAATAATAAATACATCCCTCACTGATGACAATGCAACGAAAATAGTTTGTAAAACTCCTTTAATGAGAAGAATTAAAATTAATTGGAGATTAGTAACAATCCTGAAGAATATATGAGTCAAAGAATAATACAAAAAAAGGAATATTTCATTAAGAAAATGACAACAATGAAACAAAAAGCTTTTTGAAATGCAGCCAAGCCAGACCTGAGAAGATTTTTTTT
>NW_020944795.1:0-7131 GCF_900497805.2 Vombatus ursinus | reverse complement strand
AGTTGAAACAGACCTTTCAAACTCAACATGTTCACATAAAAGATTCACAAGAAAACATCCTTCCCCTGAAATTCTTCCTTCTTCTAACTTCCCAATCACTGATCACAGTACCACCTTTCCAACCACCCTGAGCTACACCCAGGAAGACCTCACCTGGTAAGGGAGCTTACAGCTTATCTTACCCAGAACCAATGCTCCACCTCATTTCCTGGTCACCAGCTAGAAACTATTCCCTACTGTCAATTTTTCAATTTTCCTTGAGTTCTTGGTCTCTTCTCTCACTAGAATAGAAGCTTATTTGGGGCAGTGACTGCTTTTTCTTACTTGTATTTTTGAACTCAGCACTTTAGCATAGTACCTGGCATAGAGTAAGCACTCAATAAATGCTGTGACTCTATCATATACCTGTTTATCTACCCACCCACCTATCTATCTGTCTATTTATTCAGGTGTGTCCTGATGAGTGTTTAAAAGTCAGCTCTCTGAAAAATATATACACAATAATAAGTTTATTTTGCATTATTAATATCTTCTCCATCACTTCTATAAATATAATTCATAAAATAAATCAAGTCCAGATTTGCAGCATTTGGCAACTTTTAAAGTGCA
This sequence comes from Vombatus ursinus, assembly GCF_900497805.2. Lineage (NCBI taxonomy): Eukaryota > Metazoa > Chordata > Mammalia > Diprotodontia > Vombatidae > Vombatus > Vombatus ursinus. The sequence continues at coordinate 6,522 of NW_020944795.1, read as the reverse complement.
ACTGTTCAAACTGAAAATTTAACAACTGGCTCTTATGTATGTATCAATCTCTCAGTCAGTCTATATTCCTATGATTACACATGTAATTACCAGTGGGGCAAATTGTACAGTATTTCTGTGACATGTAGTATCTAAAAGGTATGTTGAAATATCCTAAAAGGTTTATGCCAGAAAATAATTTTCCACCCCCTATGATCTCTATATCATCTATCTTTCTATCCCATGGCCCTCATGCTTCCTCAGCTCCCATATCTAATCAGTTGCCAAGTTTGGTAATAACTACATGAACAATAGCTCAGACCTGCATTCTTATCTCTCCAGTCACATAACCTCATCTCTTCTTGTCTAATACAGTGGTCTCCCCACCGCAAGTCATTCCCCTCTCCATACCATCCTCTAATCAGCTGTTGAAGGGATATTCTTGCTGTGTGGTTCTGATTATGAGAATCCCATATTCAAAAAGTTACATTGGCTCACTGGTACATCTAGTATCAAAATGAAACAACTCTGTGTTTTGTTACCATGTGTAAACACCTAAAACCTAACTCTTTGATTTAATCTTATATTAATCCACTCTGTATACTCTGAGACCCAGGCGTATCTACCTTGTTGCTGTTCCTCACACAGGACATTCCATTTCCCTTCTTTAAGTTTTTACAAAGTCTGGTCCTCTTGCCTGACATTCAGTCTCTCCACCTCTCTACCTCTTCCAATCCCTCAGTTTCCTTTGTAGCTCAGCTAATGTGGCACCTCATCCTCCTTAAGGACATTACTAACTGTCACCTTCCACTACCAAAGTTAGAGACCTTCCCCATTTTCCCCAATTTATATTTTCTTTATATGTTATACATAATCATATACATTCATGTTGTCTCCACCAACAGGATTTAAGCTCCTGGAAGGCACAGGCTACTGAATTATCGTCTTTATAGCCCCAGAACTTAGTCTTTGGCCTCACACCTAATAAGTGCTTAAGAAATACTTGTTGACCACTTCCTTGTCATTTAGGAAAATAGGGCAGGCTTTGTCTGACATCTGCTGGCCGAAAAGAAAACTGCAACATTTGAAAAAGTTTAAGCCAGAAAATAATTCCTGGAAAGATGAAACTTATGTCCATCTCACATTCCCATCCTAGTATTACATTCTGAACCATTACAAATCATATTTTTATTTGATTTCATGATGTGACAACTCAGTCGCTATGAAGACAGGCAGAAAGGAGCCAAATGAAATCCTTCAGTGTAAACAGGTATTCAGATTAAATTATCAACATTCCAATGACCTATTTCACTCTCAATCTTGTCACAGAAGAAATGATGCAGGTCAAGACAAAATAAAAGTAGGGAGAACATTGAATAGGTTTTACCTGCAGTGCACCTGGTCCCAGGGTGATGTATTAATGTTGCTCATTGACAAGAGCAAAACTTTGAAGAAAGTAATACATGAAAATGGTTGATCTTAGATTTGGAAGAAGTTTTAAAAATAAATATCAAAAGTTAGAAGTTTTAAAAATGAATATCAAAAGTAAGATGTTACCTCACTTAAATCAAACAACAGGGAAATGTTTTCCTATGTGCCTAGAGATACTTAGCAACATTGTTAGCCCTGGAATATGCAAAATCACCTAGGAAATGAAATGACTACTATAGGCATTGTGGATAGTAGCAGAGCTTCAGTTAGAATCTGGCTTCTCTAATTTCAGTTCTAGTGTTCCTATCTTTTTTTGTTTCTCCAGCAATGGGGTTGACTTGCCCAGGGTCACACAGCTAGTAAATGTCAAGTGTTTGAGGCTGAATTTGAACTCAGGTCCTCCTGACCCCAAGGCAGGTGTTCTATGTGCGGTGCCACCTAGCTGTCCCCAGTGTTCCTATCTTTGGATGGAGTTTTCCTTCTGTCTCTGTGGCCCTCCACTCTGAACAAAACTGTCCCTCTCTACTTTCAGTTTCCGCCAATCTTCTCAAATGTGTGGTCTCCACCTGCTGCCTCAATTCCCTCCCTCTTCAGCCATTGCTTTAAGCTCCTGAATGGCTGTACGAGGTCAAAGTCCTAGATGTAGAGATCCAGGGAATTTCAGAGGTCATAAATTCCATTCCCATCACTATGTGAACACATAAAAAAGTTTAAAAAATATCATGTCTAAGTCATTTAGTCATTTTATTAATAATGGGATGATCATTTGGCTGTCTCTCTTACACCAAAGCCAATGATGGCAGTGGGCTCAAGGCTTATCTGCCCGTTGGAAGGTGTTTTCCTGAGGCTGGCAATCATCTCTGATTGGTTAACAATGAAAGAATGAATATTATAGTATGAGGCTGACCTCATTCAAGTGAACTTTGACTATATCATTTACTTCTAAGTCACTCCCAGCCTTGGACAATCTACTCAAAGAATTTGTCCCCACTTAAACCAGAGTAGAGCACACTGGCTTCCCCACCAGGATGGGGTCTAAACAAGACTGTTAAGAAAGTTAGTACAATCTCATTATCAGTAAAGTCCTTCAAGAAACTGGACTTTTGAAATTAAGACTTTAGAAAAAGGGAGGGAACTCTGGATCTCCCCAAATCATTGGTTATTAATAATCATTTCTCTCAATTAACCAGAGGAGGAAAGTAGGGCCCAGGGAGGTGAAGTGAATTATGATTTATTTCAAAGATTCTTGGTCTATACCCGGCAGGGGCCTCAGAGTCATCTTGTTTAAGGCCCTCAATTCACAGAGGAGGAAACTGAGGCCCAGGGAATGGAATTGACTTGTCCATTTCATACTAAAGATCCTAGGTGTAAGGGAAGTCTCAGGTAATGTAGTCAAACCCTCTCAATATACAGAACAAAAGACTAATGATGTTCTAAGACACCAAGAAATAACAAAACAAAACCAAAAGAATGAACAAATAGAGAATGTGAAACTTCTCAATAAAAAAAGTGATCTAGAGAACAGAGAAAGGAGAGACAATGTAAAAATCGTAGGACTACCTGAGAATTATGACCAAAAAAAAAAAAAAACCTGCCTACAATATTATAAGAAATTATTACGGAAAATTGCCCAGAAGTTCTAGAACAAAAAGGGAAAGCAGAAATAGTAAAAGGAAATCCAACAATTACAACCTGAAAGAAATCGCAGGAGGACAACTTATAGGAATATCATGGTCAAGTTTCAAAGTTCCCAGGTTAAGGAGAAAATATTTGCAAATAACAAGAAAAAAGTTCCCAGGTTAAGGAGAAAATATTGCAAATAACAAGAAAAAAAAACAATCTAAATATTATGGAGCTACAATCAGGATTACATAAAACCTAGGAGCTTGTAAGTTGAAGGACCATAGATCTTGGAACACTGTATTTTATAGAGCAAAAGAACTGGAATTACAACCAAGGGTAACTGACCTAGCAAAGTTAAGTATAATGCAAAATCAAAAAATGGACAATTAAGACATTGAAAACTTTCAGGTATTTCTAGCAAAAAGAGCAGAACTACTGACATATAGGAAAATTTAGGGGAAAAAAAGGATATTTGACATATAAGATCTGAGAGAAATATGAGGTAAACATTAAAGACCAGTTATAAGGGACTCAATTAGGGAATTTGTTTACTTCTTGTATATAAAAGTGTTATCAGTTCTCTTATGACTGTCATCATTATTCAGATAGTTTGAAAGAAAGACTTGGGCTGAGTTCTCTATGATGGGGTGGTTCTAAAAAATAAAACTATGTAGGGAAAAATAAAAAAAAGAGTAACTATACAAATAAGGAATGAAATGAACAAATGATACAGAAGAAGCAAGTTGCAGGGGTGCTAGTAGTACTGGAACCTTACTCTCCTCAGAAATGGGTTAAAAAGGGAACATATACATCTGGAAGCATATAAAAGTCTTCCAAAGGTAGAAAGAAATGAAAGAGCAAAGGGAAAGGATAAGGGAAGAACGTTTAAAATGGTGTGTAGATGAGGAATCAGGAGAGGGAATAAAGTTGAAGCTCTAAGAAAGATAGGTAGATTAAGGTGAAGGGGCAGGGGGAGAGATGATAAAAGAGGGACTCTCAGAGGGGTGGGTAGATTAAGGAATAGGAGGGCAAAGTAGATGCGAGAAGGAAAATAGAATGAGGAGCGATAGGGTAAGTAGGGCCAGAAGGATAGTGAGGAAAAATAGGATGGAGGGAAATACACAACAGGAAATTATAACTTAGAATATGAATGGGATGAATTTACCCATAAAGCAGAAACAGCAGAACTATCTGGTACTGGCTAAGAAATGGAGAAGTGGAATACTGAAACAGAGTACACATACAATACACAGTAGTAAATGACTCAAGTAACTCTATGTCCGACAACTGTCAACATTTAAGATCGGGGGATAAGAATTCATTATTTCATAAAAATTATTGTGAAAGCTGGCAAGCAGTCTGGCAAAAATGGGGCAGAGACCAATCTATTGACCATGTACCAAGATAAGGTGAAAATGGACTCATGACCTAGATATAAAGGGAAATCACACACGAAAATGGCACAGTGGTTAGAGCACCAACCCTGAAGTGAGGAGGACCTCAGTTCAAATCCAGCTTCAGACCAAATACTTGACACGTACTAACTGTGTGACCCTGGGCAAGTCATTTCACCCCAATTGCCTAAAAAGAAAAAAAAAGAATATAGAACATATTACTTATTAGACTCATGGTTAGGATAATAATATGTGAAGAAAGAAGAGACAGACAACATCATTGAGGTACAAAAGGGATAATTTCAATTATTTTAAAATAAAAATGTGTGTATAAATAAAACCAAGATAGGCAAGATTAGGAGGAAACAGAAAATTGGGGGGAAACTTTCATAGAGGATTTCTCACATAGGGGTCTCGTTTCTTAAATATATAGAGAAGTTTGCCAAATTTCTAAAATTACAACTCATAACCCAATTGATGAATGGTCTAATGATATGAAGAGGCAGTTTTCGGATGAAGACATCAAGACTATATATAATGATATGAGAAAATGATCTAAATCATTATTGATTAGACAAACGCCAACTAAAATGACTTTGAGATATCATCTTACATCTATAAAATTGGGTGACATGGTAGATGCACTTCAATTAGAGAACGGCTAAGCAATTTGTTGTATATGATTGAGACTGACTATAATTTAAGAAATAGTGAGCTGGGTGATTTGGAAAATTAAGGAAAGACTGAAAACTGTGAAGGAAGATGCTATTTACCTACAGAGAAAGAACTGACAGACAGAAACATACATAGTATCATCTTACATATATGTATATGTGTATACAGATAATTATGTACATGTATGGATATATATGTGTGTGTATATATATATACATTTAATTGTAGCTCTCTCAAAGGTGGGGCAGGAAGAGGAAGAAAAATAGCATAAAAAATGCACAGCAGAAAACAGAAGGAAACAGAAAAGCTGGCTTGGTTTGAAAACAGTGGGTAGGATTTATAACATAGGTTTTTGTGAAATGCAAATATATGGTTTTATATTTAATCCTCTCTTATGTTCTCCTATGTACATGGGCATGTTCTTCTTTTTTTCCTTTTTTGATTTTGTATTTAAGTGTGGCAACTAGCTGCCCCTACAGTAAAAGTTTCTTGAACCACTACTAAATTCCAAGTATTACTCCATGTGTTGCAGATGCAAACAGGAAAGTAAAGCAGAGCCTGTCTTGGAAGAATTTTGAATCCCTTGGCAGACACCCTTTCTTTTCAAATAAAAAATAACATGACCTGTGCAGGAGCTGATTATACTGTGCTCTAGCTGTTTATCAATCACCTTGATTGAGGCTAGGTAAAAAATAAAAGAAAGAATGGCCTTTTTACCAAGTCAAAAAAAAAAATCAATGTGGGAGGGGAAGACTGTCAGGGTTTCTGGCCAAAAGTCATTTCTTAACTGGCCTTAATCACTGAATGGATATTGCCTCACTCAAACTGACACCTGAAAAAGACCTTAACTTCAAAAGGCCAAGGTGTCCCACTGCTTCCAGGGCCATCTTCACTCATCATGATTTATATCTTGCCACTGGACCAGGAGGCTCTGGGGGAGAAATTGAGGCTGTTGACTTTGCACAGCCCTCCCTCACTTAAATCCAATTAAATTGCAAGTCATGGCATCACTTTTCTGATGCTATGGTCCTGTTCCAAAAGGAAGGACAAACAACAATAACAACTTCGAAAAACTCCTGAAAATTTAACAATGACTTCTTAGAAACTTTGGAAGCTGATTCCAATGGGTATGATTGTTGTAATCACACTTTGATATTTATTTTATAAACATTCTTCAACATTCACATCAACCATTTTCTTGTTTTTCCCCAGTTTTGCTATTGTGAAAGTGGAATTAATGTTACCTAGAGAGCCAGCCACTGTAGAGTGAAGCCTGCTTCATTTTCACTCCACTGCTGTTATATTTTTACCTTTATCATATCACTTCTGATGTAATTAAGAATATAAAGGGTAATTTCAGTGGTAAAGATTTAGTCTGAATTTCTATTGTAACTGAAAGAATTTATTACTCAATTTAGTT
>NW_020944794.1:4584-7441 GCF_900497805.2 Vombatus ursinus | reverse complement strand
TTATACAAAGTTTCATCAAAAGGTTCCTTTGCAAAATCATTTTCTTTGGGAGTTTAAAATAGCATACAACTTGATAAGAAAAAATACAGTTTGCAATTTAAGAATATCTAATGGTATAAGGCCTTCTTACACACACACACACACACACACACACACACACAGACACACAATGATGTATCTTATTAAAATCCCATCTTCTACAGGAAGCCTTCCCCAACCCCTCTTAATTCTAATGCCTTCACTTTGTTAATTACCTCCAACTTATCCTGCATATAGCTTACTTTGTATATATTTGTTTGCACATTATCTTCCTATTAGATTGTAAGCTCATTGAGGACAGGGACTGTATTTTATCTCTTTTTCTATCCCCAACATTTAGCACAGTACCTAACACGTAGTAGGTACTTCATAAATGTGTATTGATTAGTTGTAGGGGTAGAATTGTGTGAAGAAGAATGATGCATGAACTCTACTGTAATTTGCTGGCCCCATACCTCCCCAGTTGCACAGTTAAGAGGCGACTGATCCTTAGCTCTAATTACTGGATCTGATACAACAGTAACTATCGCATTATTGGCCTCTTGTCTTGCTTGGAAACTAATGTCTCAGCCCATGGGGATGCTATGGAAACATGAAGAGAAGAAGGGGATTGATCTCCTTAACCAGTTCTTCCTCAATTCCATCACCTGCCATTCAACAATCATACCTATACAGAGGCAAAAATAAGTTTCAGAGACAGGACTCAGGTCATGCAGAGTAGGAAATTTGAAAAAAAAAACAATTAAGGGACAACAGCTTCAGCAACTTTACCCCTGAGATCTCCATGCTTGGCATAGAAGTAGTTTGTGGAGAAAAGGGAGCCACCAAACAAGTCTAAGATGTACTCTTTTTAAGTTCTCCCCAGTTGCTGATTGTTCACCAGAGACCGTGCCCATTCATTCCTGAAAAGAAACAACTAATGATGTTATATTTTATCCCCTACTTCCTCCTTTTACTCCAAAACTATATATACTCATTGGCAGGAGGTGATGCAGAGGAAGTTCAGCCCAGATGGGATTACTTTCCCCAGTTCTAACAAAAAAAAACACCTGGCATTTGCATGATGTTTGAGGCAACCCAGAGTTTAGTCTCTAACCCATCACTTCCTTTGATCCTCTCAGTATCCTTGTGTGGTTGCCAGGATAGCTATTGACAGGTGAAGACAAAATGAAGGAAGACCAAAGAATGCTGTGTGATGCCACACATCACACAGAGTTAGCTGGGACTGGTTGCCAGGTCTCCTGACTCTTTACAGAAGGATCTGATCATCACACCACACTATCCTTCTCACAAATTCGGAACTCTATAATTTTCTCCTCTAATACAATACTGCTAATTTGCCCCCCATGTTTCCTCATCTATTTGTGCCTCTTCTGCATTCTCCCTACACCAGACTCCAAATTCTGAGGCTGCTATTCATGACTTTTTGTGTTAATTTTGAAGTAAGTTCTGAGAATGGTAAAGGGCAGGAACTCACTCATTAATGACACCCCAAAAGCTATCTAATACTCCAATCTGTGCTCCCCTCTTACCCTGCTAGTCAGTGATAATCTCAGATAATGTTATCCATCAGCATTGTGTCTACTTCTCTGCTTCAGATGAGAGCAAATTCAAATCCAGAAGTCAAGATTACAGATATCTGGTCTCCTGAAAGATGACATGGTCATGAGCTGTGAGGGTCCCCTAGTGGAGCTGATGGAAATGGGGGACTAGTGCCTGGGTTCTTAGCCTCCAAAGGTGAACAATAGGAGTCCAGTTCAATACAGGAATATTTACTTAGTTTGGGGGATTCTGGGACTTGATCCCCCTGACTCCTCATTAGAGAAAAAGGGAGTAATTGTTAAGTCATTCTTTCTGGCCCTTGGCCTTCTGGGTCCTACGCACCCATTAGAAAAAGAGTAGTATGTAATGGCCTCTATATTCTGGAAATTTATGACTAGCATCGTGGAAGTTGCTGTAAAATGGATGCAGTTAAGAGAGATCTGCTTAAGAGTGTCTTTGAAAGTCTCTCACTTCATCCAGCAACCCCCCTCCTCCTAGTCAGACTCAGATCTTTAATGACTCATATCAAATCTTGCTAACTACCTTAACTTCATGGCACTCTTTTCCCCCAGGGAATTTGAACATCTGTTTGGCTCACTCTTTGTCTATTCACCTGTAAATCACTTCTCTTCCCTCTTTGTGTCATAAGACCTTCAGTACTTATTCTCCCATGACTGTTCTGACTTTATCCCTGCTCCAGATAAGTTATTCTCCTTATATCTAACACATACCAAACATACTCCCATCTTTGAAGATTTTCTTTACTCTTGTTCCTCCTGCCTGGAGGGTCTTCCTCATGTCTGTTTAGTCAACTATACTCATCCTTCAAGGCCCAGGTCAAAAAAGTTTGCCCTGATGTCTGCATCCCACAGTGTCCTCTCCACTACTCTCTGTCACTTAGAGTTGGAACAATTCATTTCATCTTTAGCAGATATTTTTGTATCAGTCATCATCTTTTCCTGTGTACATGTATAGAACTCAAATTTCTTGAGTTCAGAGACTAGATGCTCCACATAAGCTTGATGTTGATGATAATTACTTTAGATTTGAATCATAAAACTTCTTTTTTCAGTTGAAAATTAATTATGAATTTGAAAAATATCAAGAAACACAAATATTCCCTATTCAAAGAAGAGCAAAAAACAATAACATATAAAACAATGAATTTATTACATAGAGCCAGTTTTTAGGTACATACATACAAAATTGAACATGGTAGTATCACTTTGCTTCTCAGAGTGCCTTAGTGACCTTCCTTCTCTTCTGTATATCAAAT
>NW_020944794.1:4277-4574 GCF_900497805.2 Vombatus ursinus | reverse complement strand
TGTGGCTTCTTCCAGCCTCCCCTTCTCCAGCCACATGTATCTTCTTGATGAGATGGATCCTTCTCCTACTTATGACAAGATTAATTTTTGTCATAACTTGCTCTTTTTCTAATTCAGGCAGTCAATGAACATTTATTAAGTCCTCACTATGTGCTAGGCACTGTGCTAATGAACTTATTTGGAAGTTATAAAGGGATCATCTCTCATGGCCCCATATTTACAGTTAGTTTAAAGCCAAATTATTGCCCTCTTGTCAGTGATTAAATCCTTGGCTTGCAAAGACCTTTTGTAGTTCAC
>NW_020944794.1:3039-4267 GCF_900497805.2 Vombatus ursinus | reverse complement strand
TGCTCTGTATTGCTGTCTCTATTTCTCTCTGACTCTCTATTTCTCTCTTCTTTCCCAATGCCCTAGTCTCATAACTGCCTTCAAGTAAAATTCCTACAGAAATGATTCTCTGCTTAATAATTCTACTCCTGACATTCCTCCTGAGCTTCACACATAAACCTCAAACTACCTCAAACACATCAATTTCTGAATGTATATCCACTGGTATTTCATGTTCAACATGTCCAAAAGCAAACTTACAATCTTTTCTTCAAAACCTGCTCCCTCTTCAGACTTTCCCATTTCTGTCATTTGCAATAAAATTCATTATCTTGTATTTAAAATTGATCTCCAAATTTTGTCTGCCTCAAACTGTCATATAATCAATCATCATGTTCTATCACATCTCTTTCCACAATTTGTCTCATTTCCCTTTCCTCCTTCCAGTTCCAACGGTCACCACCCCAGTACATTACCTACGACTTTAAAAATTCTAAGAGTCCCAACTAATCCTCTTACTTCTTACAGTTTCATTTCTCTATTGATCTACTCTTCATTCTGCTTCCCAAGTTCTCTTCCTTATGAACAAATATGAATAAATCTTTAAAACCTTCAAAAGACCCCTATTAATTATTGAAAAAAGCTAAAATCTCTTCACACAGAATTGAAATTTATCCTTTTGAATACTCATGATATAAATGCAATTAGTCCTCTGGGAAATAGAATTACTGTATTTTACCTAAAATAAGTCTGATCCTGAGCCCTGGAATCCTGATACAACAACAAATGTGTGGGAATCTCCTTAGATGACTGTCCTCCCGTAAATATCAGTGGAGATGGTAAAACTTTGGTCATCAGTTTGGTTTCCATACTTGAACTTGATCCTTTCAACTTCAGTGTCTCTGTGCAAAGATTCTCCTCTTCCCCAAATCCAAGGCTATATGCGGCTATAAAACATAACACTGCTCAAATATATTAGGCTATGGAGGGAGGGGAAGAGAAAAGAAAGAACAATGTATTTGACCTGGATAGGACTCATTTGGGACCATAAAATGAAACTATATTCATTAAATGCATTGATAATGCTTTCTGGTCAAGAGTAAAGACATGTCAACAAGAGTGTTTGGAGCAAACATTGGCATTTTTTAGTATTCATTAGGAAGATATAAGAATTGTCTTTGTAGCCTACTTATTTGAAGTCAAAAGCATGGATTGTTACATTCTGAGACCATATGGGGCTCTCTGGGGT
>NW_020944794.1:1186-3029 GCF_900497805.2 Vombatus ursinus | reverse complement strand
GCAATGAGTTAATCCATTGGAAGGCTGTGAAAACAAAGAGGGAAAGGTGATTCATCCCTTTGTCTAGCTGTGCATTGATTCCATGCCCAGACTTCCAGCATGGGGCCTTGTACCATGTAATAAACTGAGTTTCCAGGGACAGGAAGCAGGTCAGGGTAGGCATTTTATCATGCAGATTATAATATCTGACAACACAATTAGGGACTAAAATATCAGCAAAATTAACCCTCTCCTCACCTGACCTGGGAGTAATTTGTAGAAGATTTAGGGGATCATAAGTTCATAAGTTTAGAGGTGCAAGGGATCTTTGATGTCATTACCTCTAACCTACTCATTTTATTGATGAAAAGCTGAGTCCAAGGGGAAGGGTATAAGAGAAAGGGGGGTGTAATAGAAAGGAGAACAGATTGGGGTACAAGAGGAATCATAATGCAGGCCATCATGGGGTGGGGGGTAGGGGAGGGAAGGGGAGAAATTTTGGAGCTCAAAATCTTGTGGAAGTGAATGTTGAAAAGTAAAAATAAATAAATAAATAAATAAAAAGAAAAAAAGCTGAGTCCCAGAGAGGCTACATAATTTGTCCAGGGCACCACAGCTTATAAGTATTTAAGGTTGGAGTTGAACGCAATTTCTCCTGACACTAAGTCCAACATCTTATCCATTGTACCATTCAGAGGAGGGTAAGCTGTTTGAAGGAATCTCCCCAGATTGTGATAATTCACCAGGCATTATTCACATACTGAGTCCAGAGATACAAGGGAGAATAACAACATTTACTCCACTTGGGAGCCTGTGGGATCTCATCGCTCTAAGTCCTCATTAGCAAGAAGGGATTAATTTTACCATCTTTCTCTCTCTGGCCCTTATTCTCCTGAGTTCTATGCCTCAGCTAAGGAAACAGTGGTGTCTAAGGGGATCTGTCTTCTGAGCATTTCATGCCTGGTGTTATTGGATTTCCTAGGGGGGTGCATTCAGAGACTCTGTTTCAGACAATCCTTAGGGTCATTCAACTTCACCCCTGACCAAGCTCATGTAATGTCTCTTCCTCTTGGAATAACCTGGATCTTTATCTCCAGATCTCAAGCCTGGCTAACTGCCTTCATGTCTTCCCAACACTATTTCTTTCCCCACAAGGAATTTGAACATGTATTTGGGTTAAGCCTGGATTATTCACCTGTATGTTATTTCTCTTCCCCTTTTGTGTCATGGGACCTCCAAGATTTGTTATCTCTTATGACCATTTTGAAGTCTATCTGCTCCAGATGGGTGAATCTCATTGTCTCCCTCATACATGTCAATCACATTTCCACCTTTGAATCTTTTCTTTGACTTCTGTTCCTCCTGCCAGGAGAGCCCTCCCTATTCTTCTCCATCTTTTTAAACTCTATATTTCACAGCCCAGCTTGTTTCTAAAGTGTTGAAATTAATATAGTTTAATTGTACTTAACAAATTGTACTTAATCAAATTAATAATTTCAGTTGCAATTGTCTTTTTCTATTCTTTCTAAACTGAGTAATTCAATAATAAAAGTCTCAAGTGGATAAACTCTCTAACAGGGCCCTAAAATTATGATGCGCCCCCCTATATTTTGACAGATAAAGTCACCACAATGTGTCAATCCCCTGCCTACTAGACACACCTCTCCAACTGAACACTCAAAATTATAGACTGGGTCTCCAGAAGGCAATGACTTTGGATTTGAAGGCCTTTTACAATACACCTTATTCCTTACATGTACTTTACAATCCTGAGACATTGATCTTTTAGTACATAATACATATTCACAATGCTATGTCTTTTTACCAGCTACTCTCCAAATGTAGAATGTTCTCCTTGTCTTCA
>NW_020944794.1:0-1176 GCF_900497805.2 Vombatus ursinus | reverse complement strand
AAAACATAAATTAAATAAGGAAGAAATCCCAATTTGATAAGAAATTTCTGGGAACACTGGAAAACAGTATGACAGAAATTAGGCTTAGAACATCTTGCATTCACTCAGCATTACATTCCTGTCTTCTTTTACATGCCCTCAGCAGCAACACAAAAGAACTTGCATGCTTTTTGAAGGTGCTGAGCATCAAAAACTGAATCAGTTTTCACAGTTATGAGATTTTAAATGATCAGCTTCTTCTGGGCAAAGAATGTTATTCCTTGGAGTCAAAGCCAGACAGATGCTGATGGAAAGTGAAGTTTTTGCACACTGATCTGTCTTCTGACCAATGAGGAGATAAAGAAGGTAAGAGGGAAGTCAAAAAGTCTGGTCTGTTAGCTCACTTTTATATATAAACAATGCAGATGGGAGATTCCTCTGAGTCCCAGTTAACCTGTCATTTTGCCTGTGGTTCCAGTTACTAAGAACCAATCAGGAGCTCTCTGTGTTCTTTCATCAAGGAGTCACTGGTCGTATTGTATATGGGATATTGCCCTTCACATGCATCCAAAGAATTAAGTAGAAAAAGTAGCAGCTGCTACATTAAAGGATCAGAGGGTTTGGAATATGATATTCTATAGGGCAAAGTAAATAGAATTATAACAACGAATCACCTATACAACAAAACTGAGTATAATCTTGAAGATGAAAAAAAAAGGATAATTAATGAAATAGAAGACTTTAAAGCTTTCCTGATTAAAAAAAAAAAAGACCAGAACTGAATAGAAAATTTGACTTACAAGCACAAGACTCAAAAAAAGGATAAAAAAATAAATGGGAAAGAAATCATAAAGGATTCAATAAGGCGAAACTGTTGACATTCCTACAGGGAAGATGATACTTGTAGCTCCTAAGAACTTTATAATTGTTAGGGCAATTAGAAGGAGTACACATAGACAAAGGAAATGGCATGAATTGACTATGATTGAATGATTTAAAAGAAATAAAAAGAAGTTGTGAGAAAGAGGGATGCACTGGGAGAAGAGGGAAAGGAGAAAGAGAATGGGGTGAATTATCTCATATAAAATAGGCACTAAAGGAAGAGCTTTTACAGTGATGGAAAGATGTGAGTGGTGGTAACACTTGAACCTTACTCTCAACAGAAGTGGCTCAGAGAAGGAGTAACAGACATACTCA
>NW_020944793.1:0-11771 GCF_900497805.2 Vombatus ursinus | reverse complement strand
GATGGGTCTTGTACTTGGAACTTGGGACTAGGCTCTACAGGAATTAAACTAAACAATAAACCTACACCCCTTCTGCTTTCCAGAATATGAGGTGTGGGGGGGGGGGGAAGGGACAAGTCTGCCTTCCATGTGTTTGAGGAGGAAGTCTGTATATTTGACCTTTTTACAGTAGGATTCCTCTGAAAAATCTAATTTGTCTGTTAGTGGCTAAATGTGAAAAAAAGCAAATTCCAAAGTAAAACTTTCTTTTTGGCTGTAATTGTGATTTTCATCCTTCTATATGATATTGAAGTATTGACAATTTTGAGAACTTAATGCATAGTACCGGGAAAATATCAGAACTAGATTTTGGGGAGGATAGAACCAAATCCATTTTGTTCTGTATTTGACATTTTTCTTAGTATGACTCCTGCATGAACTGACTGCGACAGCTTGTTCCCTTCAGTGTCTTTGCTACTCTAATTGGTAGAAAAAGCCTTAATTGCTAAAAAAAAAAAAAAAGTGAAAAAGTATCTGGAATACTCCTCTACCTTATCTAGACTGACAGGTAGTTCCCTTTGATTTAGTGAAACTAGCTATCCTGATAAAGACACATCTATTCTCTATCTTCTTTACTTAAAGATATTCTTTCTCTTTAACAATCAAACTTTTTCTTTTTGTGTAATCAACTGAATTCCAGCTATGTTTTCTACATCGTATGTATTACTAGCACAGTGCCCCCTGCAATCTGGAAAATTGGCACAAAACTTTTTGTCCCTGCCTTTGTAAGAGAGAAGAAATCTCAATTTTGTCTTCTCTTTTTATGGGGTGTTTAAGTTTGTCATTTTAAATTTTGGTTTAGGTGTTTGGTTATAGGCTCTGTGTCCTCTGTGACTTTTGCAAATCTCCCTAAAACTTCCCATTTGATTTCCTAAGCTGACCCACAATATATAGAAATTGTGATGGGTAAGGTCAGGATGTGGAAGGGAAAACTGCATAATGAACAGCCAACTATTCTTTTTTTTTTCTCTCCTGTGATCCATAAATAATACTCGCTTAATTGTGAAGGAAATACATTCCCATCAAATGCTGGTGAGACCTTTCCTATTCCAAGTGCAATGAAACCTCTTTCTCTTATTTGTGCTGGTTTATTGCATTAGCTAATCAAACCAATAGAAAAATCATGTTATGAGAAGAACGTGAAAAATTGCTTATATTGCCCCAGAGACCACAGAGAACTGTTCTGAATTTGGAACAAGGATTATGTTAAAAAACACACTCCAGTCTATCTGCTAAGAATGGCAAATTTCAAACAGAGGGAAATGGATGTTGAGGGTTTTCAGGGAATGCATCCTTTGTCTTTTACTGTGTGGGTTCCGGATAGTCTCCTTTGATTGGCTGTGCAGCTGGGAAAGGCTCTGAGTGAAAAATTGACCAAACTGAAACACCCTCTCTTTTTCCTGCATGCTGTTTCCTACCCACTCTTTCCTGCTGTGTCCAGAGGCTAAAGATAACAGTTTCCTTAGAGGGAGGCCCTTTTCAGATGAGACAGATAAGATATATCCATCTGCCAACTCTATTGACCTTTGCAGTGGAGGGCTTGGTCAGGAGGACTTGGTAGGGTCTTTTCCACTTGGATGCACGGCATCCTTGTGTAGGCATCTTTTCCAATAGACCCATTTTCTAGGTTCCAACTGTGAGGTAGAGGTCCAGGGCTGGGTCCCTAGAAAACGACTGAGAACTAAGATGATTAAGGTCTGGAGAGTTTGAAATGAGCACCCAGCAGTAGAATAGAAGGGAAATCTTGGTGGTGGGGAAATCACCATGGGGCAGAAGGAGGGGCATCGGGTACCCAGTGACAATCTCAAAGACTGAAAGAGAAAACTTTCCACAAGGAGTCACCCTAATGTTCAGAAGGACTAGGAGAAGGGCTCTGAGTCTAGCTCTGGAAATGTCTATGTATTATCTGGGGGATCTACTTATGAGGCTTTTTAGGGTTTTGCTCAAATCTATATGAAAAAAGGACTGATGATTTAAACTTGAACACTATAGTTTAACACAGTATCTTACATGTTATTGATTTTCTTTCTTCTTTCTTTCTTTCTTCCTTTCTTCCTTCCTTCCTTCCTTCCTTCCTTCCTTCCTTCCTTCTTTCTTTCTTTCTTTCTTCTTTTTTTTTCTTTTTTTGTGAGGCAATGGGTTGAAGTGACTTGCCCAGGGTCACACAGGTATCAAGTGTCAACTGTCTGAGGCCAGATATAAACTCAGGTCTTTTTGAATCCAGGGCTGATACTCTATCCACTGTGCCATCTAGCTGCCCCTTCATGTGCTTGATTTTCAATTATGCCAAGGCAATTGATGAAAAACTTATTGATTCATGATGTCAGCTACAACAGGCATGAATCATCACTGGCATAATCAAAGTTTTGATACTGATTAAAAGGCTTTATATTTCAAATATGTTAAACTGCAGTAGACTCCAACCCTCTTAAAGGGTACATAGAAGAAATTATTCAGGTGCTTTGAATCCACAATTTAAAAAGTCAACCACTGTCAAGTGTTGATTCAACTAAGTTTTGGGAAAAGCTCACTCTCCTTTTGTGCTCAACAGGAAAGTACAGAGAGATTTTGAATGCTGCTTAATGGGTATTTCTAAATATAAAATTATTTGAACATGTGACATCTCCATCTCAAGCCCTTTGGCAATGTACCTTATAATGACTGTAAAAGGATGACCTTTAAATCTTGGTGCATAGAGAGGTGTTGAAAGTTAATTGCATTACCCATCCTTATTTAATTAAAGGGACAATGTGCTTTTAGCAGCATCTTTTTTTTTCAACATTTTCATTAGAAATTAATTGAAATAGCATTTTATTTTTTGATGGAGTTAAAACTCTGTCTTCTTAGAGATGGATGAACTATCCAACTGGTAAACCCTGTGAAGTTCTCATTTTTCTTTTTGTAACTTTGGAATTTCTCCATCATTTTCATCACACCAATCCTGATGTTTGTGAGTTTTCTGACCCAGATGTGTAAATACTAAATTTTTGAGCAGGTATGCATGTTACCAGGGCTGCTTTTGGTATTGGGGTAGACTCAGTGGCATTTAATTACCTTTCAGAGAGAAAAGAAAAAAAATAAAGCTGGAAGTTACCTTATTAGGGTTGGAGCTGACTTAAGTCACAGTTGATAAAATACAGTTTGCCTAAAAATACCATAGTAGTGACATAGTTAAAACAACATTTGAAAAGTTGATAGATACTGAGTTGTAAAAATGCAAAAGCTAAAAAGAGAACGCAAGTTACCAAAGTTCATAAACCAGGCAATGAAACAAAATAATGTTGACGAAAGGAAAAAAGTATAAATGTGCTCTAAAACAAAAACACCAGATAGTAATAAAACAAATTCTAGTAAAATATCATATTCGAAACAAAACAATCTTTCTATGTACATTTTCTGCTGTTCTAAGACCCAAGATCCTTAATTTCTAATACTCTTCTGCTCTTCTTTAAAATTTTGTTTTTAATAAAAATATTATGTTTTACTGAAGTGCTTACTCAATCACATATCAATAAAAAATATCAAATAAATACACAAAGCCATCATGATATTTGAATGCAAAAGAAGGAGAAAAAGCAAAATGTATGTAAAGCTTACAGAGAAAAGGACAAGAGTAAACTTTCTTTTTAATTGTTGCACAGTGATTAGTGTATGTAATACTTGAATTGCATATAATAATTAAACTGGAAGATTATTATCCACTGATTTTTTTTTACAAAGTTACTTGATTGAATTCAATAAAATTCAAATTATACTTTAAAAAGTTCCTAATTGATTCCCAGGAGCCAAGATGATGGAATAAGCAGTAAATTGCGGTAGCTCTTCCATATTCACCTCCAAACAACTATAAAATAGTGCTCCAGAAGAAATCCTGGAACAGTGTAGCCCATGGAAAGATGGGGGAGAGGTCTCTGAAAGCCCTGGCTACTGGCATAAGGGGCTTTCATGCCTATGATTTTCTTTGAGCTTGTCTTCATAATCTTCTCACACTGTTCTGTGGTAAGCAGAAACTTCTCTTCTGGCCTTTCGTTCTCTGTGCCTCTCCTCAAAGTCTCTCCCATTCCTTCTGTTCCCTTCTTCCTCCTGCTCCTCCCAATGCCCTTTTCACACCTTATGTTCTTGCTCCTCTTTCACCCTGGCATGCTTCCTTGTGCCGAATGACTGTGCTGGCCACCTTTCTCTCCTTTTCTCATCTTTCTTGTGATGAGTATTTTTGCCTGTTTGACATTGGCTGGGGTGGTTTGATGGTCAAGGAGTCACATTCTTTACTTCTATCTTCCATAGAATCTGCCTTCCTCTAAGGTGAATTCCTGATTGTTACCTCCATGGGGTGACCTCTCAGCTTCCCCTCTTCAAGGAAATCCCACTTGGAATCCCCATCATCAGAATTTGTTTGTGTTTTACCTCTGCCTTCTCTTCTTGTTTCTTCCTCTCCATCTTCTCCTGAAGCATTTCATTTAAAGTTTTCACTTTGCAAGAATTCTTTTCATCACTCACGTGAAGTTCAGACACACACTGCAAGAACCACCACCAACACTACAGCTGCTGCCGACCCAGTGATTGAGGAGAAGCAGCATTGAGTGCAGCTTCTCGTCTAAGTATTTAAAAACTTTCTCTCCTATGACATTTCGAATATTAAAATCGTCCATTTTTAACAAATATTCTAGTCTTTACAAAAAACAAAAACAACAACAACAACAACAACAACAACAACAATAACAAAAACAAAAACCTCTTCTCAAGTCCCTCAAACCTCACTCCAAGCTACATTTCCATTCTTATTCTCCATGACTCCCCTTCCCATTCTCTTGGGTCCAGCCAAATTGGCCTTCTTGGTCCCCATCCCATCTCTTTCCTTTGTACCAGTTGTTTCTCATGCCTGGAATACCCTTCCTCTAAGGGGCCTTCCAAACTCTCCATGAGACCTTCTGTCTTTTCTGATTCCTTTAACTGTGAGGGCTGCCCTTCGCCTCACCCACGCAACCAACCACCTGCAAAATGACCAGTTGTATACTTTGTTTCTACCCTCACACGTAGGCCTGCCTGGTGCAGAGCACAAGCCCCTTGGGGGAAGGCTTGTTGTTTGTCAGTGCAGCACCTGGCACAGTGCCCTGTTTGTTATCAATGCTGAAAATGTTTGCTGAAGTCATGGATTGACTGGCTTCCCTTCTTCTATGTTTGTGTGAGTTTACTAAGGTCGCCCAGGTTTACACAGTTATTCATATTAGCCCCAAGTCATTTTCTATACATTTGGAACCTCCTTATCTCTGTGCTTGTTCTCCTTGCATATAAGGGAAGTTCTTGGAGGGCAGAGACTCTGTTGTTTCTGGTTCTGTGTCTCCAATGCCCAAGCCTGTTGTTGTTTCAGTGAGTCACTCTGGTTTCCTTGCGTCACGTGTCTAGTGCTTGTTCTGTTACCCACCTCAGAATGCCTGGATCGAGCCCTAAGCTCCTGTATTGCTAGGCAGCCTTATTTACTGCAGCTTCAATTAATTTCTGTTTGCTTGGGTTTAGAAGTGACACAGAGTCTCAGGTTTGATTTATACATAAGTATATTGTAAAAGTATTTATTATTAAGATAGTAACATAGCATTAAGATCAGTAAGTAGAATAGAGTTAGAGTTAGTAGGTCCTAATAGGTAACAATGACATACTTAATTCTCAATTGATATCAGATCTTGTCATAATCAATCGTCACTGTCAGAGGAACTGTGTACAACTGAATCACATGGGCTGGGGAGTCCCAGTTTTCAGCTTCCAGTGTCTCAAGGAGAAAATCCGGGGCTACGTGTCCACATCTCGGGGAGACTCCAAAGATAACTCAGGACTACCTGTCTTTAGTAGTTTCTTCTAACTAAGAAAGCAGTTTACAAAAAAAAAAAATATGTGATCTGTGTCAAAGGAGCTGCTCTCAAAACTATCCTTGAGAGTAGTTCTGAGTGAGATTGGTGAAGACCTCTCATAAAATTTAAACTTAAATAAGTAAAATAAGGTAAAGACCCCTAATAATAATATATGTGTGCCCAGGTCAGGAAGCTTGTAAATAGCCCGGATGGATATGTTCAAATTGTTGCAAAAATAATCACCACCACAAATTATTCCAGGATCTGAAATGAACAAAAACAGGATGTACTAAGAGGATACCTGAAGGAGTGGGAGGCAGGTAAAACCTATGTAACGATTCTGTCATTTCCTCTGCTGTTGCTGAGGTAGGTTTTTTCGTGTTTAGATTGTGCCCTCTGAAGCCCAGCCAATGGGATAAGAGGGAGGGGCTAGGGAGGAGTTGCAGTTAGAACCTATAAAAATGTTTGTTTGGCTGATACCACCTGCGGTCTTGCATCAAACTGCCTTTTGGTGTGAGTCGCCCTTTCTCAGGATCGAAATAAAATCCTTTCTACTTTCTACCTGGAGAAGCCTCTGAATTAATTTGGGTAAGGGTCATCTCTGTCCCACACAATTCTGTTTATGAATATACAGTTCCTGGAGGGGTGGCCAGCCCTTCTTGGGAGCAAATCCCATCAAGTCCTTCAACACCTAGCTAGGAATAAGATGAAGATGAAAAAAGAGCCAGGGTCCAATTGCAAGCTTACTGAGTGAGGTCAGAATGTATGTTTTCAATTCTTTCATCACAGCTCCCTGAGATAGTTTGAGGCTTTGATGGCTGTCTTAAGGACCCCAAAACTCCTGCCAGCCTGAGGATGAACTGAACAGGATGCCCTTCCAAAGGGGTCAAGATCCAGCCCTGCACATACATGGCCGACTTGGGCTTTGGAGTTCACCTCTGCACCTTCTCCTCTTTGGAGATTAACTCCTAGGGGAGCCCACCTACCCCAGATGTAGATTCTTTTCCTCCCCTCTTACTCTGGCTTCTGACCTCATCATGCCACCAGAACTGCTCTTTCCAAAGTGACCAGTGATCTCTAAATGGCCTTTTGATCAATCCTCATTTTCCTCAACCTCTTCTTGGCCTCACCTCACCCAACCTCACCTCTGCAGCATCTTTTGTCTGTTTCTCCTCTGCAGCATCTTTGGTCTGTTTCCTCTCTGTAGCATCTCTGGTCTATTTCACCTCTGCAGCATCTCTCCAAAATGCCCCCTTTTCTCCTCTGACTCTGCTCCCATTCTAGGGCAGATTCTCATCACTTTACTCCTAGACTCTTGCAATAACTATTGGGGGATCTGCCTTCCTTAATTCTCTCCTTGCCCTAGTCCATTCACCATTCTGATCCTAAAGGGATCCCCACCTCACCTACTCTGCCTGAGTCCTGATTCTAGCTAGTGCTAGGGGGGTGTTTCAGCCATTGCCATCATATTATTTTCAGGAACATCTCTATGCACCAGAGAGGAGGCTTGTGGGGCTGTGTTTTAATTACACTCCCCATAATATTTTGGGTTCAGTAACCTTGCTCATAAGAGAATTTTGTTAATATTGTGTGTGTGTGTGTGTTTGGGGTAGAGTTAGGTGTTATCTTGACCTAGTGACTCAGGAAGGAGAAACCACCAGAAAAGCTGGCTGGGTGAGCCACTGCCTCATTGGCTGACGATGGTGTTGAAAGACAGGAGGCCTTACCTTGGAAGCCTGGAGCAGAACAGCCTGACTTTGTCTTTGGAAGACCATTTCAGGGCAGTGTTCCTGGAAGCCTCTTTCCTGGGGGACAGCAGCACATTTCGAATGAAAAAATCTTGTCCTTAAGTAATGAAGTAGCAGAGACTCCTGGGGAGCTGGAACAGCTTCAGGAATGGTGTGAACGAGAGCATGAGGAAGGGATGAGCCTAATATGTCTGCTGAGATCTGACATGAACCATTCCCAGAATGAAAGGTGGGTATTTCAGCGTTGTGCAATGGAGGAGGTCATCAGACCCTTGCCCGCATCAGTATTTGGGCCAGTTGCATGAAAGGTCGAAAGCCCTTGGAGATAATGAGAACTCTAAGGCTTTCTGGCTGTTCTTATATTCCAGTCTTTAGTTGGAGCTCTCAATGAAATGTGGCTCTTGCATTGAAGAATGGAAAAGTATTGCTAGACGTTGTTTTGAAGAAGGTTGTTTTCTAAGTGGGGCATTGTTATTTGCATTTTTCTTTCCTGTTAGATTGGAAGCTCCTTGGGGGCAGGGACTGTCTTTTGCCTTTTTGTATCCACAGTGCTTTTCACAGGGCCTGGCACCTAGTAGGTGCTTATTAAATGTTGATTGATTTCCACAGAGAAACAGAGTGGACCTTCATTCTAAAGGCTGAAGGTTAGGGTAGAGTTTCTTAGCCTCACAGAGCTCTAATCTGAATATGTGATTGGATCAGTGGGAGGTCTCACAAACTTGTAAGAACATGGCCTCTTGTAACCCTTCCCTCCCCTCTTGGATGAGGGCTTGTTCTCCTTCATCATTGAATTCTTATTCCACCCCTTCTCCAGGTCTTGAGCCCTTTGACACCATCACTCATTCTTTCTTTTTTTCCCCAGACTCTGATGAGAGGTAACTCTTCTCAGCAGACCCACTGTTGCTCTCTTTCTTTCCTGTCTCCTTCAGCATTTTGATCCCTCAGTTATCTCTGCCCTGGCCCTCCTTTCTTCAGTCTTTCCCTAGACACTCATCACTTCTTTGCTTTGCACATATATGCCCCTCTCTTTTCAACTGATCTTACCATCTCTCCAGAGACCATCCTATGTCTCTCCTCTCTCTCACTGCCAACCCCCAGAATGGTTCTTGCTACTCATTGCCTCCATCTCTTGTCTTCCTCGTGGGTCACACCTCTGCAGTCTGACTTCTTTCACTCCTCTGTAACCCAGCGCTCCAAAGCAGCCTGGCCTTTCTCAGTCTTCAGCATCACTTGTACTGTCAGTCCCCTCGGCGCCTTCCTCCTGGGTCTTCTCTCCTTGTTCTTCTGCTTGTCGAGCTACTTCTCAGCCTCATTTGCCTGCTTGTCACCCACTTCAGAGTGCCCGTGGCTCTGCCCTGTGCCCCCTCCCCTGTCGCTCCCTCTCTCTCTCTTTCTCTCCTCAGCCAACAATAAATGCCTGGGGATGGACTGATCCTCACTCTCCCTCCACTGATTGACCCAATCCGCTGCCAAATCTTAGGCTTTCACCATCTTCATCTCTCACCTTTTTTTCCTTTGAATTCTCACACAGCCATCACCCTCGTTCAGATCTTTCTCTTTTCTCACTTGTACTGTTTCAAAAGTCTCCTGCTTGGCTTCCCTCCCTCCCATCCATCCTCTGGAACAGCTGCCAAGGAGAACTCCCTAAAGAGACGTCTGCTCGTGTCACTCTTCAAGGAACTGCAGTGGTTCCCTGTGTCCTTTCTGATCTCTTATAAACTCTTCCGTGTGGCTTTGAGGGCTCTTCACAGCCTGACCTATCCAACCCTCCTCCCAGCCTCATTGTGCATCACTGCCTTTCAATCATGCTACCCTCCTTCATGACGGGCATCCTTACTATTCCTTCCCCATGGCAGGCCATCTCTTGTCTCTGTTTCTTTAGATTGTCGGCCCCTTGTGTCTGCAATATTCTTCCTTACCTCCACCTCTTGGAAACCCAAGCTTGCTTCAAAATTGCCACAGAGGCCTCTGTGAGAAGCCTTTCCTGATCCTGCCCTGCACCCCAGCTGCTCATGCTGTGATCCCCATTCTCTTATATCTACTGTTATCTTGTGGAGACAAACGTACATGTGCAGGACATCCATGAGTACGTATGTACATACAATCTTTTCTCCCCCACTGGAATGGAACCTCCAGGACAGGCAGTGTTAAGACTTGCTTCTAGCATGGTGCCTAGCACACAATAGGTGCTAAATCAATACTTGTCGTTTGATTGTCCTTGGATTATGTTGTTTGTCTTGAAGATTCTCATTTGGACAAGTTCGTTTTCTGCCTTTGCCTATTGTAGAGTTACAGGCACCCTGTCTTGATTAGATGGTGCCCTAACTCCAGAACCTCACATTGGACACATGGTCACGAGAGGCCAGTGAGGCATCCCAGCGCTCACCCTGTCTGACCCATCAGCTTGTTGTAGGGATTTCTGTAGCCTCATGCCCTCAGGGACGTCTGGTCTCCCTCCTGTGGCACTGAGCACAGCCGCCAGGTGGGTCTCTCATTCATGCCCTTGTTGCCATCAGTCTTTTCGAAAAAAACTGTTGAGCTGGTTTGAAGCTGGCCTAACATTTCAGAGCTATGTAAGTAATCTCCTTGTTAAAAGATGTCTCAAAAAATTGTGATACCACAATGGAAGTGAATGTTACTGTTCTTTATTGTTGTCGTTGAGTCATTTTCCACGGTGTCTGAGACCAAATTTGAACTCGGCAGTATGAGTCTCCCTGACTCCAGGCCAGATACTCTGTGCACCATGGCGCCCCCTAGCAGCCCGTACTATTGTTTTCAAAATGACAGGAAGAATGGGAGGAGAATGAGAAGACCTGCAGGAGTCACAGACTGAAGTAAACACAACCTTGTCTCCCACAGGAGGAATGCAACTGAGCTCCGTGGGATGCACACCGGAGAAGAGGTAGAAAATGTGCCACGTGCTTTTCCCCACCAGGGACCCTTTTGTTCTCTTTCTTATCTTTCTAAGAAGCAGTGGTTTGCTGGGTAGCCACACATCCCTAGAAACCACATTTGTGAATTCTTTTATGCTGTCCCTGTTGTTTCCCTCTCATCCCCCGTGCCTGCTGGGGCAGAGCACCCTTGTAACCAGACAGAGACCCACAGTGGATGCCTCATTCCACCCACAGCCCCCACTCTCTTCCCAGAGGGAGAGGAATGTTTCACCAACAGTCCTTCAGAACATGGATTGGTCTCTGGTCTCTTCCGATCATTTTTCACATTGTTTTCTTTCCTTTTTGTTTACTCTTCTCTTGATCCTGCTTTCTTTGCTATGTATCTTTCTGTTAGAATCTCCTTAGATTTCTTCAAATTTCTTCATATTCCTCATATCTGGGGAATAATGTATTCTAGTAGATTTATAGATTACATCTTGTTCAGCCATTCCCCAATCAATGGGCATTCCTTTGGTTTCCACTTTTTTTTTTGCCTTGGCAGAAAAGTCTGCTGTTTATTAGAATGAAAATTCTTTACTTTAGCTTTGACCTCCTTGGGATCAAAGTGGTATCCCAGCATCAAAGGGCATACATATGTACAGCATTTTCCAATTGCTTTTTCAAATGGAGGGAGCAAGTCCTAGTTGCACCCACAGTATGTCTGTGCTCCTGTCTTCCCATGGCCCCTCTGAAGAGGATCATTTCTGCCATCTCTCTTATTTGGGGCTAGGGGCAGTTTGCCCACCACAGCAGGACTGTGCCAGCTAGAGGCGAATGGCCTGGGATTGTGTCCAGGCAGCCACAGCCCTTCAGCAAGGGGTGAAGCTTCCAGGTTGTTTGGATTGGAACATCTCTCATTAGTGCCTTTTGTCTCTTGGGGGGAGTGGGGGAGGGCATCGAGTCCGTTTCTGTCCATTCCTACTGGCTCTTCTCTCTTCTGCTGTCCTTCTCCTGGATGATAGGCCAGTTGTTCTCATCACTTTGATCATGAGGGAATCAAGAGAACAGAGTGGGTACAGAAGAAGAAAAGAAGATGCAGCTGCTCACATTGGGACTAGGAAACACCCCGTGAGGAAGCCATCTCCCCTCTGGGAATCTCAGTTTCCTCTTCTGCTAAGTAGAACAAATGACACTTGCACTATTTCACTCATAAGCTTGTAGGGAAAATGGAAAAGAAGGCAAAAAAGTCTTTCTGTGCTAGGTTCATG
>NW_020944792.1:0-2715 GCF_900497805.2 Vombatus ursinus | reverse complement strand
ACCCCAAAATAAACACAATATTCAAGATGTGATGTGACCAGGTCAGAATAAAGTAGGGCTTTCATCTCTCTTGTTTCTCTCTCTCTCTCTCTTTCTCTCTCTCTCTTCTCTCTCTCCACATATACACACACACACACACACACATACACATACACACACATATATATATATAATATTCCTCTCTAAATATAGCTAAGGCTATATTACCAATTTGGTCTGCCCTATCTCACTGTTGACTCATATTGATTTTGTAGTCTCCCTCCTCTCCCAACACCAAGATTTTTTTTTCAGACAAGCTGCTATTGAGCCTTACTAACCTCATCTTGTACTTGTAAAGTAGATTTTTTTTCTTATTAGATTTATCCCAGTCTTCTACGCTGAAGAGATCTTTTTGTAGTGAGACTGCCATCTAACATATTAACTATTGTCATCTGCAGATTTCACCATCATGTCATCAACACCTTTATCTAATGGCACAGTGCCAAGCACAGATCCCTGGCATACACTACTAGAGACCTTGCTCCAAGCCGGCATAAATTCATCAGTGAAGACTCTTTGAGTCTATAGGCTTTCAACTAGATCTTATAATTAGAAATCTACACAACTACATTATTGTTTAGCCCACATTTTTCTGTCTTTCCCACAATAATAACAGGTGAAGATTTTTTTTTTATATTTTGCCTAAAATGTAGGTAAACTATATCAACAGCATTCCCCTGGTGGGAAATGAGGATACACAAGCATGACCTATTTTCAGTGATGACCCATTGTATCTTTGGTCATCACTTCCTTTTCAATAATCATCCTTTTGAAAAGCTATTCTAGAAAAATTCACTACAAAAAGAAGTCAAAGTCAGAGTTACAGACTCTGATCTCTTCTCTTTCTTGAAAATTGAAATAATTGGTCTTCTCCAGTCCTACATCAACTCTCCTATTCAACATCATTTTCAAAGATCATGGGCTGTAATTCAATAGTCATATTTGCTAGGTTGTTTACTGGTAACTTGAACTCATCAAGGATAGCTAGTTCCTCTATTATTGGCTTTCACTTCCATTCTCGTCACTTTTGATCTTTCTTTTAAGCTTCAAAACATTCCCCCTTGTAAAGAAAACTGAAACAATATAGGAGAAGCAGTTCAGCCTTCTCTTCTTTAGCCATTATCATCAACCCACCCATACATTCTTTGGCCCTCTTCTTTTCCCGAATTTAACTAAAAAAAAAAAAAACACACCAACAACAACGACAAAGCAAAACAAGCAAAACATTTTGGTTGCCTTTGGCATTCCTTACTAGCCTCAATTTATCATGAGTTTATCAATTCTGACATTTTAAATATTTTTCTTTTTAATTAAATATTAACAAGCATATATTTCTCATCTACTCTCCTACTGAGAAAGAAAAAGAAAAGAAAAAGAAAACCTTTGTAAAAAAATGCACTGTCAAGCAAAGAAAACTCCCACATTGCCTATGTCTAAAAATGTGTATCACTTTCCGTATATTATTCTTAAAGAATCACATCATGTGTTTATATTCATCCTAATTTGTCTGCCTTTGCCTCCATAGTTTGACTTTGTCTTTCACAAATCAAAGTTAGGTGATGAGTCCCCTGTGCATTCACATCATTCTCTTTGGATGACATGAACTTTTCCTCCTCATCACTATTTTAACATGCAACATAGATTTGGAAAGCATACATTCCAAAGAATTCTGCTAAGCAATAGGTGGAATCTCATGACCTAAAATTCTACAAGGGAAATCAGCCCAAGAGAGATAGTAACCACTTAGGAATGGAATTTGGAAAATACAAAGGGAAACAATTGTGATGAGGCTGTGTGTGCCTGATTTTTTTCCCCTTCTTGATCACAAAGTCTAAGACAGAATCATCATTTCCCTTGAGTTTCCTATCATTTGCATTTTTACTTCACTACTATTTCATTGAAGACTTTTAACTTGTTTATTTTATGCCTCATACATTTCTTCCTAAAGTCTTCCTTGATTTTTAACTATGTTGAAAATGCCATCTATTTTCCTAAGTTTCTTACCTATAATCCTTAGGTTGGTTTCTAGGTTCCTTCTAACACTACGTAGAAGTGGCAAGTGCCTGACATAAATAAAGTAGGTGCTTAATAAATGTTTAATGAATTTAATCATTAGCTTTAATGGAAAGAATGCTGAACTTGGAGTTCAAGGACATGAGCTGAAATCTTTACTCTGCCTTTCACTACCTATGACCTTGGGCAAGGCATTTAACAAAAGTAGGGGTTGGACGACATGACATCTAAGGTCTCTTCTGGCTTCTATATCTATGACCTTATGAGGATTGTTCTGTCATATACTGTTTTTATGCCACAGAAAGACAGCAGCTATTTCTACTGTTAATATCATGTCAAAAAAAATAGCCTCCCCAGCAAAGAATCACCTCTTCTTTTCCTGATTTTTACTAGATAATCTAATGGCACCCTTTGTTTCTACATCATCATTCCTTAGATCACAAGCCTCTTTTTCCTCCTCCCAGCGTCTTGTTCACCATTCTTCAGTGAGTGTCTCATGTTTGTTCTTTTTTTTAAAGACCATTTTATTTGTTTGTTTGTTTGTTTGTTTTTACGAAATTGGGGTTAAGTGACTTGCCCAGTGCCACACAGCTAGTGTCAAGTGTTTGGTCTGAGACCAGATTTGAACTCAGGTCCTCCTGACTTCAGGGTCGGTGCTTTATC
>NW_020944791.1:0-2160 GCF_900497805.2 Vombatus ursinus | reverse complement strand
CAAGTCTTCTTGCCTCTAGGCCCAGTGCCCTATCTACTGTGCCACCCAGCTGCCTCAAGGTAGAAAATGTTTCTCCCTGAGAGGATGTTTTAGGTATAGGAGATTAAAAAGACAGGAGACTTTTAGAATAGTGTTACAACCAGTCATCTAGGTCTAAAATGGATGGATGACAAGGTGGAGTAAGGAGTGAGGATCAAGCCATTTCTATTCTAAATGACTGGTGTTCATCCCACTCCCTTTCCCCATCTACTTTTTGTTTCTAAAGACTGAGGGAGGGACAAAGAGGATATGTAGAGAAAACACAATTAATTGTTGTTATTAAATGCGCATGGGATAAATATGCCCATAACAATGGAGGGGGGTAGCAGGATGATTAGGAAGCAGAACCTGACTATGTGTTGTGTATAAGAAACATCCTTGAAATAAAGATTCGCACAGCATTAAAATGAAGGGATGTCATCTTGTAATGGAGACTCAACTCACCTGCATGTCCTCTGATCCATGCTAACCACTAGGAGGCCAGTCACCTTATTAAACAAAGAGGATTAAAGAGGATTAATGAAAGAGGAAAAACAGTCATGGACACAACCCAAAATTAGAGCTCCTATTTTTTATTGTTGCAAGGAACTGGAAACAAAGATGTGAAATGACTGAATAAAATGATGGTTTAAGAATATAATGGAAGTAATTTAACCTTAAGAAATGATAAAAGGCACAGTTTCAGAGAGACCTGGGAAGAGTTATCCTAACAGATACAGAGACAAGTGAACAGAAGCAGTAGAATAGTTTTACTGTAGCAACCCTGATCAATGCAATGAACAACAGTGACTCCTCAGTGGTGTTTCCCAAAATCTTTGATTCTCAGAGCCTCTTGGCCAATAACAAGTGCGTTGTGACTTTCCCCAGTCATTTAATCTGCTCCTCAGATAACTCCTCTTATTTTTGAGCCCTTTCATTTGTTCATCCTTGGTAAATTTCATATGCTAAGCTGAGAATCTTATGCCTCTGGTGAATACAAAATGAATAGGGTTGGCAGTTATGATGTGATCTTAGACGTGGAAACTGAAAAAATAAGATTGAAAAGAGTCAAAGGAAAATTACATTATGGACAAAGATAAGATAGATGATAAAATGATATCAGTTTTTAGCATATGTGCGGCAAATGGCATACCATTGATGGATCTGAATAGAATGTAAAAAAAGGTGAATATAACCCTGAAAACTAATCCACGATAGGTGAAAAGTCTAAACCTGTTTCTCTGCTGGTATGAAATTTCAAAGGATGACCCAGTAATGGTGCATCAAAACTGGTCAATATAGACAAGCAGAAGGCTTTCCTGAGAACAACACATTAAAAAGAACAATCAACAAAAGTCACTTGAATGGAGCATTGGAAGGTGAATGGAGAAAGGCCATCTCTGCTGGGGATGGAGCACAGTCAGTCCTGGGATTTCAGTCCTAGTGTCTCATGCGGGGATGCTGGTCATGTCACTTGGCTCTTCTGGGCTCATGGCTTCAGTTGTAAAGGGTAATGAGAATCCTACCTGTGTCACAGGTTTGTTGTGACCATCCAATGTCATTGTTTGTGAAGCTCTTCATACATTAAATCATTTTGCAGATTTGAGTTCATGGCATTTTCAGCTGATTGATTCTGCCCATTTTTTGACTGGAGACATAGAATGTAAGTCAGCTTACTTTCTTCCAATGGAAGGACGAAGTTTTTTTTAATATTTGTATGTGTCTCTCTCTATATATTTCTTTGTTTCCTTCAGATGCAGAGACCAGATCTGAAGTGAACAAATTTCCTTTAAAGCTGAGCATTTTTGTGAAAGAATTTCACCAGCCAAGATTCATCAGTAAAGGTTCCTGTGACTTCAATCTGAGAGAAATCTGTGACTGGGATAGCAAGATAGAGAAAAATCTCAATAATCACTGTGAATTTGATAAAGATAGAAAAGATTTCCACCAACATTCATTCCTGATTCAATGTAAGAAAATGACCCCAGGAAATGAGTGTTTTCAGTATAGTGAAGATAGGGAATGCTTTACTAAAGAGAACGGTTTTATGCATTCTTCTGAGAAGCCTCCTGAAATGCAAACATATCAAGGTAACCAATGGGAAATGGCCTTCAGCTTGAGTTCAGACATCATTAGACATAC
>NW_020944790.1:0-5764 GCF_900497805.2 Vombatus ursinus | reverse complement strand
ACAAATGCATAACTGGAGTCAGTCAACTAGTACATATTAAATGTCTACCATGTGACTAATGTTTGGTTGTATGATCAACAACATGGAAGACTAATTTTTTTTTCCAATATACATGCCCTCACAAATTTCTCGACAATTGAAATTATGAAGCCGATAAACAATTTCAGCTGTCTCACTAAACTAGAACACCAAGAACAACAACAAAAAAAAGGTAAAACCAATTGAACTAACTGCAGAGGTCAATTCTCTAAGGAACATTCACTCAGGACCCCTACCTCACCACCCATCATGCTCTAAGAATCAGGCCTATACAAGACCATCTGTGGGAATACAATAGAATTCAATTCCCTTCCCTCAATGCTATGAAGATCCAAACTCAATATTCTGATATTTACTCAGTATGCAATGGCCATGAAGTAGCTTTCTTTGTTGCAACAAAGCTTGGTAAGAGTAAAAAAAAAAAGAGGGAGTAGAACAGGACACATGTCTGGAATGCAATAAAACACACCTGTATACTCCAATTCACCTTTTCCCAGTCAGTGCCATTGGAGATCCAAACTCCAAGAAGGAAAAATGTGGTTAAGCTGCAAAAATAGGAAAACAATAACAAGGAAAATTGCAATAACATAATCACAACAAAGAAGCCATGAAACATATTTTTCAATGTATACTAGGAGATAAGGGTGAAAGCAGAAGTCAAATAAAAATGGTGGTGGAGTGTTAGGTCAGAAACATCATGTGCAATGTGCCACAACACTCCACTTACTGGTATATCAATGTTGTGTGTGACTAAATTTCAAAATGTGAAGGCATATAAAAAGGTTAGATGAGGAAGGAAGAATATAGAGGAAAATATGTAGTATATCTCAATCAAGACATAGGCTAACAATGAAGGGGAATTTACTCCTACAGTCTTTCAGGGAGAGAGAGAGAGAGAGAGAGAGAGACTACAGGATAATGGGCAAGCAATCAAGGGGAAGGATTAAAAATGGGGAGAACATACGGGAAAATTTTGTTTCAGTGATCAAAGGGGCTGCCACTGATGAAAGTTCAATGAGTGAAGAGAGACATTTTATAGAGGAAGAGAGAGTCCTTTCCACAAGTATTATCTGTAGAGATTTGATACTTAAAGAGGGTAAATGTCCTACCTACTACAAGAGAAGGGGAATCAGAATTCCTGAGAGTAACTGATCGTCTGAAGATCAGAAGGGTATAGACTCAAAGAAAAGAGTTTTACGTAAATGGGCAAGTAATGAGCGAGGGGTAGACAAAAGTCAATAATAAACTGTATGATAAAGGGTATAGGAAAAAATCCTACAATGGAACAATAACTGCTCTATGAGCTGAGGAATCAATATTTATCTAAGAGAGAAGCACAACATAAAAAAGGAGTCATGGGACAAGATCCATGAGGCAGTAACAATAACAATAAAAAACTAATTAGAAGAGAAAAAAATTAAGTATAATCATTTTAATTCCATGAAGAATAAAGACAAGTAAAAAAGATGAAAAAAAATAGAATGACCACAGACCAAATAATAAAAGAGTAGAATATACAGAAAAGGAAGATAAACAATGAAGAATATATGGAACATTTTTTTTTTTCCTATAAAGAGGTTCAGGAATGAAAACTAATGAACAAAACTAATGCAAGGGGAAGAGAAGGAGGATTCTATTGGACTAATTAAATAAAGGAGAAAAAATACTTGAAGAATTAGATAAGAAGATAAAAGCAAGTAAGAACAATATCAATATGAATTTAAAACCAATGAAAGAACTTAAGAAATAAGACTAGTAGGATTGCAATGAAAGTGAGGGGAAAAGATATATTTTAAGTTTCAATTTAGCTCTATTCAGCTCACATAAAATATTTCAAGTTTTCATTCTTCTCTGACAGTTTCTGTTCTATGATCTAAGGGGCCTTGCAGTTCTGACAACTAATTTTCTCTCTTTTTCATTTTTTATTAATCAATTAATTTTTAGTTTCCAACATTACTTCCATAAAATTTTGAGTTTCAAATTTTCTCCCCTTCCCTCCTCTCCTTCCACTCCAAGAAGGCATACAATCTGATATAGGCTCTACATATGCATTCATATTAAACATATTTTCACATTAATCATATTGTAAAAAAGAATTAGAAGCAATGGGAGGAGCCACAAGAAAGAAGAAATGAAAGAGAGAGAGAGAGAGAGAGAGAGAGAGAGAGAGAGAGAGAGAGAGAGAAATAGTGTGCTTCAATGCTTCGATCTACATTCAGACTCCATATTTCTTTTTCTGGATGGATGCGGATAGAATTTAAGTTAGCCGTTGCACAATGTTGCTGTTACTGTGTACGCTATTCTCCTGGTTCTGCTCATTTCACTCAGTATCAGTTCATGTAAGTTTTTCCAGGTGTTTCTGAAGTCTAACTGTTCATCTTTTCTTATGGAACAATAATATTCCATTACACTCATATATCACAACTTGTTCAGCAGTCCTCCAATTGATGGTAATCCCCTCAATTTCCAATTCTTGGCCACCACAAAAAGAGCTACTATAAATATTTTTGTACATGTGGGTCTGACAACTAATTTTATATGGCACCACCACCCCCTCTACTACTATTATTACTACTAT
This sequence comes from Vombatus ursinus, assembly GCF_900497805.2. Taxonomy (NCBI): domain Eukaryota; kingdom Metazoa; phylum Chordata; class Mammalia; order Diprotodontia; family Vombatidae; genus Vombatus; species Vombatus ursinus. The sequence continues at coordinate 3,147 of NW_020944790.1, read as the reverse complement.
CATTTTACATAGTACTTTAAGGTTTGCAAAGTACTTAAAATATTATATCATTTGATCTCCACAAAAATACTGGAATGTAGGTGCTATTAACAAACTCATTTTACAGAAGAAACAACTGAGGTACAGAAAAGTTAAATGACTTGCCCAGTATTATACAGGTAGAAGGGGACCTAGGCTAGGTTTAAACCCAAGTCTTCTTGATCTTAATCCCAGTTCTCTATCCACTCCACAATGAAGCTGCCTGGGATTCTAGTTTCTCAGGTCTTCTCATCTTGTTCTAACATTGTGTCTCTTCTGCTACCTCATACCTTAATCCTAAATAAGTGCCTTCAGCCAATCTGCCCTACACACAATGATCTCGTAATCAATTTTACTACATCTAGTATTAAAATATTGATAATCAAACTCACTTTAATATTTAAAAATTCACTGAACTTTAGATCAAAAGATTTAGATTGGATTTATTCTACTTGCCAACTTGTGAGGTCTTTAACTAATCATTTAAACCCTGTGTGCCTGAATTCCTTGATGTGTAAGATGAAGGGGTTTGAAATGGATTAATGCTAAGGCCTAGCCTCACTCTGATCTCATTTCTAAATCTTAAATTTCTAGCCCCATGTATGAAAAAAAGACAAGTTGTCTTTATTTATATTGTGGAGTGAAAGAAATAAAAATGACTAAAATATTGCCATTAATTTTACTATAAAGAATTTCTGGACACATAAGTACAAGCATATATATTAGATAGATATGCATATATAGGCATATCTACATATATGTTGAAAATATGCTTTAGGGCACAAGATAACATTCCTTGACAGACTTTTAAAATATACACGTCATATATTTATCTCCCTTAGATAAATTTGATTCATCTCTTCAAGAAGATAAAAAAAAATTGATAATAATCGTTCTAGACTTGCAATTACAAAGTCAGCTCTTCTGTACAGAGATATTGATTTCCTAAGAAGAATTTCTTATTCATTACAGCCTCAGAATTTAGAAAACAATTGAACTAAGGTTTTTTTTATGTTTATTCAAGCCAAGATCAATACAGATTTCCCTGTCTGTTCCTACTCTCTTCCCTTTTCTATATATCTTCTCCACCAAACTCGCAACCTCCTTCAGATATGAAATTGCACCAAATGATAGAGATATGTTATATAATTTTGGTATTCAAGGTCCCCAAATGAGATTTTTAATGATGCATTTTTGTTGTTTGTGCAAGCTTTGAATGAGCTCCAGGGAATCTGTCCCCTAGTACCTAAAAAATATAAACTGGTCTCTTGTGTAACAAATCTTAGAGGAAAGAAATGTTTTCTACCTCTCAAACAGTTTAGCAAGGCCATAACTGTTTTATGAGTTTTTATTTTATGACTATCAGAAACCAAGATTATCTTTTGATTCTACCTCAGTTTAGTGAATTTCTAAAATACACGATGACGAAATCATTTATGTGATATGCGTTTGGTTTTTCTTTTATTTTCTTTTATTTTCCTTTTTTTTTGGTGTGTAGGACCAAGAAATTGTGAAAATTAACAAGGCAGTTTGAAGAAGCTGAAATCACAAGCAAATTGGTAAAAGAATGCATTTCATGGAATTTTCTTTTATTTCTTTAAATTTTCATGAATTTCTTCATATTTTGAACTTAATAAAGGGCTGTAACATAGTAGTGGGGAGAAGGAAAGAGTGTAGATGTAAATCTCTAAATTACTGTGTTTGATACCTGGCTTTGACACTTAGATGTTTGACATGAAGCAAATGAAAAAAAATATCTTTGTGGGCCTCAATTTCCTTATCAGCAAATTAGGATTAATAATGTTTCTAATAACTAACTCACAGGGTTTCTGTGTGGATCATATGTAATAATGTATGCAAAGTTCCTATATATCTTAAGAGGCTATTTAAACATTCATGTTTTTGATAATGACAATGTTGATGATAATGAGGGCAAACCACTTCAAGTGTTGAATTATGCCTTGAGGGATGGATAGGATTTTAAGTGGAGAGAAGAAGATGAAAAACATTGAGAAAAGGATAAAGACTTGGAAGGAAAAAAAATAAGATTTTGTAAAATGGCCAAGAGATCCCTTTGGCTTGATCACAAAGGTCGACACAAGCTCAGGGCTTATGGCTGATATATTGAAAAAGGTATACTGGGATAGATAAAAGAAGACTGGATTGGAAGCCAGGAACAAATTAAAACCTGTTTGGCTTTCAATGTCCTCATTTATAAAATGAAGATAATTACCTACTTGACTAGCCTTACTTTGATAGCAGGGGAAAAAAGAAAAAAGGTGAGTTCAACTCCTACTCTATATTGGTTTTATCTTTAACATTGTCTTAGGTCATGTCCCCTCATTGACAGATAGACAGTTTTGTGAAATGTTGAACTTGAAAGACATACTGACCTCAATATTTACAGGAGATTGCACAGCAGCAGAAAATGTGAAAGGAGAAAGCTTTCTGTTTTTCTTATGAACAATATGAGAGATATGAACTTCAAAAGTATTTATGAGGAAAAAGAATTCTTTAAATGGTCAATTCCTAAAAATAATCATGCTTCAATGTAAATATTGAAGGAATTGTATAATGGAGTACTCCAGGGATCTGTTCATGGCCATATGCTGCTTGATATTGTTAGCAACTTCTTATTTCAACAAATAAGTAGTCTAATTATCAACACAGAAACCTGTGTTGGATAGAGAATTCACTGATAAAATCAGGATTCAGTTAGGATCAGAAAAGAGCTTGACAAGCTAATATATTGGATTGATTCTAAATCCATTAAACCCAGTAGAAGAAAATGTAAAATACTGTGGATCAATATATAAATTTCATAAGGAAAAGATAGAACAAATATAGGCAAAAAGGAGTTTCTCAGGATAGAGTGAGATCAGAAGGGTGGCAAAGTTAATGAGTGGCAAATTCAATGTTAGAGGTGAGATACAGCAGACAAAAGAAGATGCTCTCAAATCTTGTTTTAATGTGTTGATGGCATGAATAGAGTCATATTGTCTGGTACAATGATGATAGAACTTAATGAAGATGATAGAACTTTGTGATCCATTCTTTGCACCATGTTTTAGGAATGACACTGAAAAAGCTTGAGCCCATTCAGAGAAACTGGACTAAAGTGGTAAAGGG
>NW_020944789.1:0-6952 GCF_900497805.2 Vombatus ursinus | reverse complement strand
TGTGTGTGTGTGTGTGTGTGTGTATGGATGGTGGATTTACGTTCCTAGGTATTGGGGGAGTATGCTATTTGTTATTATACCTTTGAAGTCAATATCCCATTGTGAAAACAAACTCAACTATTACTGATTAAGTGGAATTGGGATACAGGGGACTCCTTTTTCTAAGATGAGGGAACACTATTGCTAGGGGCTTGACCTAATAACAAGAAAGACCCTAGATACCCTAAGCCCCTTTAAGGGTACCAGAAAACCCTGAGAGGGATGAAATACAATACACCTGGCCTTTAAGCAGTGATCACTACTAGAATAGTATCAAAAATAATTTAATTAAAGTGACAGGACATGTAAGTGAAAGGGGAGACTACTTTTTTAATAACAAAAAAAGCATCCACTTAAATTTTGGCTGAGGAGGCAGGCTGGATAGGGAGTTCTCCAAATATGAGTTTTATATAGGTAAAAGTCTAACTGAACTAGGCTAGAATAACACTTTTTTATATGAAATTGAATTCTTGTCTAGAAGTCAGTTATGCAATTGGTCGCAACAGGTGTATACAATAGTTGTTACCTGAAGGTCAAATATTTGAATGTTACATTTAAAACAAAGAAAGACATGTTGTTCAACATATCTTTATTGTTTTGTAAGATTCCCTTTTACATAGAGTGTTAGAGCCCAGAATAAATTAAGGCTTTTGAGTACCTGAAGACAAAGGTGACAAAAAATGTTTGGCTTGGGTTTGGAAGGTATTTGAAAGAAAGATGAGAATGAGAGATGAGACCACTGCTTAAGTTGGATGAGAAAATGATAAATAACAAAAAAGTAGACAAAATTGCTCAATTCATATTTTGCTTATGTGTATTCATGCAAGAGAATGCATTTTTTGTTTCGTCCCCTACCTCCCCCACCACCAATAACAGAAAAAAAAAGGGAGTTGATGTCCTAAATAATAAAAAGATAGTAAAAGAGAACCTGATTGTCCTTGATCAACCTGGCATAGAAAAACCTATCTCAAGTACTGAAATAAATGGAGGATATGATTACTAAGACACTATAAAGCAATATTTGAAATATTACAGAAAATGGGGAGAAAACCTAGGATTTTGTTGTTGTTGTTGTTGAATCATTTCAATCATGCCTAACTCCCCATGACTCCATTTAGGGTTTTCTTGGCAAAGACACTGGAGTGATTTGCCATTTCCTTCTACAGCTCTTTTTACAGATGAGTAATTGAGGAAAATAGAGATAAGTAACTTGTCCAGGGTCACACACATAGTAAGTGTCTGAGGCCAAAATTGAACTCAGGTTTTCCTTGGGCCAGGCCTGACATGCTATCCCCTACATCACCTAGGTGCCTCAATCAAAGGATTGGAGAAGGGAGAATGGTTTTTTCAATTTTCAAAATGGGTTACGAAATAGATTTTGCAAAATCTGCATAAGCAAACTTGACTTTGACTCCTGGGACAATTAAGTTTTTATCATGAAAGAGAGAGTGAACATCTAGAAAGGGAAGAGGTCATTATAGAGGCAACATGGCATCATCAAGGTGAAGCCTTGCCAGCCTAACGTCATTTCCTTTTTTGAAAGAGTTATTAAACTAGCAGATAAGTAATATGTTAAAAATGTTTCTATGTCGATTTTAGGAAAACATTTGGTAAAGTGCTTCATATTATTCTTATGGGAATTATAGAGAGATATAGACTAGATTATAATGAAACTAGATGGATTTAGAATGGGTAGAATGGCTGGACTCAAAGAACAGCCATTAATGGTTCAATATCATGTTGGCAGGAGGCCTCCAGAGGATTGCCCCAGGGATATGCACTTGATCCTATGCTGTTTAACAGTTTTATTGGTGACTTGAATAAAAGCAGAGATTGAATGTTTATCAGATTTATAGATTACACAAAGCTGGGAGGGATGACTAAAACACTGGATGACAGACTGAGCATCTAAAGAGATCTTGACAGGCTTAAGCATTGGGCTGAATCTAATAATATAAAATTGAATAGGTATATATGCAAAGTCTTACTATGGACTTAAAATCAACTACACAAGTATAGGGTGGGGAAAGTGTGTTTTAGATGGCAGCCTGTCTGAAAAAAAATATTCGGGTGTTTTCAAGAACCGAAAGTTCAATACAAGTAAGTCATTTGACATGGCAACCAAAAACAGTAATGCAAACTTGGACTGTGTTAAGAAAAGTATGTCCTCCAGGAATGAAGGGGTAGAGGAACCTCTCTATTCTGTCCTGGAACATTGTGTTTTATATGCTGAAGTTTAAAGAAGACTTGACAAGCTGGAGAATGTTCATAAGAAGAAACCCAAGATGATGAAGGCCAAAATTATGAGTCCACATAACATGAGGATCATTTGAAGGAACTGAGAAGAATTAACTTAGAAAACAAAGAAGACTCCATAGGGACACGATAGCCATCTTCAAATATTTGAAAGGAGAGGATTTAGATCTAGGCTTTAGATTTAGGAAAGGAGAGGGATTAGATCTATTCTGTGTCCAGAGGGCAAAACCCAGAGCAGTGGATAAGGGGTCATAAAGAGGCAAATGTAGACTCAATATGTGGGAAATCATCCTAACATTTAGAGCTGTCCAAAAGAGGAAAATGATGTTTCAGGAGGTATTAGGTTCACTCTAACTGGAGGTCTCCAAAGGAGTGGCTAGATAACCACTTTAGAGGAATGTTAGAGAGAGGAATCCTTTTGAGTATGTGTTCTATGACACTAACGTCTCTTCCAACTCTAAATTCTGTTATTCTTCAAGGCATCTAGGTTCAATAGAAAGAATATAAGCACTGAAATCAAAAGACCTGATTTTAAATCCTAGTTCTGTATTCAGAGTAGCAGTAAGTTAACATTGGATAAGTCACAATTTCTCTAAACCTCAATGCCCTCATCTATTAAGAAAATTGGATCTAATTATCTCTAAGGTCCCTTCTGTCTGTAAAAGTCAATATTCCTTGCAGATAATTTACTGACAAATATTTATTCTTTAGTACAATGTCTGGCACATATTAAGCACTACATGAATGTTAGTTGCTATTAATATTATTATAATTATTATCCAACAATTTGAGTCAAATTATGTTTCTATGTTATCTTCATATGTTTGATACAAAGATAGAAAGGGAAAAAACTACAAATGTAAAAGCACCAGCTGGGAGGAGTTCTTGCTAGAGGGGAATCTGCTGAATTGAGTTCTAGGTTCAGGGTTACTGACTCTACCTAGTGACCAATCCTAACAGATATGTAATTCAAACTTCACCTATGAACTGGGTCACACTGTCTACAATCCTTTTCTTGATTACCTGAAGTGTGCCCTTTGGGGCACACTTTTTTTTTGCCTGAAAGCTGCCAGGATTTGAGAGAAGATAGAGATGGGTAATCATGCAATATATGTTTTTATTGTTGATCATTCTAGTGTTTTTATTATTTGTAGTCAAAGAGTAAAGTGTTCTAAACAGTTTCTTAAAAGTCTAAGGAAAAGACCAAAATTACACACACACATGTACATATATAACATACATATATGTGTATAAACAAAGTAGAGGAGAAAAAGAAAATAGACCCCACCATGTGTAGAGTTGGCAGTTATCTGAGTTGTGGTATTTGGGGACAATGACAGGTTCCCCTAACTAAAAGCCATACTTTGATGCCAACTCTCTACAATAGACTCCTTTGGGTCAAAGCTTTGAACATTTCTATGCAAGCAGGGAATACAATGAAAGCACTAGACATTTTTGGTGGGAAGAAAGTGAGAACACTGGGGAAAAAGGAGAGAAGACAGAATAAAAGATTAAATGACATCAGAGGAGAGCAGACTGTTTCAATGTTTTGTCTCTAGTTATTCTTGAGTTTTATATTGTAAGAACAACTATACATAGCTGGATAACCATAGGCAGAAAATGTATCAACAGAGTGAGCCATGTGTTTTATAACCTTTTTTGCTGTAATTAATGTTACTTTTCATAGCAGCTGTTTGCCATAATTCAACTATTTTTCACTCCATGAGAATAAAGTATAACAATGAATAAAATATGATAATAATAACACAACCTATGCTACCATTATTGATATACTTTGTCAAATTTAACAGTAATTGTATTAACTCTGTGAATATTGTCAGAGGTCTTAAGTAAATTCAGCTCTGACATTAGTGTATGCATATGTTTGTGCTTTGGAAAATGATAAAGCATTAAGTGCAGAGACAAGGCCAAACAAACTATCCTTTGATACAAAAATGAACCATGCTTTCTTCATGCTTATATCTAAAAATGTTTTTTTCTCTGCCGTCTCTTTTCTTAATGCCATGTAGCATGCCCTTAGTGGATACTTGCTTAATTGAATTGCACTAGCTTTGTTCTAATATATACTTTCAGAGGATGAAAAAATGTAAATTAAACCTTATTTTCAGCTTTAAAGTGATGATTGAATTTTGTGGTGATGGTGTTTGGTAGGACTGGATATGGAAAAGAAAAATACAGCTGCAATATGTACTAATGACTAAACTTGGTTGTCACTGCATATCCAATTTTCAAATTAGAATCAATGATCTAGTGAAATGGAAGTTCTGTGGTATGTCCACTAAAAATGCCACAGATAAGCTGCAAAGAACATGACTGGGAAACTATTTAGAAAGTCACATTCTAAAAGCATTTTTTTTTTCAACAAATTCTAACTTCAAGACACCATGCTGCTTCTGTGAGGTGGCTTAATGAACAGGCTTGGATAGCCTTGTTTGGGGAGGAGGGAAGTACATGTCCTAATGGAATTTGCATAGCAGTTAAGATATGACTGCCTTGAGAAACCAGCTCCTATGTAGAAGAGGGGAGGTTGGGAACTTGTGCAATGGAAGAAAGGCAGGATTGTGGTTATCACAGGAAGAGTGATATGTGACCTATGAGAGGTATATGACCCACTTTTCAAATGGTTGATCACACAACAATTAAACTCAGACCATGCTTGGGCGGGGGAAGTGCACCTCTTTTTGTAAAAAAAAAATAGAATTTTATTCTTTTTCCCATTTACATGTCAATACCTTTTAGCATTCATTTTTATAATATTTTGAGGTCCAAATGTTCCTCCTTCCTTACTCCCCTCCCCTTTTCTGAAAATAGTAGGCAGTTTGATATAGTTTATACATGTGCTATCATGTAAAAATATTTCCATATTAGTCACAGTTCTGAAAGAAGAAACAAATCAAAAAGAAAAAAAAGTTAAAGAATAAAGTGAAAAAGAAATATACTTCAATCTGCATTCAGAGTCTATCAGAACTTCATCTGGATATGGATAGCATTTTCCTTTGAAAGGCATTTGTTCCTGTCTTGCATCATTGCGTTGCTGAGAAGAGTTGAGCCATTCTTTTCAATTTGATTGATTGATTTTTGACATCTCATAGAGTCATTAGCTTTAACCCAATTCTAACTTTTAAGGTGCTGTTTTCTGCAATTAGCCTTTGTACTTTCTTTTCCATTTGGCCAATTGTACTCTTTACAACGTTGCTTTCTTTGGTGGATTTTTGTATCTTCTCTTCCATTTGACCAATTCTATTTTTAAGTAGTTTTCCAAGCTGTTTGCTTTTTCTCATAATTCCTTTTTAGCACTTTCATTTCTTTAAACATTTTTTCTTCTACCTCTCTTATATGATTTTTAAGCTCATTTTTGAGCTATTTAATAAGTTCTTTCTCAGCTTGAGACCACTTCCCATTTTTCCTTGGGGTTTTATCTATGGGTGTTTAGACATTGTTGTCCTCTGAGTTTGTGTTTTGGTGTTCCCTGACACCACAACTTTATATGGTCAGATACTTTTCTGGTTGTAATTTATTGCTCATCTTTTATTTGACCCTTTTTCCTTTCTTTTAAATTTGAGCTCTGCACCTAGGGTGAAAAGGGCACTGTCTCAGGTTTCTTGTGCCAGTAGCTGCAGGCCCTGACTATTTGTCTGGTGCCGTGCTGATTTTGCTTTGAGGCCCACGGGGGACCCTTGTGTCTATTGTTGTGTTGAAGGGGTGTGGTGAGGGGTGGCTGGTGCTGCTGGAGGTCATAGGTGTCTGGCAGCTTACCTGGTGCTGAGTTGGGGTCCTAGTGGTGATATCTGGCATGTGCTGAGGCCCAGTGGGTTTTTCTGCATTTTCCTGAGGATAAACTGAAAGCAAGTGGAGATCTGGCCTCTAAAAGATGCCTGTTTGCCTGGGGCTACACTGAAACATGTGACACTTCTTTGATATAGGATCTGCAGGTCCTCTGGTTATGCTAAGGCACATGGGGGTGTTGGTGCTGGTGTTTGCCTGCTCTATCACACTGGGGTACAGGATCTCCCACTGGTTTGCCAAGATGGGGCTTGCTGCTAGCTTGATGGGATGCTTCCTGTCCTGGAATGTACTCCCCTTTTACCCAACTGAGTCAGCCTTTCTTGCCAATATTTCAAGTGTCTTGGGCTAAAAGATTGTCTCACCCTTTCTTTTTGCTGTTTCTGCTGTTTCAGAATTTGTTTGGGGGCATTATTTTATGGTTGTTTGGAGGTGAGTGTGGGAGAATTACAGCGATTGACTGCTTACTCACCATCTTGGATCCCAGAAGTCTCAGAATTTGTAAACTTTATTTTACAAATTTTACAAACTTTCATGTAGAGGACAGAGAGTTAAATTTGGAGTCAGGATAATATGGGATAAATTTTCACTTCTCATAATTAATAATAGCTAGCATTTATATATCATTTTAAGGTTTATAAAGTACTTGATGTGTGCTATCTCATTTTATCCTCACAACTCTGAAATGTTGGTGTTATTATTATGTATATTTCACAGATGACACAACTGAGGCAAACAGAAGTTAAGTAAATTACCCAGGTTCCACAGATAATAAATATCTGAAGCAGAATTTGAAGTCAAGACTTCTTGACTTAAAGGCAAATGCTCTATTCCAGGGGTGAGGAACCCATGG
>NW_020944788.1:0-10658 GCF_900497805.2 Vombatus ursinus | reverse complement strand
GGCTTCTCCCTGGAAAGCAGATCAACCACATCCCATTACAACTTTAGCTTTCTTTTTAGAACAGGGCTAACAGAATGGCCCTGAGCTCTCCACAGTCCTTTTCTCTGCTGATATATGGAATTAGTATCAGACGAAAAAGCATCAGAACAATCACAATAGTGAAGAGCCCCTATATAGGAAAATTCCTAACATTCAGACCGAAGTTTGGCTCTTTGCCCTAATTTAAATTTTTATTTCTCTCCAGAAAACTTTTATGCTGTCTATACTTGAAGGGAAAAAATCAAAATATAAGAAATATTTAGGTTAAAGAAGAGAGAGCAGAGCATATTACAGTGTCTGTTACTAGAGAGGCATGAAGAAGTTAGGGGTTTTGGAAGGCACTTCCTTCATCCCTTGAATAGGTGGGTAGAAGGGTAATTTCAGCCCAAGTCTTGTGTTCTCAGATGTCTAAAGAGGTCCACCTCAATCTCTCCCCTTTTTCTTCCACATCTCTTACCTTTCAGTTTTTTCTTGTGATTATTGACCCCATCCTAATGATGTTCTTGCTCTGTTCAGTAAGTCCAAGCTAAGGCTTAGCCAACCATTCCCCTGAGCTTTCCACTCAGTCTGCTCTCTCTCAGACTGTTTGTATGTCTCTTAAAACTATCTTAAGTCAAGCATGACTCAAGAGCCACTTCCAGCTCAAAGATCTGGGAAGTCCAAATTGTTCTCAGGGATGGGAGGGAAAGTTTATCCCTCTGAACTATTAATCATCAGAATTCCAGTCAGTTCTCAAACCCTTATTACATTAATAAAAAGAAATTTCTATACAGAGCTGTGACTGAGAAATCCATAGCAATATCTGTGATGTGCTCTTAAGAGACTCACCACCATCTTGAACAGAAAAAGTATCCATGGCACAGTGGATAGGGCACTGGCTCAGGAGTGTGAAGACCTGGATTCAAATTTCATCTCTCATGCCTACTACCTGTGTATTCTTGGGAAGGTTGCTTAATCTTCCTAGGCCTCAGTTTCCTCATCAATAAAATTAGAAGGTTGGATTAGATGACCTTGAGGTCCTTTCTCACTCTGGATCTACTATCCTATGATCTGTATTCTCCACTCAAAGAAAACATGCTTGTGAACATCACCTCTTGGTAACATTCAAAAATTTCAGAGGCAAGGACTTCAGGGCTACTCAATTTCTAAAGCTTTAACACTGCATGGCAATAGCATAGAGGTATCTGCCTGACAACGCCCTTCAACTAAACTTTCCCAAATCTCTCAGTAGATGAGGTAAGTTCCACCAATGGCTATTCTGCATTTGTCAGTCCTTGACTTAACTGATTTCTGCTTGGTCACTTGGTACCTCACAAAGGTACACACTGTTGTTTTTATAATTCATTGAAGTCACTCATTTCTCCTTGAATGTTTTCTCAGTCTTTTTTTCATCTCCTGGTGTACTCTCTGGGACTCCTTTAAAACCCTTCTCTCTCTCTCCTTCTCTGTATTCTCCTACTTCTTCTTTGTCTCCTGATCCTATTTTATAGCCCCATTCAGCCTATTTCCACCCTAGCGTCACTAGGTAGGAGAACATCTCTAATGTCTTGCCCAGTTGGGGGAAAGACATCTTTGATGCTACAACCCAACCAAAAGCCCAGGGAGTTGCCATCAAACCCACCATGCACCATTTCAGGTACTACCACTTTCCTCCCTTCCTTTTCCTCACTAACTGATTAGAAACACAGGCCTATGTTCTGCTTAGATGGTTAGTAGAGACCCAGATCAAGACACAGACCTGAAAAGCATTCCATCTCATCTCCAGCCTTAAGATTTTAACCCTCTACAAATGTCTAATGATAAATTTCATTAGAAGGCATAAATTCTATATGTTGTCATCTGTTTATTCACTGGAAGTGAATGTTAGCTACCTGTTTAGAGGACCATCTGTGTTAAATGTAAAGAGTAATATGAATGAGGGATTAATTCTTTTCATTTATTTTCTGTGAGCCTCCAAAGCAGCCCAGAAATTTGGAAAAAAGAATAGTAAAATATTCAGTCACCTAGGTCCAAACATTATAATCATCTTTAATCTCTTCCTCTGTCTTGACCCCTTACTATAGAAGCAGCTGGTGGTGCAGTGGATGGAGTGATTGGCCTAGAGTCAGGAAGACAAGAATTCTAATCTTGCCTCAGACACTTTCTATCTAGGAATGTCACTTAACTTCTGTCTGCTTCCGTTCCTCTGCTCTAAAAGAAAGATCATAATAGCACCTGCTTCTCAGGATTGTTGTAAGGATCAAATAAGACAATATTTGTAAAGCACCTGGCACAAAGTAGGCACTGTATAAATGCAAATTAACTACTAGTGATCATTATTTTCCCTTCTAAAGGCTCACAAATCATCCCTTCAATAGTAACTTCTAGAATTTTGTCAGTAATTGAAATTAAAAATGCCAGCTTATCATTCATACAGGGCTCTGCACTAAGACAGAAGCTATCTCTCTGAGTCTGTCAATCTTATAATCTTTTCTGGCCTATTTCATGCCATAGTATTAGTGCCCCTGATACTTGCATAATCCAAGTCTCCCACTGTCGTTCTCCTGGGGATACCATTTTTGTCAAGAACAAATTCCAATGTTGGACCCATAATATTTGTTCATCATGGGGAACAGTGCCCTAGATCAGGGGTGGGGAACCTGAGGCCTCGAGGCCTTCTGGGTCCTTGGGTATGGACTTTTGACTGACAGCAAGTTTTATGAAAATAATTCTTTTATTAAGGGGATTTGTTCTGTGAAGTTTGGATTCAATCAGATGGCTGCACTTGAGGACATAGAGGGCCACATGTGGCCTCAAGGCCACAGGTTCCCCATCCCTGAGCACAGACCAACTTAGAGTTGCAATTGCAATTCCAGATTTAATTGAGGTATTCAGTTTCCCTGTAGGAACAGGTTCATTGATTACTAGGACTCTTCCCCTTTCAAGCAATTTTTTTTTCAGTCAAAGACAAAGTTTATTAAAGATCCGCCACATTGGCCAGACTCTTAAGGAATCTAAGCATTTGTATCACTAATGTAAGTGCACCAGATTGGCTAGACTCTTAAAGAATCTGAGCCCCTGGCTGGATTTTAAGAATCTAAGCCTCAAGCAATTCTTTATCTTCACGAGGTGGACAAAAATAAAGTAACGAGAAATAACTCACTACAGCCAATCCTTCAGGTTTATCTTCCTGGTCAAAATTAACAGGTGAGACTAGAAAGACTTCCTGAGTTGAGTCAGCTACCATAATGTTAGTGGCCTTAATTGTAAAGGAACAATAGGACAATCTAAGAATCAAATGAGATAATATTTGTAAAGTACCTGGCACAAAATAGGCACTTGCATAAATGCAAGTTGACTCATAGTGATCAATGTTTTGAAAGAACAGTTGCAAAGATACCATTTGCCTTTCTTTCATTTTTTTGCCCATTATCCTTAAAATGTCTTCATTTTTAAGGTCTGCCTCTACTCTTGATATCAGGAGACCTCTGCTTTTCAAATGAAATGTGCAACAATACAGCGCAATTGTCTCAGTACTCATCTTTTTTTGGAGATGACTCCAAATGCGATCTCATCAATATTCAAATATTAATGCAAATAATAAACGTGCAATACCATAGCAACAATGTCCTGTGGGATTAATATACTGTACTTGAAGAATGAGATATCGCAGCAAAAGACATGAATTCAAATCATGAAATAGTAACAATGACTTTTTCATGTATTAATATATAGACCTTAATAATTCATACAGCAGCATTGAAAATTTGCTTAAAGACAAAACATATTAATAAATTCATAAATAGACAAATTGCATAACCATATTTTCATGCTAGCCTCAGGTAGGGAATGAAGCTAATCTAGTTTGGTTAAGCAGATTACAATTCCATTTTTCTTTCAAAAATTAAAATAACCAGAATATTTCAGAATAAATATTCTCTAAGAAACAGCTCCAGGAAACAATCAGGTAAAAAAAAATAAAGTTATCTTTGCCTTAAAAGAAAACTTACTAACTACCAGAAAAAAATAATTTTAAAAAAATAAAAGCAATTTCTAGAATGGAAGTAGTGTTATTTAAGGATAAAAGTCTGGGTCTATAGAGCCACTTAAGGGTAGAGGCATGAGCCCAGAGTTATTTAATTTGAAAGTGCTTTCAGGAAAAGAGTGGGCCACCCTAGAAGGAAAAAATATTCATAACTTCAGAAATGCATTATGAAAAATTCCTATGGCTTCTCTAGCTTCCTTCAAGGCTTAGCTCAAATCTTCCCTTCTACAAGATGCCTTTTTGAGTCCCCCTCAATGTTAGTGCTTTCCCTGTAAGAATATCCCCAAATTATTCTGTATATATCCTGTTTATACATCACTGTGCATGCATAAGAATGTGAGTTCATTCAAGACAAGGGCAGGTTTTGCCTTTCTTTGTATCTCCAGTTCTTAGCGCGTTGCCTGGCACATAGTAAACACATAATAAATGTTTGTTGACTTGTAAAAGAAAATTCTTGTAAGAGAAACAATCAGGAATTAGTGCTACATTCCCAATGATGGAATCTCATATACAATGTGCAAACATACATAGGTTATCTAAATAGATAGCCTAAGGTTGAAGTGGAATGGACAACTGTGGCCTAATCCTCATACATCAGGAAAACTAAGGCCATGCATGTACATGGGGGGAGGGGGGGAGGTTGGGATGAGGGAGTTGCTGAGGAATGCCTTTGTCCTTATGTTTCTGCTAAAAAGTCTGGAACTGACTCAGTATGTCTCTAGCAACTTTTTTTTTTTAATTCAAGAATTTATTAGATGTCTACTATGGGCCAGACACTGTGCTAAGCACTTTACAAATATTATCTCATTTGATCTTCACAACAACTCTAGTAGATAGGTGCTATTGCTATCCCCAACTTTAAATTGAGGTAACTGAGTTAGGCAGCAATTAAGTGTCTTTCCCAGGGGCACACAGCTAGTAAGTGTCTAATGATGGATTCAAACCCACTTCTTCCTGACTTTAGGCCCAGTGCTCTTATATAATATATGTGTGAAGCATATAGCCCAGCATTCTCTCCACCTCTCAGCAGTCAGATCTCCCTGCACTTAAGTAGCAACATCCCAAATCCTTCCATCTTGGGTGAAAGCTGAGTTATACAAGCATGCCATCTTTTCTGCCCAAATTAGAATCATTTGTATGATCAGAATTTTATTTTTGAGAACATTTCATCTTTACTATGCTGACTCCCTCCAGAGAACTGGAAATAAAGGATCCTAACCTTTTTCTGAGCTTTTGAAACCTGTTTTCCCAAAATCTCATGTGCATATGGAAGGAATTAAGTCCAAATTTTCCCCCTTTCTCATCTATCATGATTTCTAAAATGGTCACTTCCTCCCAAGGTTTCTGTCATTTCTACCTCAGCAACAAGATCCTATTTATTGGTCTTAATTGGTCTTAATCATGCCCAGAATAGTAGTTAACCTTCTTGACTTTATCTAGCTAATGAAAAATAAATTATTGTTAAAATTCAAAAGTCCGCTTTTGGCAGACATTCAAGACCTCACACAATGTGACTTTAACCTATTTTTCTAGGCTTATCTTGTGCTGTTCTTCTGCATGTATTCAAACTGGACTGCTTGTCACCCCAGTACATCCTATACCTTTGATTAGAGTTAACATATCTATTTTGGTAATTATTGGGCAAGTAACTCCTACATGTAATTACATGGTATAGTCCAGCCCTCATAGATTAAAATCAGGAAACATGGGAAATATGGACCATAAGGTATTGTGAGATTTCTGACACAGAGACCCAAGCACTTGGGCAAGAAAGTTTAAATCAGAGAAGTTTAGGGAATTAACTAGTAGAAAGGAACATACTCTGTGTCCCCATGAGCTTTGATTCTGAGGTAAAGAATCTCCTCATGGGGACAGAAAACCCTTCTAACCAAGACTCTAGAAAAACAGAGATAACCCTTTGGGTAAAAGTGGGGTAGGGGAAGGTTAGAACCCCACCCCTCTACCTAGGGCAGGGTTGTTGCTGGTCTTATTACTGAAGTAAAGGTGGCAGATTTTATTAAAATTATCCCAAAAAATCTTACGACTTTGAAATTACAAAAAGAATGGCAATTCAATCTTCTGAGTTCCCTTCCATCTCTCAAATTCTATGATTCTGCAATAGGGAAGAGATAACACTACTAAAGACTATAACTAAAACCAAAAACTGGAACAGAAAGAAACTTGAGGCACATGACCAGTGAGACCAAGCCTAGAATCACACAGTAGAAATTATGTAACTGTCAAAGGATCATCCAATGTAGCAAGGTACAATACCATCTGATGGAAAATACTCATAGAGTGAAGCAGTGCCCAATGGAGCAGCATTCAGTAGAGGCAATGCAATGTCATTTATCAGTCAGTAAGTATCTATGAAGCATCTGCCATGAGCTAGGCACTGTCCTATGGACTGGGAATACAAAGAAAGGGAAAAGACAGTCCCTACCCACAAGGAGTTCACAATCTGAATAAATGACAGGCAAATAACTATGTATGGGCAAACTATGGACAAGATAAAGAGGAAATATTCAACAGATGGAAAGCACTAGAATGAATACAGAATAGAATAGGCTTCCTGTAGAAGGTAAGTCTTTAGCTGAGACTTTAAGGAAGCTAAAGAAGGCAAGAAGTATAGGTGAGGAGGCAGAGCACTTCATGAATGGAGAATAGTCAAGGAAAATGTCTAGAGCTAGGAGATAGAGAATTTTGCTCAAGGAAAAGGAAGGAGAACAGTGCCACTGGATGGCAGGGATAAGATGTAACAACAGCAATAATAATAATAACTAACAATAACAATAGCATATATATAGCACCTACCATGTGCTAGGCATTATGCTAAGCATGTTTTAAATATAATCTCATTTGAGATAGGCATAAGAAAACTGGAAAGGAATGAGGGGTCAGGTTGTGGAGGTCTTTGAATGCCATGGAGTTGATCCTAAAGATAATAGAGAACCACTGGAATTTATTGACTAGGGAGGGGGTGACACAGTCACATCTATACTTTGGGAAGATTAATTTCATAGCTAAATGGAGGATGGACCAGAGTTAGGGGAGTCTTGTTGCAGGGAAACTAACCAGTAGGCTACTACAATAGTTCAGGTATGAAGTGATGAGGGTCTGCATGAGGGTGGTGGCAGTGTCAAAGGAGAGAAGAGAGTATAAGTGAGAGGTGTTGCAAGGTAAAATTAGCAGGGCTTGATGATATATTGAATGTGGGAATTGAGAGAGATTGAGGAATCAAGGGTATGAGTCCCTGGGTAACTAGGAAGATAATGATGCCCTAAGCAGTAATAGGGAAGTTCCCAAGGGGAAGAGAATTTGGGGGGAAGAGGATAGTGAATTCCATTTTGGACATATTGAGTTTGTATTGTCTGTGGGACATCCAGTTTGATATGTCTTAAAGGCATTTGGAGATGTAAGTCTGAAGATTAGCCAAAAGGTTATGCCTGGGTAAGTAGATCTGGAAATCATCAGTATAGAACTGGCCATTGAATCCATGAGAGCTGGTAAGATTACCAGGTGAAAAAGTATAGAGGAAGAATCCAGGATAGAGCTCTAGAGGACACTCAACATTAGTGTTTGTGACCTGGATAACGACCCAGAAAAGGAGGTTGATAAGTTGACAGACAAGTAGGAGAACCAGGATAGAACAGTGTCACAGAAATATAGAGAGGAGACAATATCAAGAAGAGGGTGATCAACAGTGTCAAGAGCTATAGAGAGATAAAAAAGGAGGACTGAAAAAGGGCCATTAGATTTGGCAATTAAGAGATCATTCCTAAATTCACACAGAGACAGAGACAGAGAGAGATCATTTCTAAATTCAGAGAGAGAGAGAGAGAGAGAGAGAGAGAGAGAGAGAGAGAGAGATTGAATCATGAGGTTGGAAGCCAGGTTGTATAGAATTAAGAAGAGTGTAAGAAGAAAGGAAATGGAGACATCAATTGGATATGGCCTGCTCAAGGAGTTTTGCCCCAGAAAAGAGGGAAAAATTGGAATGAAAGCTAGTACAGGTGGATGGAGTAAATGAGGAACTTTTTGAGGGTAAGAGAGACATGGTTGTTTTTGTAGGCAATAGAGAAGCAGCCAGTAGGCAAAGAGAAATTGAAAATAAGTGAGAGAGTGAGTAAAATAGAGGGAACAAGCTGTTGGAGAAAATAGGACAGAATGAGATCACTTGTGCATGTAGAGGACTTAGCCTTGACCAAAAAAGCCTACCTTTTCATGTAAAAAAGCAGTCAAGTAGGAGATAGTGTCAGAAGGCATCTGAGTGATAAGAGATGAGGAGAAGAGAAGAAAGAAATCTTGGTGAATGGCCTCAATTTCTTTTTCAGTGAAATACAAGGCAAGAATCTGAGCTGAGAGGGTGGGAAGAAGGAAGTCATGGGAGGTAAAGGAGGTATGGCTAAGGTTTGCAAAAGACACTGTGGTGAGTGGAACAGTCAGTTAATTAGGGAAGTATGACAGGATTGCCTTACCACAGTGAGGGCCTAGTTGAAGTTATGTAACATAAATTTGCAATGGAGCCAGGAAGAACAGTTTCATGATTTTTCTCCACCGTTGTTCAGCAACATATGAGGAGTAAAAACAGCAGATCATGAGAGTAAGCCAAGGGTGAGTCTTGGAAGGGAAGATCAATGATAGGAAAAGGGATGAAAGGATTGGAAAGAAGAAGACAGATAATATATAGTTGAACTAGTTCACTAAAGGGATAAAATATGGAGAAGAGGAGAGTGTAACTAGTGCAAGGGTGATGGCCTGGGAAGGAAATGAAGGGTCAAGGGATTGGAGGTCACAGTGAGGACAAAGACAGGGTTTCAAGGAAGAGAGAGAGGTAGGACAACAGATGGTGGTGAGATAAAGAGATTTCAGAGTTTACAAACATGAAAGTGGTGCCTTTGTGGGTGATGATAGCGAGATCAATTGTATGACCATCATTATGTGGCACTGAGGTAGGATGGAAGAGTAGATCATTTGAAATTAGCAAGGGATTTGTGAAATTAGAGTATTTGGGTAAGTGTCACTATGTATGTTGACATCCCGTATTATGAAGCCAGGAGCTGGGGCAGAAAGGCTGTGCTAATGTACTGAATTCATGGAGGAAAGAAAGAGAATGTCCTGGAGGTTAATAGATAACACCTACTAGAATTTTAATTGGGTAGTAGATATGGGTTGAGTGAACCTCAAAGAATGGCAGAAATTCACTCAGGAATTACTGAGTGATGCCGGTAGAGAGAAAGCCTGGAGTTGGCAATCAGAAAATGACATTTGAGTGATGACAGCTGGTTGCTCAGAATCACTGGGATGGGGAGAAATGAGAGTTTACTATTCATTGAGGAATGAGTTCAGGTTCATCAACATCCCTATGGAGTTTGGTCTATATTAGGAGATGCTACAACCTTGCAGCATCTGCAACGTGAATTGCCCCTCCATGAATGTACCTGGCCACACATATGCCCTACATAGGATCATAGAATAAAAGATTTAGAACTGGTAGGGGCCTTAGAGACCATCAAGGGCACACCACCCCCATTCCTCATTTTCAGGTAAGGAAACTGAAGCTCAGTGAGGTTAGATGATTTGTCCACAGTCACACAACTATCACTCAGCTAGTAAATGACTAAGGTGGGATTTGAACCTAGGTCCTCCTTCCTCCAAGTCCAGTGCCCTACTTACTACACCAGACTTCCTCTTCAGAATATGTGTTTGCCCCTCCATGAATGTGTGCACGCCCCAAATGTTCTCTTTATGTATGCTTCTCCACTCATGTTCCATATATGTTCACTCCTCCTACCTATACTATGTGTATTTATAGTCAGAGTGTGTCCCAGGTGCATGTGGAAAATGTTTTATTGCTACACTTCCTCCTATGCCTCTTCATTAATATGCTTTTGCTTTTAAATAGTTGTGTATTCTGGCTGATTAATAAGTGAACACTGAAGTAAATGCTTCAAGAGGGGCTTGTAAGCTTATGTTTTTAGTGCTTGTGGATCAAAAATAGCTTGAACTTGGGGTAGCCTTTCCTCAGAAACCTGCCCTGCAAGCTTATCTAGGCATCACATAGTCATTTGTGTTCATGTCTCATACAGGCAGCATGATACTGTAGAGGAGAACATGCTAGGTTTGGAGGCAGAAAGACCTGAGTTCAAGTATAACCTCTGACATCTAATAGATATGTGATGCTAGTTAAGTCACTTAACTGTTACATGCCTCACATAACTCATCTACTAAGCTATAGATGGCTTGTGATCTACAGGATGGGAGGAGGTTCTCATATCACGCATTCCTCAAGCTGACACGATCCCTGATCCTTGTTCAATTCATATATATGTGTCATATCTCCCCTACTAAATTGTAACCATTCTAAGGCCAGTCACTATGTCTTATTTCTCTTTGAATCTTCCTCAGTATCCTTCACAGAGCCTTGCACATCATAGTTGCTTAGTAAATGTTTATTGAATAAATAAGTGAATGAGCAAAGTCCATAATCCTCCATTATAGCCAATGATAATCATTTAGTCTGATTTGTCCCTCAGTGTTGAAGGGAATGACAGGAGAAATAGTCAGTCAATTAACCTTTATTAAGTGCCTGCTA
>NW_020944787.1:0-2140 GCF_900497805.2 Vombatus ursinus | reverse complement strand
GCCATCTCAAAGCCCCTTCACTATGTGACCCTCATGAGTAAAGGAAGGTGCTTTGGGCTCTTGGTAGCCTCCTGGGTGGGGGGCTTCATACACTCCATTGTACAGATCTCTCTGTTGCTCCCACTCCCTTTCTCTGGACCCAATATCATTGATAGTTTCTACTGTGATGTCCCCCAAGTCCTCAAACTTGCCAGCACTGATACCTTTGTTCTAGAGATCCTTATGATCTCCAACAATGGTCTAGTTGCCACATTTTGGTTCTTTCTACTCATTGTGTCCTACACAGTCATCATGGTGATGCTGAGGTCTCATACAGGAGAGGACAGGAGGAAAGCTATCTCCACCTGCTCCTCCCACATCACTGTGGTCACCCTGCATTTTGTGCCCTGCATTTATGTATATGCTAGGCCCTTCACTGCCCTTCCCTCTGACCGGGTCATCTCTGTCACCTTCACTGTCATCTCCCCTCTCTTGAATCCCCTGATTTACACCTTGAGAAACCAAGAGATGAAGTCAGCCATGAGAAGATTACACAGACGGCTTGTGTCTTCTGAAAGGTAACTGGCTCTGTGCTAATGGGGAACTAGGAAAGATAGAACCAAATTCCATTGCTCAAAATCCTTCTGAGGGGTGCAACATAAAAGACAATTATGCAGTCAAAGTTATAATAACCATTAGGACCTACTAAAAAAAACCTTGAAACTATATTAGTATTTGTCCTCTCCTAATGCCTGAATTAGGGTGGTAGGTATGTGGATGGAGACAAAATGGGAATGAGATATTTTATCATGGTAGAAATGAAATACATTTGGCAATAGATTGAATCTGTGGGGTGAGTGAGGCATTGGAAATGAGTCTTGTTTATCCTTTGTTCTAGAAGAGGAGCATGACATTAGAGAGGTGATGTCATGACATGCAAGTGAATTGGATTTAAGTGAGTTAGGGCTGTGCAAAGTCACAAGCCTCACTTTCCCCTCAGGAGCCATCTGGGTCCAGTAGCCAGTTATAGATCAGGACTGGAGATAGCCCTAATTGACAAGGAGAATGGTAGCACATACAACCAATACAAGACAGTCAGAAGAAAGGGGAAATAACAATCTTGGTTGCACTTACCTCACAAGGCTGTTGTGATGAAAGGGCTTTATATATCTTAAGGTTCATGTAAATGTGAATTGTTATTACATCCCAAATGGGTGATGTTTAAAATCAATGAGAGAATCCCTAAAACACCAAATGGTCACTATTTCTGTGGTAAACACTACAGGAAGGCAGAGCTTGTCCTAAAAGAACAAAATGGTCTTTTGCAGAGAAACCACTGAATGTAACAATGAGCAATGTTTTACATAGTCATAGAAGGGGCACAAGGCTGTTATCCCAAGTGTCGAAGGTGAGGTATGTAATGAGATTCATCTACTCTACAGACCCACCTTCACCAAGTGACTAATTATCTTGGCTTTCTTTGCTACAATAGAGAAGTTTTCATTTTTGGGTGGGGAAAAGGGAGAAGAGAGTATTTCCAGAAATGACTGTGATGTAAAAGGAGAAAAAAGCACCAACAGCATTTGTTTCCAGAACAATTTGCTTAAGGCCTCTGGGGCTTAAGGTAAGAAAGCACTGGAGTGGGGCAGCAAGGTGGCACAGTACATACAGCACCAGCCCTGGAGTCAGGAGGACCTGAGTTCAAATCCAGCCTCAGGCACTAGACACTTACTAGCTATGTGACCTTGGGCAAGTCACTGAACCCCATTGCCTAGCCTTCCCCACCCAAAAAAAAGCACTGGTGTCTAGGGATGAAAGTGGAGTGGTCCCAAAGGCACAAGGAAAACTGCAAGTCAGAAGGAGAGGAGGCACAGATCTCAGTTATAATTTTCATAATGGTACCTTGTTTTATCTCATGTGCATCTCCTCCAGGCCCAGAACTGTTCTCTGGCCACAGTAGGCTCTTAGCATATATTTGCTGATAAGAAAGATGAGGAATAAAGGAGTGTAAAGGAGGATAACCAAACCGTCTCAATCCATCAGTGAGTTAGGGGGGTGTCTCCCCATGCATATGAAGACTTCGCCTGGTGGAATGGGTGAATGAGAACAACTTGTTCCAACGGCCATGAAGTCAGCTGAAGCAGACACTGTAGAGCGCTTA
>NW_020944786.1:0-7299 GCF_900497805.2 Vombatus ursinus | reverse complement strand
GACTTTCCCCTTCCACCCAAGAGACTCCCCACCCTCATGCCCCAAGACGGGGCAGAGATAACTGCAGCTGTCAGAAGGGCTAGACTGAGGACTGAGATGTGTGATTTGAGAGACATCAGGAAAAACTCTGGCTCCTGGTTCTAGAATCTCTTCTAGATCTTGATTTTTAGGATGCCATGTCTGACCCTAATGGGTGCTCCTACATGCTTCCATTCCATCCCTGGGCACTCACTGACCTTTAGGCTCTCCCAGGTGGCAGAAACCTTAGATGTCACCTAGCCAATGACCTCTCTGCACAGGGAGCAATTTGAAGTTTGGGGTGGGGGTGATGGGTGATGTGATCTGCCTGAGGTCACAAGGTGAGTAAACATGTGATCCAACTTCACACCCAGTTCTCTCACTCCAGGTCTAGGTCCCAAAGGTTGGCTGAGTCAGGGTTTGAACCTAGGTATAAACACAGGATGTAGAGCTGGAGGAAACCTTGGAGATCATCTAGTGCAAATGACCCATTTTACAGAGGAGGAACTTGACCCAAGGAGGTTAAAAAAGTGACCTGCCCAAGGTCATTCCATAATAAGGGGCAGAACTGTCTAGTCTCCCTTCCCAGGTTATGTAGAACTTCCCTCTATAGACCCTCTTAATGGTGATCATCCAGTCTCCCTCACATTGAACCTAAATCTGGTAGGGTTACCGTCATTAAAGGAACTATGGGGGTGACCCCTTTTCTTCTGGACTCCTCCCTTGTCACAGCTTTCTCTTTGTTGGACCTCCAGGAAAAGGCAAGTAGAAGGAATTCCCCCAGCCCCACCCCCCCAGTAAGAATGAGGATTTACAGTAGAGACATGCAGCTGTGGGAGGTGTTAGTTTGCCCAAGAGAACTGGACTCTGGGGTTGCTTGAACCTCAATTCCTAACTGCCTCCTCTTACCTTTCTATCCACAGGTCAGTCATGGATCAGTCTGAAAAATGGAAGTTTCCAAACTTGGTGGTTATCTCTTAGGCCAAGAGCTACTGACTTTCAGATTCAGGATTGGCTAACTAGAGGGAGAAGATCCCAGGGTGCTTCTAAGAGGAGAAGGGGACTAGTGGGAGAATCCTGTAGCTGAAGGGCTAAAGTCATACCATGGTTGCCCAGGAGATGTGAACCTCGGCAGGTTTTCTGAGCATTCTGTGGCAGAGGATTAGATGAGGGCTGATCCCAGGCTAGGATGCACAAAGGTCTTTAGCCTGCCGGACATCAGATCATTTTCTGTATTAATAGGAGAGAAATGTCTTTCCTCCTCCCTGCCCCTGCTCCCTATCCCTCCACCATCTTGGGGAACTCTTACAGTAGCTCTCATTACTTCTTTGCCTTTTCTTCACCTGCCAACACAGAAGTGAGATTCAGGGCATCTTTTTTATATGATTTATTCACTGGAAAAAGTACATTAAACTAGGAAAAACATAATTCTTAAAGGACTGAATAAAGGAAATGCTGTGTAGAGGAAAGGGCGTTGGTTTGGTAATGAGAAAAAACTGGGTTCATTTTTTCCTCTGCCATTGATGATATGATTTTGGTCAAATCACACGATCACTTTTGGACCATACTTACTCATTGGTAAAATGAAGTTGGGGGTGGGAAGTGGGGGTGGAGGAGGGTGATTGTTCGCTTCCAGTTTTACAATTTGAGGATGCTCTGTCTGGCCATATTGGAAACTCCTACCTGCTCCCTTTCCATCCTTTGGGCCCTTGGGTCTCTGGCTCCCATCCTAGAGGCTCAGTCTGTCCCCTGCAGCTTGGGAAGAAGAGGGCTCTTTAATCCTCTGTTCCTTACCATGAACCATACTGACATGGTGCAGTAGGTGGTACAGAGGATAGAGCCCTGTGCCCTGAGTCAGTAAAGACTTGATTTCAGACACTAGTTGGTTGACCTCGGGCAAGTTACTTAACCCTGATTGCCTCACTTTATCTGCAAAATGAGCTGGAGAAGGCAATGAACGGCAAACCACTTCAATGCCTTTGCCAAGAGAACCCAAAATGCGGTCTTGACGAGTCAGACACAACTGAAGCAACTCCGCCACAAAAATTGCTCAGGGCTAGGTCTTTGGGGCCCAGCATGATTCTCTTAGACCTGAGGCCATGTGATTACATGTCTTCAGTCTACCCTGGCCCCAAAAGAGAACAGCCAGTTCTCCCTGGAATAACTCTGGACAATATGAGATTGACCTTGCTCAGTACTCCTCCTACAATTCCAGGCTGATTTTTAGTCTTAGTGGACAGAGGCTCACACATTTAGAGTGGGAAAGGATCTCAGAGGCTCTCAAGTCTCACCCCCTCATTTGACAGATGAGAAAAATGAAGCTAGTCAAAGGAAAACCCCTCACCCAGGGTCATCCAATTAAGAAGGGTCAGGAGACAAGGGGCTGGAATTCCAGTTTTTACACTGACTTCCTGGGGGACCTTGTGTATAAGATCAAACTTCCTAACCATGAGAGCTTTATAAGAGTGGAATGGGTCTCAGAGGGGAGTGAGCTCCCTGTCACTGGAGGCCTTCAAGAAGAGGCTGGATGACTACTTGGAATGGGATATTGGGGAGGAGATCTGGGAGATGTAGATGAGGGACCAGATGACTCCTGAGGTGCGCTGTAGCTCTGAGATGCTGCTATTCTGTGAAGAAGGTCCAGTCCTGAAGCTCTTTGGAGGGATATGTTTGCCTAGACTAGCACAGTAAATGGTTCACCTTCCAGCTCAAAGAGGTGTATTGGCACTCCATGTCCTAGAAAACAAAGAAGAAGGTACAGACTCCTCATCTCCAAGACCTCCCTCCCCTTGGCCCCAGACCTCCTCCTTCCACTCCTCCACAGGCAAGATGTGAAGCCTTATCTCAGCCTCCTCTAGATCAGGGACTCAGTGTCCCAGGCACCATGGATATCTCCACATGCCTTCCATTCATTCTGATTTCCTCATCTTTGTGCCTTTGCTAACACTTTGTAGATCATGTCACCTCCCATACATCCCACCCTTGGACTCAATAATGTCCTAGGGTTCCCTATAACCTCCAGGATCCAATATAAAATCCTTTGTTTAGAATTCAAAGCCCTTCATAACCTAGCCCCTACCACCCTCTGTCCAGTCTTATCACACCTTACGCTCCCCCATGGACTCTTTGCTCCAGTGACATTGGCCTCTTGGCTGTTCCTCACACAAGACCATCCATCTCCCAACTCTGGACATTTTCCCCAGATGGCCCCCCATGCCTGGAATGCCCTCCCTCCTCACCTCTCCCTCCTGGGTTCCCTGGTGTCCTTCCAATCCCAGATAAAATCCCACCTGTTACAGGCAGCCTGTCCCCATCCCCCTTAATCCCAGTGATCCCCTCTGTGGACTTTCTAATTTATCCTGTATGTAGCATGTTTATATGGTGCCTCCCTCATTAGACTGTGAGCTCCTTGAGGGCAGGCAAAGCCTGCCTTTTGCCTTTTTTGCATCCCCAGCACTTAGCATAGGTCTTGGTACATAGTAGGCATGTTATAAATGGATATGGACTGATACTGTCCCTCTTTCCTAGAATGGACTCCTGGACTCCCTGCCTCTGTCCTATCTCTGGCTGCTGACATCCTTGTTCTCTTTCAAGGACTAGCTCGAGTGACACCTCCTCCAGGAAGCAGATTGGATTTTACACATACACACCCGCAGAAGTGGCTGACTCCAGTCCTAGGAGATAGCTCACAAGCCTTGCTTGGTTGCACTTTAATGCATTCATCTCATTCTGATCAGGATTAGACTTGACTACAAAGGAGGAGGATGCTCACTGGGAACCATCTGGTCCTCCACAGCAGACGTTATCAGATACTGAAATGTTAGTGTGCTAACATTAGTGTGTTAGTGTGATCAAACCCAGTGGTCTCTTTAAGAAGTACATAGGTATGCTCAGAAAGGATAGCACAGAGAGGGCTTATCTGAAAATTGGCCCCATCCCTGGAGGCCTTTGCAAAGCTAAGCCTGGCAGCCAGTCCAAGCTGGGCATCCCCACTGGCCTTGAGACTGAACCAACTGGTCAAGGGAAAAGCTATGTTCTTAAGTCTGTGACATCCTATGTGTATGAGCCCCTTTGGGCAAGGAGTATGAATGGATGGGGCTGTGCATGGCCTCTGATTGGATCAGAGAATAGGGTCCCCTTTGTTACCTCCCAAAGGTCCACCTGACCACTGTCCACACAGTGGCCAGGAGCTAATTGGGGTCAGAGCCCAAATGAAACCCTGGTGTCTTAACCCAAAGTCTGGAACTCTTTCTGTGACACCACCCTACTGCCTCTCAAGTTCATGGCCTCACCAAATGCCAAGCAGGTTCTCTTGCAAACATCATGAGACTGGAAGCTGTTTTTGCTATCAGTGCAGAGGTTGTACTCGAAAGGGTAGCATTCATTTTCTTTAATGCTATAGTACCATCGGGTCAAAGTGTGCTGACAATGTTTAGTCTTGACGATCCGGTCACATGGGTCTGAAAAGAGATTAGAGAGTTTTGAACCAAAGAAAGAGTTTGAGAGTAAAGTTGGCCTCCATCTCCCTAACACCATCCATCACCAACGTTGACAGTCTTATCTGGAAGAAAAGCCCTCACCAGGGAATGCAGAGACCTGGCTCCCAGGTCCAGCTGTGTGCCCTTGGGGCCAACTTCTGTGACTCCAAAATCCCATTGCTAGGCTATGGCCCAGGATCACACAGCAAAAGAGTTGGGGCCAGGATGTGAGTGTCCTCCTCCTTATTCAAGCCCCTTCCCACCATATCTACTCCCTCAGCTTAAAGCACAGGGTCAGGAGTTCCTGGACCAAATAATGAAACTGGTGGTCCTGAGTGGTGGAGATGGGTGCAGTGAGGTCTGGGGCTGTCAGCTGGGACCATGAACAGAAGTAGGCATCCTGGGGCAGGGGGGAGAGCAGGGAACACTGCCTAAAATAGACTCTCTTTCCTTCTTTTCCTTTGGAATGCCTACCTGTCTTGGCAAGGTCAACTCAAATGCCACCTCTTCTATGAAGCCTTCTCTGGTCCTGGAACCATCATCTCCCTTGGTTCTTAGATTGCATTTTGCATTTCCTGAATTCACAGCAATGTTGATTGTGGGCCTGTGTTTGTGTTTGACCCAGTAGATTGTAGACTGTAAGCCCCATGAAGACAGGCACTTATCTAAACTTCTTATCACTCCTTGTGCTCATCACAGCTCTCTGGATATAGTGGGTGCTTACTAAATGCCTGTCAGGTGGCTGGCGAAGGAAGGAAAGAAGGAAGGAAGGGAAGGAGGGAGGGAGGAAGGGAGGAAGGAAGGAAGGAGGGAGGGAAGGAAGGAAGTGAGAGAAGGATACAAGGAGGGAGGCAGAGGAGGGACGAAGGAAGGAAGGAAGGAAGGAAGGAAGAAAGGAAGAAAGAAAGAAAGAATGAAAGAATGAAAGAAAGAAAGAGAAAGAAAGAAAGAAGCAAGGAAGGAAGGAAGGAAGGAAGGGAAGGAGGGAGGAAGGAAGAAGGAAGGAAGGAGGGAAGGAAGGAAGGAAGTGAGAGAAGGAACCAAGGAGGGAGGCAGAGGAGGGAGGAAGGAAGGAAGAAAGGAAGAAAGAAAGAAAGAAAGAAAGAAAGAAACAAGGAAGGAAGGAAGGGAGGGAGGGAGGAAGGACAGTTGCATACCTTCAGTGGGGTCTATACATTTCATTCCACAGCTGAACAGGCAACATTTCTCCTGGGCCTTGCAATCCTTGTCATTGACGCAATCATTATTCTCTCTGAAAAGACACTTTGCTCTGATTCGGGGGCACTTCCCTAGGGGAGAGCACAGCATGACTCACTCTGTTAGCCCCCACTTTTCCCCTTCCCCACAGCCCCCTTCCCTCTCCCAGTCTATGCTTGCTTCTGAAAGAAACTCTTTGGGGAAATATTCTGAGCTTCAACTGAGTCGGGGTTTGGGGGGTATCTCCCTTCACACAGTCCTCCCCTGCCTCTCCCCCATCACCTACAGCCATATTTCATGCGGAAAAAAGCCAGCAGCTTATTGTGGTCCTGACTCAGGATAAACAGCAGCAGTAGCAGTAGTATCAGGAGGCGGCCTCCAGAGCCCATGGTGCTGAGGGCTCTTCTCTCCCACGGCCTCTCCCACCTAGCTGGCCTGGCTGCCTGCCTGTTTGGTTTCCTCTTAGTCTGGCCTGCCCCGGGGCCTGACTCCCCAGCCAATCTCCAGGCTGTTTACCCATGTCTCACTGTCTGTGGGCTGTGTCTGCCCATCAGAGCCCCACCTACCCCAGTCTCCCTGAAGAGTTGGGTTTGGCAGTCCTTAATGTTCCCCCAGTCCATGGCTAGGCATCCAAGCGGCTGCACTAATCTGGGTCGGACCAGGAGCAGGAGGTCAGGGCACCTCATGGACCCCTTCCTCCACAGCCTCGTGGGGAACCAACATACTCTGTTCTTTCCCACCTCCCTGCTTTTCCTCATCCTCTCCCCTTTGCCGGAAACAGCTCTCCCTTCCCCTTTTCCTGATAATTCCTACTGTGATATTGAAAAAGTTCAGGAGACATAGTTTCTCAGTAATTTAATCATTTTAATAATGGCAGCATGTTATTCATAAAAGAGGTCAGTGGCACTGTTGAATGCCAAAGACCCTTCATGGCAGTGAGCTCGCTCTTTCTATGCCCTTGGAAGAGTGGGTGTTCCCCACTCTTGGCAACCAACTCTGATTGGTTAACAATTTATGAGAGAATGAATATTCCAATGAGAGGTGGGCTGTAATGCAATGAGGGTCTTGAGGTATGTGACACTGAGCACCCAGATCTTGGTCAAAGGGACTTAGCTATTTCCATTGTTGTTGTTTGTCTTTCAGTCTCAAGGAGGACCATGATCCATCTCCACATCACCTGTCTGACAAAGGGAGAATCCACATTTTCCTAGACCTGTCTGAGTTAACAACACTAGCAGGAATCCACCCATTAGCCTAAACGTAGCATTTTCTCTGCTGTTTTTAATTAGATCCTTAGCCTGGGTAAGTCTTTGAGAAAGACTGGTTGATTTCTGGATAAGGAAGTAGAAAAAGGGGAAAGACCTTCGTCCTAATTCAATAATTAGTTCCTAAATACAAGAGAGAAATAATCCTTTCTCTCAGTACCTCTCCTTTAGAACCCATCCCAAATATCACCTCTTCTAGTCAGCATTCCCTGATTGCCCTTCTCTTATGTGGACTTGTCCTGTCAAACTTCATTTTGTGCTTTATTCATGACTATCTGGTGCATTTTCATAATACTGTGCATTGAAGTTACCTGTATTTGTATCTCCTCTCCTCCTCTGCA
>NW_020944785.1:3562-4369 GCF_900497805.2 Vombatus ursinus | reverse complement strand
TCTCCAGTGTGGATTCTCTGATGTAGAGCACAGAATTCTCCCCAAGTGATGTCACAGGGACCATCATCCATGGATCTTTGCTCCTGAATTTCTTCCACAGAAAGACTTAGCTCTGCCATAGTCTCCTTCACTTCCAGTCTCATGTCTCTTTCGGAAAGAAACAAGCAATAAAATGTGTAATTATTTCCCCTTCCCTCCATTGGCAGAACATAAATTCCTTTATATTCTCTTTCCCCAGGTAAAGAGAAAAGTCTTCAAACTTCAAGTCTTCAAATTAGCAGAACAAATTGTGTCAAAATGCCATTAGCTCACATCCCAAGGATGATTTAATTTACAAAGAGCTTCACACACAATTACATTGGATCCTCACAACAAACCTGTGACAGAGGCAAGGCATTATTATCACTTCACAACTCAGGCCACAAGTTCAGAATGGCTGAGTGAACTGACTGAAATCCCAGAGACAGAGACAAGAACTCAAACCCATGACTTAGCATGCTCTGTCCATAGTACTAGACAGACTGTTTCCACTTTCAATCTTTCCTTTTCATCATCTGTACTTTCAAATTTTTTTCCCTAGATATATGCCATTTGGTGCACATATACTAAATATTTAAATTATTTCATAATCTTTCATGTCTGGAAGTATTATGTAATTTCCCTAGTAATAGCTTTCAATCTTATTCCTTTCTCTTGCAGTATTTGAGATCATATGAAGAATACCAGTACTGTTTTTTGTATTTATCTAAAGCATAAAAGATTTCATTCTGGCCTTTAACAAATTTTATTTGTGAGGCAACTGGACTT
>NW_020944785.1:0-3552 GCF_900497805.2 Vombatus ursinus | reverse complement strand
TGGAAACTTCAGTGTCTAGGGCTGCCTGGCTTTGACTAGGACCAAAAGAACATCTGTAAGAAAAACATGAAATAAAATATTGTAGCAAGAATTTTCTTCTTTATATTTAAGATGAGCCTTGAATAGCTGTTAACCAGGCTACTTAACACAGTAGTATTTATTATGAAGTTAGTAAAAGATAAGAATAACAAGTGGTATGGCTTAGTTGTATTTTTGCTGCTACCATATTGAAATTGTTTTTTAAATGCCATCTGTTTTATGTGTATTTGAACTGCTTGTTCAGCAGTAAAGAGACTTAAAATGTGTGCAGTATTGTGTTTTCTCTCTAAGAGTCATGTCCAATTGAAAAATACATTACTGTCCTTTAGATCTGATGGTTTATCATATTATGGGCACATTCTCCTAATGCAAATGTTGACATATTTAAGTAATGCTTTGTTACACTTGTGGAATTCTAATGTTTAAAATGAATTGACATTCCATGGTAATAACATGGTATGGATATTATTAAATAAAATGAACACATCACACACACAGAAAAGAAGTGGATAGCATGCTTCATTATTAGTCTTCTGGAAGCTCTTTCCCATTTATAGTTTCACAAACCCCATTGGAGGTTCTATACAGTTGTCCAAAGGATTAACTAAAAATTTGTTAATGTCACCTTAAGTATTAAGTAATCATCCACTTTTGTTGCTAAGATATTTATGCTCTGGGACAACAAGCTTGTACAAATTTCAATGATAATAGAATTCTTTTTGCAGTGATTCCAAATCATTATGGTCAGGCATATAATGCTTTTGGGGTTCTTACAATAAGAACATCACGCTCTGACTGCTTCTGACTATTGTAACATGTTTTTTCCATTTCTCAACATCAAATTATTTCCAAACTTCCAGAAATGTTGGACATTCATGTGCAAATGGTCACAAGCATGCACAGACCCTCAATGGCTCTTTGGAACTGCACCACAATAGCCCTCTCATTCCTGGGTTACCTTGTAATCATATCTCCTCAAAGCTGTAATCACCAGATCAAGATGTTACAGGGGTTTGCATTCTTGCAGTAGAGATAACAGGCTCTTTGGAACCATGATTGCTCTGCATGTACAGTAGAGGCCACATTGAAGCCATCATGGACCCCTACAAATGTTCTACAAAAACAGACCTTAAAGAACCCCTCATTGCAATGCTAAGATTGTTCTCAGATTTGAACCTATCCTCTACTTATGTTATTATTCGCCTCCCTGTCAGCTTCTCAAATGAACTGTTTGGCAACACAGATTAGTCATTCAGTAGAGTTTCAATGAAAACGTACCTGGTTTTTCATTGGCAGAAAAAAAGAAAGTTATGTCTGAAGAAATACTATCCTTACAACATTGATTTTAAATACAAACATTGTTTAAAAAAAGGTACATTCTGTGCAATTAACTTCCAAGTACATTCATCATTGTACATTATCATAGTCTTATATCATGGGACACACTACTTGTCATGAGCTAGGAGAAAAATAAATCTTTTATATAATAACCATCAGTTCATTGTATTTACTGGTTAGGGAGCTAAAAACAATGAATTTTCATCATTTGGGATTGTCTTAGATCATTGCATTGTTGAGAAAAGCTAAGTCATTCATAGTTCCTCGTGAAACAATATTACTCTTATGATGTACCATGTTCTGGTTCTGTTCACTTCCTTATGCATCAATTCATGTAAGTCTTTCCAGGATTTTCTAAAATCATCCTGCTTGTCATATCTTACAGCACAATAGTATTCCAGTAAAATTATATATCACTGCTTGTTTAGCCATTCCCCAATTGATGTGCATCACTTCAATTTCTAATTTTTTGCCCCCACAAAAAGAGCTGCTATAAATACTTTTATACAAATAGGTGCTTGTCCCTTTTTTTGGATGTCTACCTAGAAGTGGCATTGCTGGAAGAAAGGGTATGCACAGTTTTATAGCCTTTTGAACATAGTTCCAAATTGCTCTCCAGAATGGTTGAATCAGTTCACAACTCCACCAACAGTGTATTGATGTCCCAGTTTTCCCACATCCCCTCCAATATCCAATATTTTCCTTTTTGGTGATATTAGCCACTCTGATTGGTGTGAGGTAGTACTTCCAAGGTGTTTTAATGTGCATTTCTCTGATCAATATTGATTTAGAATATTTTTTTTCATATGACTATACATGCTAGCTATTATTTTAATCATGATTTTGATTTAGATTATTTCCCCCCAATTGTGTTCTCCTTCTTGGATTGTTATTAT
The DNA here is from genome assembly GCF_900497805.2 of Vombatus ursinus. Taxonomy (NCBI): domain Eukaryota; kingdom Metazoa; phylum Chordata; class Mammalia; order Diprotodontia; family Vombatidae; genus Vombatus; species Vombatus ursinus. The sequence goes on along the minus strand of NW_020944785.1, from coordinate 1,279 downwards.
CCTCACTCCTTGTCATTTCTCTGTTGAACTAAATGTATTTCCATTCAAAAACAATCTCTTTTCAAGTAGGTCAATTAAGAGTAAGGTTCATCTTCTGTTCTTCTTCTGTATCTCCATGTTTGTTTACTATGTTGGGAGCTCCCTGATAGCAGAGACTTTCTTTTACCTTTCTTTGTACCCTTAGAGCTTAGCACAGTGCTTAAAACACAAGGTGCTTAATCAGTGTTTATTATTGACTGGGCAGAGGGCTGACAGCAGACCCTAACCTCTACTTCAATCCCTGCATTCTGGCCTCTCTCTGAATTATCAAACGCATGTTCTGGCTTCAGTCATAGTTCTGTCTCTTTCTTGCATTAGGTTCTAACTCTGATGGAACCTGACCAGACCCAACATTGAAGATCACAGATGTTCCCTTTTAGGCTCCTGAAGGGTCTTATACCATGGGACACCTTCAAGTCTCTACCTCCCAGCTCCCTAAACTGGGGTCATAGTCACTACACGAACTTGGTCAATGAGTCTCCAAGAATCAGACAGAGATTGAGCCATAGAGATCAGGAAAGGGACTTGGGCTAATGATTTATGTATAGCTCAGCCTCACACGACTTCTAAGTAAGACAGCAGCCTTCACTCCAACTCGTGTGCTCCTGGATGAGAGAGAGAAAATCATGAAATCAGGCCACCTGGGTCCATTACAAATTTCAGCTACCTAATCTTAGCTGGACCCTCATTGTGGCAAGGCAATCTTTTGACATCTACCAAGCTGACTCCCCATGCCACTCACCACAGTAGCTTTTCCAAATCTTTTCATTCATCCCCAACCCTCCCTAATGGCTAACCCTACCCCTAACCCTATCCACACCTTCTCACTTAAGAACTAGGCCTCTTACTTCATTGAAAAAACTGGACATTTATCAAGAGCTATCTTATTCTCCTTATCTCACATAAATAAGAGCCCTTATTTCCTTTTTGGCCCCAGTATCAGAAGATACTTGCTTGCTATATTTGCTAAAACAAATCTCTTTATGTGTGCAAATAATCCCATTCCATCCCTCATCTAGCCTATTATATTCTTCCCCCAGTATATCCATTTTTTCACTGATTTTCACTCTCTCCCACACTAATGACTCCTTCCCTGTTGACACAAATAAAATCATTTCTCTCAAAACACCCTCAATGATTCATACATCCCCATGAGATATTGCCCAATTTATTTCCTCTTTTTTAGAACTAAGCAGCTAGAGATGACCATTTACAACTGGTGTCTCCAACTCCTTTCCCT
>NW_020944784.1:0-9960 GCF_900497805.2 Vombatus ursinus | reverse complement strand
CTTCCTTTACTCATGAGGGTCACATAGTGAAGGGGCTTTGAGATGGCCAAATAACGATCAAAAGCCATCACAGAGAGAGAAAAAACATCAACCCCACCAAGGAGGTGGAAGAAGAACATCTGTGTCATGCAGCCATTGAAAGAAATGGTCTTTCTTTCAGCTAAAAGATCCAGCAAAACCTTTGGAGTAGTGATGGAGGAGAAGCAGATGTCCACAATGGATAGATTTCGGAGCAGGAAGTACATAGGTGTGTGGAGGCGAGACTCACAGGTCACAGTGAGCATGATAAGAAGATTTCCCAGCAGAGTGGTTCCATACACCAGGAATAATAAAAGAAATAAAATGATGCTCAGCCTTGGAGACTGGGTGAGCCCCATAAAAACAAATTCCTTCACCCTGGTGTGATTTCCCAGTTCCATTAGCTCATGTTTCCTCTTCCTTGGCCACCTTGGGAAGAAAGAATTAAATAATAAAGAATATACACTTACTCAGACATCTCTCTCCTTCAATGACACCCACCATCTGCTGCTTTCACTCCTATCCATGTGCTGCTGAGCGAAGTTTGAGAAAATCACAAAACAATACTGCCTGTGCCCAATAAAATTTATATGACTTAATCTGAATTGGACTCTCATGGAGGCAGAACAATCCTTTAAAAACCTTCCTAATTGAGTCACTAACCTCCCACCCACATCAGTTTTTCTAATCCTTTGCATATCTCCTCAAACCTCCCAAAGCTTTCCTCCCCCCACCCTCTCAGGTGAGAACCTTGCCTCATCTTTTACTTTTAAACGATGCCATTCACCAAGAGCTCTCTCTTCTTCCCTCTTCCTCATCTCACATCACTCAAATGCCTCCTTAATCCTTATTTCATATAATGAAGTGGATCTTCTCCTTGCCAAGGCAGACCCTTGTACATGCTCAAGTAACCCATTCCACCATGACTTATCCAGCAAATTGTCCTCTCTATCATCCCCATTCTCGCTCATCTTCAATCTCTCCATCTACTGGCTACTTCCCTCGTGCCTAAAAATGGCATGAGAAGATTTCCCAGTCCAGTTGTTACATACATGTCTCCCTCATTCTCAGAAAATCCTCACTTGCTCCAGCCATCCTTATTCTGTTATCCTATACCTCTCCTCCTTTTCTTGGCTAAACTCATTGAGAAGGCAATCTACAATAGACTCTTCTACTTGTTTTCCTCATGTTTGCTTCTTAACTCTCTACAGTCTGGTTTTCAACCTCATTCAACTGAAGCTGCTCTTTTCAAAGTTACCAGTGATCTCTTCATCACCAGATCAGATGGCCTTTTATCAGTCCTCATTCTTCTTAATTTCTCCACTGCCTTTGACCTGGTCAATCACTCTCTTCTTGTTATTGTCTTTTCTTAGGTTTTTGTGGTGCTGCTCTCTCCTGACTCTCCTCCTCCCTGACTGCTGCTTCTCATTCTCCTTTGTTGGGTCTTCATCTGGGTATTGCCCCTTAATTGTGGGTGTCCCTTCAGGTTCTGTCTTGGGCCCTTTTTTCTTCTTTCTCTGGACTATGTCTCTGGGTGATTTCATCAGTTGCCCTGCATTCAAGGATCATCTTTCTACAAATAATTCTCAGATTTACTTATCCAACCCTAACATCTATCCTAACCTTTGATGTTACATCTTCAACTGCCTACTGGACAGCTCAAAGTGGGTGTCCCATAAACATTTTGAATTCAAAATGCAGAAAACTGAACTCCTTATTTCCCCCAAACCTTCCTCTCTTCTCAACTTCCTTATTGAGGATGAGGATCATCCTCAACCCCTCACTTTCTCACCCCTAAAATGATTCTTTTGCTAAATCCTATCGATTTTACCTTTGCAATATCTCTTATATATATTTATATGTATATGTATGTATGTATATGCATATGTCTCCTTTTCTTCTCTGCCATTGCCACCACCCTTGTGTATGCCCTCATCACCTCAGCTCCATACTCTTGCAATAGCCTTCCAGAGGGTCTGCCTTTGTTAAGTCTCTCCCCGCTCCAGGCCACCCTTCATTCATCTGTCAAAGTGACTTTAAAGGAAGAAAATTGCACAGGTGAAGAGGTGGAAGTAGTTTATTCTCATCACGTAGAACACGTTGGGACATGGGTTAGAGGAAGCGGAGCTCAGTTTACATGCAGAAAGCAGACATTGGTTTAATTGAACCATGAGGTCGTGTTAATCAAAATTATTTGGGAGTATTCATTCCTTCATTTAGCAATCCTATTATTAAGCTCCTGCAGTGTGCCAGGCATTATGTCTTACTTTGTAGTAGGCACTAGGGATACAAAGATGTTGTGAAGGAAGTGACATCCTATTGGGGGAAAACATGAATGGCAATGAGCAAATTGAATTGAAAAATAGAAAAATTTAAATATGGAATACGTAAATAATATATAATAAAGGGAATAATGATAAATGATGTAAATGATAACAAATCTAAAATATATATGTACATATACAAATAAAGTAAATTCAAAATAATTTTTTGATGGACACTAATAATCGAGGGGAGTTAATTAATGCCTCGTGGCTCTTGAGCTGAGCCTGGAAGGAAGGTGGGGATTATCAGAGCTTTAGCTGAGGAGAGAACCTTTTCCAAGCCTGGCAGACTATACGAGGGCACATAGGTGGGAAATGGAAAGTTGTGTATGGGGGAACAGCAGCACAATGGCCAGTTTTCCTAGAACATGTGTTGAGTTGTTTCAGTCGTGTCTGACTCTCTGTAATCACATTTGAGGTTTTCTTGGCAAAGACATTTGCCATTTCCTTCTCCAGCTCATTCGGCAGGTGAGAAAACTGAGGCAAACAGGGTTAAGTGACTTAACCAGGGCCACACAGCTAGTAAGTATCTGAGGCAGAATTTGAACTCAGGTCCTCCAGACTCCAGGTCAGACAGTCTATCCAGTGGACCACCTTGCAGCCCTGGAGCGGACACCAGATTGTGAAGGGCTTTCCATGCCAGAAAGAGGACTTTGCATTTTTTTCCAGAAGTGGCAGTCAGCAGTTGGTTTTCGGATTTAGTTTGCAAGTTTTTTGGGGACAAGGGCTGGCTGGATTTGGACTTTGTGTCCCCAATACGTGTCATACAGTAGGAGCTTAATACACTCTCCATGATTGATTGTTCAATTAGTTGAAAATGGAACTGCCCAGGATCTCCTGGGATCAGAACACATTCAGTCCAAACTCTTTCCCATTCTATCCTTCGTTTCTATCTTGTATACTAAGGGCAGATGTTGATGACCATGCCCCAGAAGTGCTGTGTTGCCCTGATTCTCCATCACAAGAATCAGTTCTTTTTAGTGGGCTGCACTTAGACAGGTGGGTTTCAGAAAGAATGTCAGTTACAAGACTTTTGGGACTCACTCTGGGTTAACCAAGGAATTTAGTCTGTTACCCCACACCATGTCCCATCCATGAAGAAACCACACAAACACACACACACACACAGTCACACTCACACACATATACACACTCACATCCAGACACAGGCACAATTCTCCTTGAGGATAGTGTCTATAATCCTCTCTAGTCTCAGTTTCTGACTGATTCCACTTTGTATTTTCATTTGAGGGGATTTGGAGAAGGTTGGAGTGAGACTGTGGGATGAGGGTTTTGGGTGAAAGTGGGATTGAGACTGAGAGAAAAGGAGTAAAAGCAGGGATTGCTGTGGGAGCTCTGAAAGGCTTTCTCCTCTTGCTCCCCATGTTTTCTCCAACCTGTTCTTCCCCTGGCTTATACCCTCAAACAGAGGGATTCAATTTAATTCAAATCAATAGGTGTTAACTGAGTGCCTAGAGCACAAAATGTAGAGTATTCAGTGACCTATCTTACTTAGCATTTAGAGATCAGGAGACTTTCCTCAAGCTGTTAGTAGCAGAATCATGGACATTCTGCTGAAAGTTTTCCTGCATCTGTCCAGTTACCAAGAGCAAAATATCTCTCCTCTTTCTTTTGTCTTTGTTCCTCTGCAACAGCTGGAGCCTTTGAGGACCACCAGAGGTCTCCAGTGTGCTAAGGACCCCCATCCTTGGTATTTAGAGAGTATTAGCTCTCTTTTCCCCACCCAGACATTTAAGAAAGCATTCCATTACTTTGAGTGAGCTTTGCTGTGTACCAAACCTTTCCTGGGATTGGTTCTGACAGTACCTTTGTATGATCTCTAGTGTGCTGTTGGCATTCAATAGATGGCTCGTTACATCCAGGCTCGGGGTGGCTTTGTGTTTGATGCTGGACAAGTCACTCAGCCTTCCTATTCCCAGGATAATCTAACCCTCTATTGCAGCTGGCTATTCTTGTTCGCATTCCCTCTGTCCTCTCCTCCCCACTCTTCCCTTTTGTTTCTCTTTTTCTCCTTCCATTTTCTCACTCCCTCTTGTTCTTCCTTTCATCCCCTTCCTCTTCTTCCTTGTTCCTCCCTTTTCCTTCCTACCTCCTCTTCATCTCTGTCATCATGATTGGTATTCTTGCCAACACTTTCTTCTTCCTTTCCATTTTCTTTTTCTTCTCCTTCTTTCATCCTTCTCATTCTCCTCTTAAACCTTTCACATCTGCCTGGCATTTTCAAGTATCCATACTGATTTCTCCTTCATAACCACCCCATAAAGGAGATTATAATACGTATTGATGTACTCATTTTTACAAATGAGGACACTGAGATGATAGATTTTAAGGGACTTTCTCTCAGCCAGCAGCCAGAAAAGAGACCCTTTTACTCAAAGACTAAATAGGTTCTTTATGACTAAACCAAGATTAGAACCCAGAAACTGTGGTGCTTGATTCACTGGTGCTTTCCCTGTGCCTCATTTCCAGGCTATATATTGGAGGTCAGACTCATATAAGGCCGAGAAATGAAGTCCCCCCACCCCCGCCAAGAATGTGGAGGAGGCTGCATTCCTCCCTGAGCAGCTGTACAACTTTGTTTTATTCAATACACACATATTAGCATATACCCAAGCTTTTAGCTGGCTAGATCAGGGCCAATAGATGAAAAGATTAGGGCCTACTCTGTGCATGGGCTAACATTCTCTAGCTAAGTTCCTGGATTCCATTACATTCATCCTATGTCCCCACAATATACAGTCCCTGGCCCATCCTTCCAAGTAGAATAGCTTCTAGTGATGTCTTGTTGATAGATTATGTCTCCCTTCCACCCCCAATCCCCCAAAGAACCAGCCTAGCTAAGTTTGTAAAAGATTGTTACCTTCCTGGCTACAGGAAATTCATTTTATGGCTGTAGCAACTTTGATCGACCATTTGCTAACTCACAGAGGGGTTGTCATTCCCATGGAGGGAATAACCACACCAATGAATTTAGAGATACTTGAATTACTGAAGCATATGTGTGCATTTATGTTTGAATGTGTTCATATGAGGCAGCAGGATGGCTCAGTGTCAGGAAGTTGTGTTCAGTTGTTTCAGTCATGTCTGCCTCTTCATGACCTCATTTGGGGTTCTCTTGGCAAAGATACTGGAGTGATTTGCCATTTCCTTCTCCAGCTCATTTTACAGATGAGGAAACTGAGGGAAACAGGAGTAAGTGATGAAGATGAGTCTTTCTGACTCCAGACCTGACATTCTATCTATTGTGCCACCTAGGAATCAGGAAGAAGAGTTCCAATTTGGCCTCAGATACTCACTAGTATGACTCTGGGTAAGTCGCTTAATCTTGTTTGCCTCAGTTTCCTCATCTAGTAAAATGATCTGGAGAAGGAAATGGCAAACTACTCCAGTATCTTTTCCAAGAAAGTCCCATACAGAGTCATGAAATGTTGGGGATGACTGAACAACAAATACAATGTGTGTGTGTGTGTGTGTGTGTGTACACATATATACTTGTACATCTATTTGAACAAGTTTTTTAGTCATTCAGATAACAATTTCCAGGGTTCCAGCCCTGGAAACTACTCACGGTTGGCTGGCACACTGGCACCCTTCCCAGACTGGTCGGAAGCTGCTAACCCTTCTGCTGTTCAGTTCTTCTGAGTCAAGGCAAGAGGATTTCCACAGAACACAGTCCCATGATGTAAGTAAGGCCACTAGGCAATTAGAGGATGTAGGGAGCATCCCTAGTGGGCCATTGGGCAGAGCTGGGAGGGGGTGGAGGCCTGATGGGCAGGCTCTTAGGGCTTAACACACAGGGGACCCAACAAGGGACACTTTTTAATGGCTTTTTAGAAACAGATAAATTGGTGCCAAGAAATTCCGCTCTGTAGTCCATGGTGGGATTTAGTTTGTGATTAGTTAAGTTGCTTGGGTTTCAGTGAAGGTTTGATTTTTCCTTCTTGGCTAGGAACACAGAAGGGTACAATATTGAACTGCCAGCGTTTTGTAAAAACATTAGTAATATGTTAAAATTGCAGACTGTAGAGCTGGAAGGGGCATCTGACATCATGTCATCCAAGCCACACCTGAGTCTACTGTATACCTTGGCTCTAAGTCCTCATCCAGCTTCACTTAATGACTTGGTGATGGGGAAGTCACTTCCTATTGAGGCAGGCTAGTACACATCCACATGGCTCTAAGGGTTAGGATATTTCTCCTTATATGGAGCCCAAATATTTTCCTCTTTAACTTCAATCTATCATTCCTGGTTTGTTGTTTGGGACCAAGGACAAGAAATCTAATTCGTGTCCCATAAGACAGCCCTTCAAATATTGGAAAAGAGTTCTGCTTCCCTCAACTCTTTTCTTCCACAGTTTAAACGTTCTCCAAATTGTAATTTATTCCAATTTTAATAATTAATTATTAAATTAAACTTTAAATTGGTGTAATTGATTCTAATTTAAACATTCTCACCATTCTAATTTTTTTGAGAGATGCTTTTTATTTGTTGTCATTTTGAATTTGAAAAACAACAACTCCTACAATCATTTCAACACACAGAAGGGGATTAGATGTGAAACTGTATAGTTTACTTTAAAAAAAGTAAATAATAAATACAACACATTAGTTTCAAGACTGTCCTGCTTTCTCTGTGTTCTTCTAAACTTTCCTCTGTTGTATTGTGTGCATTAAAAAAAAAAGATCCAGTGATCCTATTTCCTTTCTTTTCTCCTTTTTCTTTGATATCACAATTGTCAGTACCCCACCCCCTCCTCTCTAAAATGCCTTGTGCTCCAAATTCAAAAAAGGAAAAAAAACCTTGCAACAAATAAACGTAGTTTCCCTGTTGAGTTTAATGTATTTCCATATCAAATGTTTTGCATGTATCTGTGCATTTATTCAATCTTCCTTTGCCCAGTGTTGTGTGAATGAGATTCATGTGGTAGTTATTCCTCTGATCCCTTCTTCCATTTTCCTTTTCTCATTCGAAATAATAAGTACATCCCTCTCCTTGCTTTTTTCCCGAGGAAATTCTTTTTCTCTCTTTTCTTCTCCAAGAAGATTGAAACAGAAGAGATAGATCTCCAGGTCTTTTTTTACATTTTTTAAAAAATTTTCGTCTTTGCTTCCTTCATGACCTAAGATACTAAGTTTCTGAAGGATCACTTGTTTCTTTTCCCCCTCTTTGAATAGAAACATTTCATTCCTTAGATCTCTGGAAAAAGGAAGAATTTATGGCCAAGCAAGAGATATAGAGCATTATGACCTGCAAAATGGATAATTTTGATTACTTTAAATTAAGAAGTTTTTCTACAAACAAAGCCAATACATACAAGACTAGAAGGAAAGCAGAAAACTGGGAAATTTTTTTACAGCAATTTTCTTGGATAAAGACTTCATCTCTCAAATAAAAGAGAAATGAGTCAAATTTATAATGAATTATTCCTCAATTGATAAATGGTCAAAGGATATGAACAGGAAGTTTTCAGATAATGAAATCAAAGCTATCTATAGTCATATAAAATGTTCTAAATTATTATTGGTTGAAGAAATGCAAAATCAAACAACTCTGAGATATCAACTTATATGTATCAGATTAGTTAACATGACAGAAGAGCAAAGATAAATGCTGGAAGGGCTGTGGGACAATTGGGACACCAATGCACTTTTGGTGGAGTTGTGAACTGATCCAACCATTCTGGAGAATAATTTGGAAGTATGCTCAAAGGGCTATATATAAGACTGTGCATACCCTTTGACCCATCAATACCATTACTAGGTCTGTATTCCAAAGAAATAAAAAAAAAACAGGGAAGGGAACTCTATGGTCAAAAATATTCATACCATCTCATTTTGTGGCAGCAAAAAATTGGAGATTGAGGTTATGCTCCTCAATTGAGAAAAGGCCAAAGAAATTTTGTATATAATTGTGATGGAATACTTTTGTGCCATAAGAATTGGTGAGCAGGAAGCTTCCAGAATAACCTGAAAATACTAATGCAAATGAAATGAGCAGAACTAGGAGAACATTGTACATGATAACAGTAATATTGTGTGATGATCAACTATGAATGACTTAGCTATTCTCAGTAATATAAAGATCTATGACAGTTCTGAAATACCTATCATGAAAAAGGCTATCCACCTGGAGTCCAAGAGGAACAGTTGATGCACTTTGAATATAGATTGAAGTTTACTGTTTTTTTACTTTGTTTTTCTTTTTGTCTGTGTTTTCTTTGACAACATGACTAATATGAAAATGTGTTTTACATGACTGCACATGCATAACCTTTATCAAATTGCTTGCCTTCTCAGTGAGGGTTGAGGAGAGAGAGGGTGAAAGAGAATTTGGAACTCAAAATTGTTAAAAACGGAGGTAAAATTGTTTTAGCATGTAATTGAACAATATTAAAATTAATAAAAAAGAAAAACTTCATTCTTGCATTGTTTTAGTTCAGTTGGGTCTGACAATTTTTTTTTTACCCCATTTGGAGTTTTCTTGGCAGAAGATACAGGAGTGGTTTGCCATTTCCTTCTCCAGCTCATTTTACAGATGAGAAAACTGAGGCAAACAGGGCTCAGTAACTTGCCCAGGGTTCAAGGCCAGATTTGAACTCAGGAGGCTAAATCTTCCTAATTCTAGGCCCAGTGGTCTAGCTACTGCACCACCTAGCTGCCCCATCTTATTCTTGCCATTCTTTCCATTTTCTCAAATGTATTTTCTAGGTGTCTCTTGGCTCCTGTGTTTACATTTCAAAATTTCTATGCAGTTCTGTTTTTTCATCAGGAATACCATAAACTAAGAGTCCATTTGAATTCTAAATTGATAATCCAGTCATTGATTATTCTTAGTTTTAAGCCTTTATTTTTGACCTTTTGGAATAACAAATGACAAGATCTTTTGAGTCCATTATGCTGATTGCAGTTCCTTGGTATCTGACCTATTTCTTTGTGGCTGCTCGCAGTATTTGTTCTTTGACTTGGAAGCTGTGGATTTTGGCCACGATGTGCCTGGGAGTTTTCATTTTGGAATTTCTTTTAGAAAGGCATCAGAAGGTTCTTCTATTTTCATTTTGCCTATTTGTTCACAGTTTTCACTTAGGATTTCTTGAAATTTTCGTATGTCCTCCCTAAAATTGCCACCAGCACAAGATGTCATGCTCCAGATGTGATATGAACAATGGTGAATTGAAAGTCACGTGACCATCATCTTCATTTGAAACCCTTTACATGTAACACAGTCCAACATCAAAGTTTCCTCTGCCATATCAAACTCTTGGCTTCCTCAAAACTCCCACCCTACCAAGATCCTTTTCAGATGAATTCTTATCAGCTCTTATCTAGCCAAGTCTCCTTCCTGGTCCTCCACCCCCCAACTCTATGATTATGCAATTGACTTTTGAAATTACTTATGGCACTTTTGAAAGTGGGATGTTGGTTATAATAAATATAAAGCCAGGATTGCAATGCAATGGAGTGAGATGCCCGGGGATTCTGATCCTGGCACTGCTGTTTCCTCATTTGTTGTGGTTGGGACCTGTTGGTCTCTCACTTTTCTTGTCTGTCAAATGAAGGCATTAAATGGGTGATATCTGAGGTCCCTTCTCATTCTCAA
>NW_020944783.1:0-1576 GCF_900497805.2 Vombatus ursinus | reverse complement strand
AAAAAAGAAGGATGAGAAAAAGGGAAGGACCTCAAAGCTCTAATAAACTGCCAAATTGCCAAGAATCCAAATCGCCAAATGCTCTTCTTATTGTAAGGAGGATCTTCCTGCTCTAGCTCTTCCTCCAAAAGCACCTCTCTTTCAGTTTCCACTTGACCTGTCTGACTTGGGAGAAATAAGGAAATAAAACATTGCTTACTCATGGCCACATCCCCCAACACTACTTAATCCATCAGCTTAGGAAATAAAAGGAATTTTGGTTTGGTTTTCAAAGGCTATGTGTTTCAGTGATCATTTTTCCTATATTAAATACTTGTGGGAGGGGGGTAGAGGTGGAAAAAAGCTCAGATCACCCAAGGTGGTGTTAGGAGCTCACATGTATGTGTATATAAGTATTCATGTATACATATATGTGTATGAATATACGTATGTATTAAATACATTGGGAGATACTGATTTAGTTCTGTCAAATCTTTATTACCTCAGATATGTTTAAAAACAACTTTGGAGGCTACTTTACCATGCTCATTCCCTAAAGACTCTCTAGGTACCTGACAGATTACCCTTGAGGGCCTTGTCTACTTTTTAAAGTCAAAGGTCTTGTTATGTCCTAGTTTCCATAGTAGGAGAGAGAATATATGAAATGCAAAAATATCTAGTTTTATAGATGAGAAACTGATATTTTTGAGTAAGCCATATATATTTTGTTTAAAAGGATTCAAAATAAGGAACTGTCATGTGACCCAACTGAAGGGCTCATGCAAACCAGCTGTTTGATGTGACAGGTGACTTGGTATGTCTTTGATTGGTTCTAAAGGCCAGTAAACTACTTCCTTCCTCCAAAGAGCCACCTTTGTGCTTAAGAAAAAAGAAATTAGTTGGGTTCTAGAATTTTTTAATATAAATTACATTGATATGGTTAGTTGAATAAGTTTAAGTGTTTATGTGCATACTTTTTATGTAAAATTGTTTTCTGTTTAGTTTCAGTGGTGCAACTGGTAACAGGTAAATGTGGCTTAAGTTATTTAAGAAAATTCTTTCCCCCTCTCCCTCTCCAAAAATAAAAGGGTGCTTTAGATTTGAAAGGGGTGGTATAGGGTGGAATGAGGTTGGGGAGAGTGAGGCCTCCATTTTAGGCTCCTCTCTAGATGGGTCATGAAGGATAAGGAGGGGGATTAGTCTGCTAAGGGAAAGGGAAAACATTCAGCAAGAAGCACTATGACAGACTTATGATGGACGTAGACCCCCATGTAGTCAATTGGGTTACCAGCTCCTCTCACATCAGGGTTTTCAGAAGTTAGGGACTTCTTGATGGCTTTTGTTTTCTTCAAAGCAATTGTCAGATTGATACCAAAGACATTAACATCTCTTCTAGTCTGCTAAGGTGATCTCGCTTAGAGTTTACAACTTCTGTAGTCTTTTCATTTCTTGTATGCCTGGGTGTTTAACATTAGTACCTAGACAGAGAGAGGATTTTTTACATAAGGATCTGAATATCTTCCCCCAAAAGGTTTTGTGCTCAATGAGGAAGGAAGTATCTACCCTAAATGGGAAAAACAAAAACTGGTTCTAGTCA
>NW_020944782.1:2917-4880 GCF_900497805.2 Vombatus ursinus | reverse complement strand
CCCCCAAAACTCCTCCAGATACCTATAAAAAATGACTCTGAACAACTTCTAAAGCAGCAGAACCCAGGAAAAGACAGAGTTAAACAAATCTCCAGCCAAAGACAACCTGGAGGCTTAATCAGAAAGGTATATCATGCCAGGCAGGAAGAGGAGCACAATTCCATGTGGGCCTACAGGCTGCAGCGACCCTGGAGCAGGCCTCAGAGGACTGAGTCACGGACAGCTGTGGTGGTTTCCAGACTTCTCAACCCACCAACGCCAAAGACAACTTAGAAGGTCAGTGGGAAAAGTCTGTGACTGCGGGTGAGAGAGGAGCTAGGTCTCAGCCACAAGTCTCGAGTGTGTCCCCCTGGGCAGTGGCTATTTCCTGAGTTTCTGGCCCACAGACTGAGGGGGAATCAACTGACTGATCAGAGGGGGAGTGCAGGGATCTCTTTGCCAGTGCTGAGGCAGGAATCTCTTGCTTTGCCGCTGTTTGGTTCTGGGTCACAGTTCTGGGTGGCAGTCCTGGGCAAGGAGGAGTGCTGGTGTGGTGGAGCTTGTTGTGGCGGTGGAGAAGAAACACCTCACCTCTTATCATAGCACCCTGGAAGAACTGAAAATTTTCCGGTACCTAGAAGGATCTCTGAAAACACTTGTATAAACCCCCGAAGCTTGGGACAATACATTCTCCACATTGGAAGCAGATTCTTACCTTAACAAAGAATTTAAAACTCAAGGAACTGGCCAGGATCATGAGTAAACAGCACAAAAAGAGTCAAACTACATTATCTTACTTTGGTGACAAAGAAGATCAAAATATACAACCAGAAGAAGACAACAAAGCCAAAGTTCCTACATCCAAAGCCTCCAAGAAAAATATGAATCAATCCCAGGCCTTGGAAGAGCTCAAAAGGGATTTTGAGAAGCAAGTAAGAGAAGTAGAGGAAAAACTGAGGGTGATGCAAGAAAATCATGAAAAACAACTCAACAGCTTGCTAAAGGAGACCCAAAAAAATACTGAAGAAAATAACACCAATGGTAAAAGAGGTCCAAAAAGCCCATGAGGAGAAGAATGCCCTAAAAAGGAAAATTGGCCAAATGGAAAAGAAAGTCCAAAAGATTACTGAAGAAAACACTTCCTTAAAAATTAGAATAGAGCAATTGGAAGCCAGTGAATTTATGAGAAATCAAGACACTGTAAAACAAATCCAAAAGAATGAAAAATTAGAAAACAATGTGAAATATCTCATTGGAAAAACAACTGACCTGGAAAATAGATCCAGGAGAGAGAATTTAAAAATTATTGGACTATCTGAAAGCTATGATCAAAAAAAGAGCCTAGACATTATCATTCAAGAAATTATCCAGGAAAACTGCCCTGATATTTTAGAACCAGAGGGCAAAATAGAAATTGAAAGAATCCACCCATCTCCTCCTGAAAGAGATCCCCAAAGGAAAACTCCTAGGAATATTGTAGCCAAATTCCAGAGTTCCCAGGTCAAGGAGAAAATATTTCAAGCAGCCAGAAAGAAACAATTCAAGTATTACAGAAACACAATCAGGATAACACAAGATTTAGCAGCTTCTGCATTAAGGGACTGCAGGGAATGGAATATAATATTCTGGAGAGCAAAGGAGATATGGTTACAACCAAGAATCACCCACCTAGCACATAGTACTTCAGGGGAAAAAATGGTCATTCAGTGAAATAGAGGACTTTCAAGCATTCTTGATGAAAAGACCAGACCTGAATAGAAAATTTGACTTTTAAATACAAGACTCAAGTGGAACATGAAGAGGTAAACTGGAAATAGAAATCAAAACAGACTTATTAAGGTTGAACTGTTACCATTCCTGCATGGAAAGATGATATTTGTAACTCATTAGACCTTTGTCAGTATTAGGGTAGTTGGGGGGAAAAATTATATGTATGTATAGATAGATAGATAGATAGATAGATAGATAGATAGATAGATAGATA
>NW_020944782.1:0-2907 GCF_900497805.2 Vombatus ursinus | reverse complement strand
ATAGATAGATAGATAGATAGATAGATAGATAGATAGATAGATAGATAGATGGATGGATAGATAGATAGAGGGCACAGGGTGAGTTGAAGATAAAGGGGTCATATCTGGAGAATAAAATTAAGGGGTGAGAGATGATTATACTAGGAGAAGGAGAAAGGGAGAGGTAGAACAAGGTAAATTATCTCACAAAAAAAAAAAAGAAAAGAAAAGGCCCTTACAGTGGAGGGGAAAAGGGGGAAGGTGAGAAGGAATGAGTGAATCTTATTCCCATAGGATTTGACTTAAGGAGGGAATAATATACACACTCAATTGGGTATGAAAATCTGTCTTACCCTACAGGAAAATAGGGGGGGAAGGGGACAAGAGAGTAGGGGGATGATAGAGAGGAGGGCAGATTGGGAAAGTTGGTAATCAGAAGCAAATACTGAGGAGGATCAGGGTCAAGAGAAATAATAGAATAAATGGGGGGGTGGGATAGGATTAAGGGAAATAGAGTTAGTTTTTCACAGCATGTCTACTATGGAAGTGTTTTGCATAACTGCACATGTATAACCTGTATTTAGTTGCTTGCCTTATCGATGAGGGTGAGTGAGGAGGGAGGAAGGAGAAAATTTGGAACCCAAAGTTTTAAGAACACATGCTAAAAAAAATATTTTCACATGCAACTGGGAAATAAGAAATACAGGAAATGGGGTACAGAAATACATCATGCCCTGCAGGAAAATAGAAGGGGAAGGGGATAAGAGAAAGGGGGTACAGATGGAAGGGAAAGCAGACTAGGGAAAGGGGTATTCAGAATGCATGCCATCTTGGAGTGGGGGGAGGGGCAAGATCAGGTGAAAATTTGGAATTCAAAATCTCATGCAAGTAAATGTTGAAAACAAAAAATAACTAAATTTATTAATAAAAAATATAAAAGAAACCCATAGAAAAATCAAGAGGGGGCTTCCATGTGCATATGTCGTTTTCCTCACTCTGAAATTAATTAAACTTCTGTTTTGTGTCATGACTCCCCTGTCTCTAGGCTGCTATTTGTTCAGCTCCAACCACCCACAGGTTAGAAACTCATTCAAATCCATTTGAGTGGCAAAAGCAGACTTTCTGCAGCAGGCTTCTCCTTCTCTGGTCCATGCTCCCAACTTCTGCTGTCTTCCCCTATGAAACTGCCTTCCATCTACTCTGTTTATTTCATTTATTTACATGTTGAATCTTCTAAGACAATGAGAGGTGCTGGCGATCAGGAACTCTTTCCATGATTCTTTTCTCCTTTATGAGGTACAAAGAGCTTTGCCCAGTATCTGGCATGTAAAAAGTGTTTACAGAAGATCATCAGGGTGTCTAGGTGCTGAGTCCCAGTTTACCTATCAATTACAGGATTGTGTTTATTTTCTTTATATTGGATTGGATTCAATCAACAATGATATACCAGCTACATTCATTGGGTCTGCATATTTTATTTATTTACTTTTTCTGTGTAAATGTCTCTATTAAAAAAAATACAAGGAAAAGTGTATTGGGGTGGGGTTATCCACACAGTGAATAGAGTATTTAAGGAATAGGCACCCACATTTGACCCATCCTGGGAATCCCTGGAGGGAATGAGAACACTCAGGAGCAAGGAACAGGGGGCATTGGTCAGGGAAGCAAAGCCAAAACCTCAGCTGTAACATTTGCCAAAAGGAAACATACACTTGTATTTAGCATTCACCCCCTCAGGTCATGGTTCAGGGTGGGAACATGCAAATGGCTCCTGCCTTTATGCAGAGCTCTGAACCTCAAGCTGTGAGTTCCCTCACCACCACCACCCACACACACACCTTTAGGCAAATTATTGTCTCTCTCAAGAGGTTCTTCTGCTCTCCCTGACTCCCCTTCCCCAAAGTCTAGCAAAATCCTCTACTTCTGGGGCTCTCTCCTTCCTAGGACATGCACAGCTATATGCACCTTTCCCGTTACACACACATAGCTCAGTTGACACACATCTGTAATCACAAATATACCTGCAAGCACACACACACACACACACACACACACACACACACACACACATTTGTACTTTCTCTACATTTGCATTGCCTCTCATGCATCTAACATATCTCCATGTAGAATCCCTTTCATTTAAGTCTCTCCATTATCTGGAATGAATGAATGAATGAATGATAAATAAATCTGGAACTTTCCCGAGGTTAAAATGCCCTTGTATGTCTGTAACTACCTTCATGCCTATGTATCTCTCACACATCTGGGCCCTTTCACACATCTGCTGAGCTTCTAGCTACTGCCTTTCCTTCTCCTTTTCGCTCTGGAGAACCTTACAGGAACTTAAAGTGATCTATTATGCCCAGCAAATATCCTATTTCAGGTCTGGCAATCTCAGGGCAAGGTTTAAATCCAGCATCCATTGTAAATCCATACTGACCATGATTCCCTAGGGCGGGAAGAGAGGTTCAAGGGAGTTTTTTTTTTTGTTTGTTTGTTTTTTTGCACTATTGCTAAACATAACCCTTAGGAAAGGGCCTCCCAGGACAGAGGAGTGGGAGGGATGGGGACTAGAGAGGTGGAGGCTATGACTGCTTTTGGGGTATGTCTCTGAACCTGTCCTATCAATGTTGGTTCCTAGGAGAAGGAATGGGGATCCTAGAAGGAGAGGGGGTTATAATTCTCAATTCTGATCTCTTCTTTGAGTTTCATATTACCCAGCTTGAAATTCTCCTGCTCTGTGGAAAGAGGTAGAGTCTCCAGCTGAAACCCCATCATGAGCAGATAGACAAAAACTTCACAAATGGAACCAAGAAGTGGGGAAACAATGGGAACCCACCATCAGTTCCAACCCATTGTGAAGACCTCAGAATCCCAGGCAGAAATGGCAGTGAAGAGACAGGGACCAAAATCTCCAGCTGGGTTAGC
>NW_020944781.1:37630-60177 GCF_900497805.2 Vombatus ursinus | reverse complement strand
AGAGAGAGAGAGAGAGAGAGTATGTTCCCTAGGGACCTAACTGGGACTCTTCTCTTAGATATATCCTCTTGAATATCTCCTTAACTTCCATTGGTTCAAGTATCTCTGTGCAGATATCTAGATTTCTATATAATCTTTCTATATTGAACTGGTCCAGCCCCATGTCACTGACTGCCTGCCAGACATCTCTACCTGGAAGTCCCATAGGCATGTCAAACTCAACACATCCAACACAGAACTAATTATAACCCCAACTCCCTCAAACCCAGCACTCCTCCAAACTTCTCTATTTCTGTCTATTTTCTCAGTAAGGTAGGAGGTGAAGTCTTCTGCTGAGAAGGAGAAGGAGGAGGTAGTTTGAAATAGCTTCTGTGGTGAATGTGATAGTTAATTATGGAAAAATAAAAGAATTGCTGCCCAACATGGAGGGCTCAGTAAAGATTAGATGGTCTAAATTTCTAGTGACTACATTTGTATTGGGACAACTAGATGGTACAGTGCATAGAATGCCGGGCCTTGAGTCAGGAAGACTCATTTTCCTGATTTAAACCTGGCCTCAGATACTTATTAGCTGTGTAACCCTGGGCAAGCCACTTGACCCTGTTTACCTCAGTGTCTCATCTGTAAAATGAGCTGGAGAAGGAAGTGGCAAACCTGTCCAGTAACTTTGCCAAGAAAACCCCAAATGGAGTCACAAAGGATCAGACACAACTGAAAATGACTGAACAACAACAACAACATTTGTATTACTTTCCCTAAAATTTTTCAGCAGCATATGGGTAGAAACAAAGAAAGCAGACCATGTGGGTAACCCAAGTTTGGAGTTTAGCAAGGCATGGCTAGTAATAAGAAAAGAGGATAAGGGATTCAAGCAAGAATAACTGATAGAATATGGTTGAACTGGTCAACCATATGGTCAAGATGATGGAGTGAGGAAAGAGAAGCCAGAGGAGGGGTAAAAGGATGTGTCAGACAGTTTGACCCCAGTCCAAATGGATTTTCCAGTGTAAATGCTCATTCTCTGCTCTGTGAAGTTTTATCAAATGTTCTGTAATTCTTTCTATTATTTGTCACTCTAAGCCTCCAACCAGAAATAGCACTCTGGCAGAAACACCTCAGTGATAGATCTTCCTCTTCCTCTCTTCCTCTTCCCTAAGGATTCTCACTGCCACCACCACCACCAATTGCCTCATTTCCAATAAGTACACTCGGACTAGCAAAGGCCTATAGTTAACACTTCATATAAATACAAAGCAAATATTTCAAACAAAGGTAAGTAGACATTCTTTGTGCCCAGAAGGAAAGACTTTAACAAAGTCTTAACAAATCCTTTCACAAAGGATTCCCAATAGAAAAGGATATATAGCATTACAAACTTGGGATCTGCAGTATGGGGGGGATTTTTAGCAACACAGCTTCCATTCTGACATTCTTTTTGCTCAATCCGCCCAAGCAGCCTCATTCCCAGAGTCCTGGCTTCTTTCTTTGTGGTGGTTGCCTGAGCCTATGCTTCCACTCTGTTAGCTACATGTCTCATCATAAGCTGTTTCTCTTTGAGTTTTTCTCCTGGATTCACTGAAACAACTATTAAAGGTCACTTGGAGTTGTGGGCTATCATTCTTGATCCTGTGGTGTTTTCTTTATGATTCCTTCAAAGGACTAATTTATATCTCATAAAGAGATCACTTAGCAATGATGCATTTTTACTATTTAACTAACCCCTTTTCTGTGATTACCTATATGAAAGAATTACTTCCTTATACAATGGAAATAGAAAAGATGGAGGAACTAGAAATAATTGTGAGGACAAATAATAGGTTTGGGAAGGGATAAGATGGAAGGAGAAATTAAAGAATAAGAGGTCCTAGTTAGAAAAGGAACTTCAGAGTTCTGGTTCATGGAAGTAGAATAATTATGGGATATTTCGATTTGATAGGACCACCCATCTATCTGGCTGAGGTGGAGTGAAAATGGAGGTCATGGGAGTTTGGGCAGTTGATGAGCTGGTAGGTGAAAGAATATAAGATAGTATCAATAGCTCATGTCTAGTTCTCCAAAGTAGTAGACAAAAACTCCTGTGGAAGAACTCAAGGCAATAACACACAGCAATCTTTTTTTTTTAACCCCACATTAAAAAAAAATAAAAAAAACCCTTAACAAAGAACTCAACTAAACAATTGATAAAAATCCGCTTCCCTTTCCAGTGGTTTCTACTTGCCTTCAGGATACTATACTTCCTCCCTACCATACACCAAATTTATTAGCACCATCATGCAAATCTGACTGCCCTCAGAAGAGAAACAAACTTGGGGTTGCTAAGGAGACAACCCCCTAACATTCCAGTGAGTCCCTTTGTCACCATAGACCCATACAGAACCCATATAGACATCCAGACTTATTGAAACTACCCTAAGGACTTGGACTTCCCTTAATGGGTAAAACACTTGGACTCACTAGACAGGCAATTCCCCTGAGATTCTGGTGAGTCCTACTTTTATCCCAGGTACCCATATAGGGGTCCAGTTGAATGATACTATCTTGAGAGCTTAAACTCTCCTGGAAGGAAATGAACTCTTTTCATTAGACCTGCTCTATCCAAATGACTCATTGTAGTAGCAACTAGCAAAGTTTGAATTTTTTTGCTCATCTTTGACAAGGCTTTAGTCCTTTCCATGAGCTTCAAGGGTCATATACTTGTTCTTCTCCCCAAAAGGCTGACATTGCCCAGGAACAAACCCTCCCCTTACTAGAAGATTGGAATTCAGAACTTTTGAATGCGAGGGTACTAGAAAAAGAACCTCAAAGCTGGTGCTGCTCAGCAACTCTACTTTTCTCTCTCTAAAAGGCTAGATTCTGAAATTCTCCAAGAATTCAGGATTGTACAGGAAATTACCCCCCTTCTCTCTGCTGAAGGCTGGTTCTGTAACTCTCCAAGGACTCAACATTATCCAGGAGAGCTTCCATTTCCTATTGAGGAGGCTGGGGTTCAGGAAATTGGGATCCAATAATTTTTCTCTTGGACCATGTAGAATTCCCACAAATCTCTTTCCTAAAGTATCCATTAGTGGCTCCTAGAAGTTGAGCAGGACCTCCTCAGGTCCTAAAGTCATTTTTAACTCTTATGCTCTTTGTTCTCTTTGAAAGGGAACTCAAATTCTTCAATGAACATTCCATCTTACAAACCAAGCAAAAAAGGGTGACTCCAAAAGCCAACAAATTCAAACCCAACTCATTCACACCACAGGAAGATGCAATTAAAGTCCCAAATAAAGGTTCATCATTCCCATAAGCTCATCAAATTGATCAGGGAATTGCATTTATCAAACACCTACATTAATGTATTGTTTTGCTTAATTGATTATGAGGTTTGGACTTTTGTTTAATTTTTTTGGAGGGAGAGTGAGTGCTTCAGATTGTTCATCTAATACTCCAAAAAGAAAAGCTGGAAGATCAAACCTGAGACTTTTGGAGGATATGTTTGGAGGCAGAGTTTTCAAAGCAGGAGTGCAAAACTCTGTTCCTTGAATTTTTACTATATTAAGTAGAATATAGTGCCATAGTCTGCTGATGCCTTGTATCCTTTGAATTAGCAGCTGAGGAATTTGCTGTCCAGAGAGAAAGAAAAGTGAAGACATGGTCTAAGGGCTCTGAGCCATAGGATATATTTTATATTTGGATATTTGGAATATTATTTTATCAACCTTCATTTCAGGGGTTCTTGTTTTTTTGTGTGTCATGGACTCCTTTGGCAGTCTGGTAAAACCTATGAACTCCTGAGAATAATGTTTCTAAATGCATAAAATAAAATACCCTATGATAACAAAGGAAACAAATTATATTTTGAAATACAGTTATCAAAATATTTTTAAAAGTTAATGGGTCCCAGATTAGAAACCCCTGTTACGGTCTAAAATCAGAGCCCTACCAGCATGGTCCTTTTTACTTCAATCAATTTTTATTAAGTGCCTGCTATGTGCCAGGCACTACCCTAAGTGCGAAGGACACACAAAAAAAAAAGAAGCAAAAAGTAGTCCCTGCCCTCAAAAAGCTTGCAGTCTAAAAGGAGAGACAGCAAACAAATCTATACAAAGCAAGCTATATACAGGATTAACAGAGAGGAGGCACTGGAATTAAAAAAGTTTGGGGAAAGCATCCTGTAGAAGGCAAGATTTTAGTTAGGATTTAAAGGAAGGCAGGGAGGTTAGAACCAGTGCAAAGGATGGAGAGCATTCCAGTCATGGGAGACAGCCAGAGAATGACTGGGGCTGAAAGATGGAGTCTTCTTCACCAAACAGCCAGGAGGCCAGTGTCACTGGATTGAAGAATATCAGTGAGTAAGGTGTAAGAAGACTGAAAAGGTAGGAGGAGGCTAGGTTGTAAAGGGCTTTGAATGCCAAACAGAGCATTTTGTAGGAAGCCATTGAAATTTATGGAGTATTGGGGGGGGGGCGACTTGATCAGACATGCATTTTAGGAAAATCACTTTAGTGGACGAATGGAGGATGGATTGGAGTGGGGAGAAACTTGAGGCAGGCAGACCCACCAAGAGGAGAGCCATCAGGGTTGGCATGGAGTAAGTGTAGTAGAAAGCCTCTGGCAAAACTATTTGGTTTGTTAAGTATTCTAACACCTGCTGACCAACTCCTTCCTTCGTAAATGATAAAAGTGCTACTACCCCTTTCTGTAGTCTTAAGAAAGGCTGTATGTTGACTGATGTTGACTGCTTACACTACAACAGTGGTTCAAATGAGAAGAGGGAAGGGAACGCAGGGGAAAGAACAAATATTTCTTAAGCACCTACTATGTGCCAGGTACTGTGCTAAGCACTTTACAAATATTAGCATATTTGACCCTCACAACAACCCTGAGAGGTCGGTGCTATTTTTAGCCCCATTTTACAATTGAGGAAATTGAGGCAGACAAAGTTTAAATGACTTGACCAGGGGTATGTGCCTGAGGTGGGATTTAAATTCAGGTGTTCCTAACTCTAGGGCTAGAACTCTGTTCACTCTGCTACCTATATGGGGTTCCCAATAAGTATCACATGAAGCCTAAGACTTGTCACATTAATATATACATTTTTAAACGAATTGTAAATGAGCTAAAGTTTGTGGTTTTATGTATGATCATTTTTTATTTTAATGTTTGCTTTTAAAAAATAGTAAATAGTACTTAGCCTTCCAAATTAGCTCTTCATTTAACCCATAATTTAATTCAATTCAACTAACATTTATTAAATACCTACAATATGAAAGCAGTGTATCATAATGGACAGAGTTCTGGATCAAGAATTTTTTAAAATGTGGGTTCAAATCCTGCCTCTGACACTTATTAGCTATGTAACCATGGGTAAATCTCTTGATTTCTCTGAGCTTTAGGCAACACTCTAATTAGAGATGGGTTACAATCTGAGAAGTCCTAGGGCCTTGAGTTATTTGAAAATACTATACAATCATAATGAAAATAATTATGAACTATGAAAAGTATGTTAGACTGAGAAAAGTACAAAGATATCAGTCATGTGAAAGATGAATTGAAGAGAGAAGAGATTGGAGGTAGGTAGAACAATAAGGATGCTATTGTAATAGTCTAGGCTAGAGGGTGGGTGGAGTGGCTCAGTGGATAGAGTGCCAGGCCTAGAATCAAGAACATTCTTCTTCCTGAGTTCAAATATGACCTCAATTACTAGTTGGGCAAGTCACTTAACCCTGTTTGCCTCAGTTTCCTCATCATAAAATGAGCTGAAGAAGGAAATGGCAAACCATTCTAGGATCTTTGTCAAGAAAACCCAAATGGGGTCATGAAGAGTCAAACATGACTGAAAAACAATTCAACAACAGAGGTAAAGAGGGCTAGACCAGGGTGGTGGCCATTTGAGTAAAAATGTGATTAAAGTAGAATGGATAAAACTTAAAGTCATAGTTGGTCCACTTACCTACCCACATATACACACAGAACATTGAATATTTGCCACATACCCACATGTGTGTGTATGTGTGTGTGCGTGTATATCTATATATATATATATATATATATATATATATATATATATATAGTTGTTTAGGCATTTTTCTGTCGTGTCCAACTCTTTATGAAGCCATTTGGAGTTTTCTTGGCAAAGATCCTAGAGTGGTTTGCCATTTCCTTTTCCAGCTCACTTTTAAAATGAGGAATCTGAGTCAAACAGGGTTAAGTGACTTGCCCAGGGTCACACAGCTAGTAAGTATCTGAGGTTGGATTTGAACTCCGGAAGATGAGTCTTCCTGACTCTAGGCCCAGCACTCTATGCATTCTGCCACCTAGCTGATTTTGTGTATCTGTTTGTGTATATAAGTGTATGCGTGTATGTATATACGTGTGTATATCTGTATCTATATTGAGAGAGAAAGAGAGAGAGAGAAAGAGAGAGAGTCTCCTAAGTGGTCACTAAACTGGAAGAATTGATGACCACAGCTGTTAAAAGAAGAGATAGTTTGTGTTTTCTTGGATACAGCCTTCCAGATGACAAGATGTGGCTCCAGTGAGGGACATAATGGTATTGGAGTCTGTCACTCCCCATGTGGAATATGTATTCAATTCAAAGGGCTTGCCTTTGCCTCTCTTTTGTGTTTCCTTCCCTGATTAAGTAACTAAACAGCAACTGCAAGATGGATGCAATCACGTGACAATCTTCTGAGTCCCAAAAAACCAAAAGGTCCTGGATGGCCTGCTAATGTCTCCAGAATAGCAGTGGCTGATGGCAAGTGGAGAAATCAAGAGAGAAAGTCAGAAAGATCAAGCTGTTTGATTGAACAGTGCCAAAGTGAAATGTAACATGGCTAATTTAACGGTCCTTCAAAACCCCAACAAAGATTATTAGTCTCCCAGCTAACTGTACTCATAGTCATAAGTTGTTACTAAATTATGTTTTAATCATTCTATTAGTGGACCTTGTGATTTTCTTGTCATTACTTTGTGAGTGGGAATAAATTACTTGTCCTATAATCAATTTGTGATTCTACATATAGTGGCTTTTTGTTTCCCCACTTTGGAAAAAAAAGTCCTCGATAAGAGCCAAAAGTAACACTGTCCCCAGAGTAGCTGGGGTGGGGTTTTGATGAACCAATGAATGAGAATAGGGAGAAACCCCAGGCAAACCACAATAACAGGGTAAAGGACTAGTGGGGTGTGGATCACCAGCCCCTATGGTAGCTGCCAAATGATGTCCTTATGCTAGACAGTAATTTAAAGGAGACAAACTGGTCCACAAAAAAACTATACTACAAAATGGAAAATGAGAAATACAAAGAGCTATTACAAGTCCTGAAGAGGGAAAGATGATTTTCAACTAACTGAAGGGTTCAGGGAAGGCTTTTTACAAGAAATACCATTTCAACTGGATGCTTAAGCATTGATGATTTCAGTAGGTAGAGATCTGAATAGGGGAGAACATTCCAGACATAGGGAATAATGTAAGCAAAGGTATAAAGGTAGGGGAGTGAAGTACATGGCCAGGGGACAGAACTTTGGTTTTGAAACATAATATAAGACAAAGTTATAAAATGGTAGTCACTCTAGGCCAGTGGTTTTCTAACTTTTTGTTGTTCACAATACAGTACTATTCTTTGCTGTGAGAAATCACAACATTCAACATACTAAACAGCTGAGCATTCTCATCAATTTTCAAGCTTATGTTTCATATAATACTCTAGAACTCTATAGAACTCTAAGATTCTATTGAACCTTAGTGGTACCCTCTCCCACCTACCCACCCTTTGAGAATCACTGCTCTAGGCTGAAGTTGGAATTTATGTGATAAGCATTTAGGGAACTACTGAAGTTGTGACAGGGAGGACTACCAAATCTATGCATAAAGAACACTACAGGGCAGTTATGTGGCAAAGTGGGTATGGCCCTGAAGTCAGGAGGACCTGAGTTCAAATCCAACCTCAAACCAAAACACTTGACACTTACTAGCTGTGTGACCCTGGGCAAGTCACTTAACCCCAATTGCCTAAAAAAAAAAAAAGAATACTACAGTCATGGTGCAAAGGATGGATTGGAGTGAGAAGAGGCAGGAAGAAGGAATACCATGATGTTAGGAGACTATTGAGATAATTTAGGCAGGCTTACCAGGTTGTTTGCTATGAGAAAATAAAGGAGATAATGGAGAAGACAAATTTAAGAGATACTGTGGCAGTAGTAATGTACTTAAATAAAATACTGTACCACTTGTTGATAGATTAGTTGGTGTAGAGCCAACAGTAGACTAACTGGTAGCTCAAGGAATGGGGGGAAAGGAGAAATAAGTTCCTACTTATTATTACTTATTTTTAAGCTCCTACTATGTGCCAAGCACTTCACTAAGCACTTTACAAATATTATCTCATTTGATCTTCACAACAACCCTGGAAGGTAGGTGTTATTATTATCTAATTTTACAGTTAAAGAAACTAAGACAGTCACAGGTTAAGTGACTTGACCAGGATCACACAGCTAGTAAGTTTCTGAAGCTTAGTTTGAACTTGTCTCCCTGACTCCAGGCCTAGGACTCTGTCCATTGAACCACCCACCTGCCCAAAGAAGTGTCATCACACCTATTGACCTTTGGGACTATTTATTCATTTTGTTCTCCCTGGGCAAAGCCAGGACTTCCCCCACAGTCAGGATTTAATTCTTATTCCTAGGGTTTAGTTAGAATAAGAGTCAATATGAAGAAGTTTTATATATTAAAAAACAACTGGAAATTAATTGCAGCTCCTGGAACTGACATCTTCTCTGCCTTTCCCCAAAACTCTTTTTAAAGAACCTACTGATCCAGAATGGAAACTTCTAGAAATACAACGTTGTACCTACTTGGACCTTTGAATCTGTTGTGACAGTTGAGTTGGAGTGGGAAGAAGAAGGGGAAAAGGGAGAGAGTGGACCTGTAAAATATCTGGGGCTGAGCATGAATATCTGAAGAAAAGAGCAGCCCCATGGCCAGCTATCCTGTCCTGAATTTCTTACCCAAAGACTTGAGACATCAAGCAGACATCACTTGGGGTAGTACACCAGAAATGAGTTTTCATCCAAGAAACGAATGTAGGTCCACCACCCCCTACCCAAACAGCCAACACTCATTTTATTCCCATTTTTCCAAATTTCAGGCATACTTAAACAAAGAAAGGACTGGAAATATGGGAAATCAGGTGAGGACAGAAACTCAAAGCTAGGAACAAAGTTTACCTAGAAGATATTTGGGCAGCTGGGGATGTAGTGGATAGAGCACTGGATCTAGAGTCAAAAAGACCTAAGTTCAAATCCATCCTCAGATACTTATCAGTTGCGTGACCCTGGGCAAGTCACTTAACCTCTGAATGCCTCAGTTTTCTCAACTGTAAAATGAGGATGATAGCACCTATATTCCAGGGTTGGTGTGAGGATCAAATGTGATAATATTTGTTAAAAGCACTAATCATAGTGCCTGGCACATAGTATGCACTATATAAATGCTTCTTCCCTTCCCTTTCCTCATTCTATAACATACAAAACCCTAGAGTCACTCCAGAAATGAAATTATACATACAGTCACACAATCACTCAGATACAGATGCACACAGATATACAGATTTACCCAAAAGTCTTATGAACTCTTACATACCTTCTGAGATACTCTTTAAAAAAAAAAAAAAGTCTCTTGGATTTCAGACCAGCCCTAATTTTATTGCTGTTTTGTATTGTCCTATGCTGCCATCTTCAGGCAGTTGGGAGATGGGCATCCCAGGGTATCCTGTATCATTGGCCAGGGCTGCCAGACACTTCCTCTCCTTTATTCCGTTTCACTCGAATTCACACAGTTCCTAAAATTGATGCAAGGCAGAAGCCCAACTTCTTTCAATTCTAGTGCACACATCCATGGCAATGCAGCATCTTGTCTACACTTGGTTGTTCAATCATGTCCGATTCTGTGACCCCATCGGGGGTTTTCTTGGCTAGGATACTGGAGTGATTTACCATTTCCTTCTCCAGTGGAATAAGGCAAACAGAGGTTAAGTGACTCACCCAGGGTCACATAGGTAGTGAGAATCTGAATCTGCATTTGAACTCAGGTCTTCCTGACTCCAGACCCAGTACTCTATCCACTGAGCAATCTAGCTGCCCCTCTCACTGGTCTACACTTGTTCAGTTATGTCCAACTCTTCATGACCCCATTTGGGGTTTTCTTGGCAAAAATACTATGGTGGTTTATCATTTCCTTCTCTAGCTCATTTTATAGATGTGGAAACTGAGGCAAACAGGGTTAAGTGACTTGCCCAGGGTCACACAGATAGTGTCTGAGGCTGGATTTGAACTCAGATCCTCCTTACTACAGACCTGACACTCTATCCACTTCGATACCAAGCTGCCTTTGTCTACACTGGCAGTTCTCCATCTGTGGATTATGGGACCACATCAGAGGCTGGGGGACAGGGGAGGGAGATGGACCAAGACAATGCATCCCATCAGATGACTCAGTATGATGAGTAAACATTTTTCTTAGTATGGATACATATATTTCTTACACATGTATTACCATTTTCCCATTTTATATAGATGCAGTTGTGATGGTAGGAAGAATCTTCAATTTCCTCATGGTAAAGCACTTCTTGCACTTATGAAGATCATAGCCTATCCCTGGTTTAACGGATAAGTGTTAGAGAGTTACTTCACTCACATAGTGGTCAAATGACTTGCTATGGTGACAAAGCTATAATGAATCAGAAGAGGGATTGGAACCCTTGTTTTCCTGATTCCAGGCTCATCAACTCTATCCACTGTTCCATGAAGCCTCAACTGCTGTGGTTAATAAAACTGAAACACATTTGAAAGCCTTATTGAATTCAAAGTAGCCTTTATATATATTTCTCTCTGGATACAAAGACTACTACTACTGGGTGGGGGAGGGCTGAATTTTTAAATGTTAGGAAGGAGTCTACAGGAAAAGAAAAATTGTGAAGTTACTGGTCTAGTTGTCTTTTTTCCCCCTTAACACCTTTTATCTGTATCATATTTATTAGTGCATGTCTTATCTCTCCTAATTCCTTTGCAAGTTCTTGAGAGCCAAAGCTGAGTTGGTTTTCATTTGAGTATGTAGCATATTAGCACCGAGGACAGGGCTTTATGCACATTGTAGGAACCTAATAAGTTTGTTGAATTGCATGGTGTAATGAAAAGAATACGATTTGTAACCAGAAGACTTGGGACTTGCGCAGTCAGGGGAAAGTCACTTAAGGTTTCTGAGTGTCAAGTTTCATCATCTTCAAAAATGTAAAAAATTGTACTAAAAGGAGTTACTCACTTTCAGTTCCAAGGTTTTAGCATTCATTACCCGTGTAAATAAAAACCCCCTGCCTCAAAAAAGAGACCCTATAAGAAATTATACAGCCCGACTGGATCCGAATGAAACGGATCAGCCAGGGGTGGGGAACTTGAGGCCTCGAGCAAGTGTGGCCTTTTGACTGAATACAACTGCACAGAACAAATCCCTTTACTAAGAGGATTTGTTCTGTAAAACTTGGACTCAGTCAAAAGGCCGAACCCGAGGGCCTAGAAGGCCACGTGTGGCCTCGAGGCCGCAGGTTCCCCACCCCTAGAACTCATTTGAGGAATAAATCGGAGCCCAAAGCCTGTTAATAGCCCCTGGTACAACTTGAATCTCTCCTTACTGCGCACCTGACCTTTATGCACCAGTCTGGGGCAGAGATGCAGAGGAGAGGACAGGCAGGCTCGTGCTCCAGTTCACCTGGGCCTCACAGGGTGCAGTGTGAGCACAGGTGACCCTGAGAGTTCCGGGCAACACGCCTACACTGGGCTGGGACATCCCACGGACAGTCCGCTGGATACCGGCCTCAAGCCCCACCCCTTGGGGTCCTGCTCAGCCCTCAAAGGCCAGGCCCCACCCCCTTCCGACCTGTCATCACAGAAGCCGCACGTGGCCGGGGCGGGACCTGAGGCAGTCCCCGTGTGTCACTGCGCTCCTCAGCTGCCGATTGGCTGAGCACAGCAGGAGGCCGGCTTGGGCCTCGAGACCGCTGCCGTCAATCAAGAGCCGCAGAGCCCAGCCAAGCCCCGACCTAGCCTAAGGGTGAGCCCGGAGGGTTCGAGTTGTCCAAGCGGTCAGCCGGAGCCCTGGGAAATGGGGCGGAGCTCGGGCAGCGGGGCGGGGTCCGAGGGAGCAGGGTGGTGCCCATCGGAGTGAGGGGTGGATGGGGCGGGGCTGGAGGGGGGGAAAACCTGCAAGGGGGAGGGGCGTGGCTCGGGGAAGGGAGGAAGGCAGGGAAGGGGCGGACCTCGGGGAGGGGAAGGGCGGGGCTATGTGGCGGAGGCTGCGCTGCTCAGTAACCGCCCCCAACCCCCTATTCTCTTGTCCCTGCCCCTCACTAGGTGCAAAGGGATCGACCACTGGAGCTACAGGTGAGGGAGGAGGGATGGAGGGTGTTGTTGGATAAGGGGAAGGGGATGGATGGGAGGAGGCGGGGTGGGAAAGGGGTCTGTGGGAAAGCTGGAGGGGGGGAGGGGATCTAAGGGGCTTTGAGGAAGGGAAGGGGTGGGGTACTGTGTGAGGAAGGGGAGGGGTCTGTAGGGGGAGCTGGGATAGAAAGGGGAGGGGTCTATGAGGATGGGACTATAGGAGGAGAGGAAGGGGGGCTTTGGAGGTGGGTACTGAAGAAGGAGAATGGGATTGGGGGGGCAGTGAAGAGAAGGTGAGGATATTTAGGGGGTGCATCGCGGGATGACGGGGAAGTCTGTGGAGTGAAATGGGAAGGCTATTTGAAAGAGGGAAATAGGGTGTCTGTATGACAAAAGAAAAGGAGCCTGTAGATAGAATGATATGGAGAGAGAAGGGGCTTGTGAAAGGTGGGGTCAGCTATGTGAGGAGAGGGATCTGGCAGGTTTCAGAGGCAGCCCTGTCTAGCCCAGTCCCAGTGAAGTGGAAGGGGTCCAGTGAGAAGGTGCTTGGGGTGGATATGTGACTGTAAGGTGGAAGGATACACCTGTGGAAGATCCCTTGGGACAACACTGTATGAAGAGAAGGGATTGCTTTGTGTGAGAAAGAGGGGAACTAAGTAGGAAGATTTGGCTTGGAAGGGGAGGGCTTTATAGCACACGAGAGGGAGGTGGAGAGTTAGGGAATATGTCAGAAGAGGCAGAGTAGTATGGCAGTATTTTGTGATTAGAGATAAGAGATCATATGTTGGAATTTACAAGAAATAGTGGGGAGGCAGGAGTGTGTGCATGAGGAAAATGAGGGGGCTCTGTAGAAGGAAGAGGGAAGTAGAAGAGAAACTGAGGGAGGGATACATCTGGAGTGAAAGAGTAAGGGCTGGTTTGTAGGAGCCTGGTAATGGGCAATAGTAGAAGTTAGCAAGCTTTGTGCCCACAAAGTGCCCCTGCTTTCTCCTCAGCTCCCAGTACCCATGGAACCCCCGGCCAGGGAGGGAGAAGATGCTTTCAGCACAAAGCCCCACTCGCCTTGGGGGGTGCTGAGTTCTCACATGGGTGAGACCTGTTGCCCCTGGGGGGGACCCTGTCAATATACCCTAAATAAGGCATGGAGGATGATCATTTCTGCCAACTGTGAGATTATCCAATAATGACTAAAGTCTCTTTCTCAGTCCATGGTATCTCTAGGGAGCCCCTTCCCTCTCACCTGCCCAACTTATGTTCTTCACCCATCCCCTGTCCACCTCCATTTTCTACCTGGTCCTACTCTCAATCCCACCCAGGTCCCCTTAAGAGCCTCCCTCAACCCCCTTTGTCTGTTCCTCACTGATGTCTGCCTTGGTCCCAGTCCTCCCTGCCCACTGTCCCTGGCCTTCCTTTGCCCTGCCCCTTTGTTCTGGGTGTGTTCACTTCCCACTTCCTTCCTTGCCTGGGACTTGGCTGGTTCTTGCCCTCCCTGGGCAAGCTTTGTTTTCAGGTGTCTGGGGCCCAGAGACCCTGGTAACAGATCAATGGATCTATGTATGGAAGGAAACCCTTAGAGGTCATCTAGAACCACCCCTCCCATTATTTTACAGATGGGGAAACTGAGGCCTAGAGAAGTTATATGATTTGCCAAAAGTCATACAGGTAGTAAATAGCAAAGCTAGGATTCAAATCCAGTATTTTTGACCCCAAATCCAGTACTCCTTCCACAGTACCGGGTTGTGTCCATAGGGCCCAACCTTCCTCATTATAGCAGACCACTCCTGGCCAGGAACCCTCTGGGTAGAAACCAGGCCTCTACCACTTGCTGAATACTCACTCAGCCCCACCCTCTGGGATGTCCTGGGCCCTCGTGGGAGACATTGAAGCTTGTGTTCTGTAAGTGCAAAGGTTCTGTTTTTTTCCCTTAGAACATGAGCCCTAGAGGAGAGGTGGGCTCTCAATCTCAGCTATAGGAAGGAAGTTGCATTCTTTTTTGACAAATTCTTCTCTCATCCCACCTACCCAGTAGAGCAAGAACCACTGCTGGTTGTAATGTTCAGCCCTATTTACCCTTGGTGTGAGCCCTCTTGGATCCCTATGTAGACTTTGGTATAATACTGAACGCTCTTCCCTAAGGGCATAAAGGATTTTCCCTGTCTGGATTGGGGGTGGGGTATGAGGAGGGGTTCTAGCTGGGGGTAAGAGTTGCTTTGGAGGAGATGAATGATGTATGTGTAAGGCAGCCTGTGGTATCAGTGACATGACAAGACTGCCCTAAACCCAAACAAAGTGGGGCAGGTTGGTGGGGGGTGGGGTGGGGGTGGGGAGAACAGGCAGAGGCCTGATGAGGACGACCAGATTGCCATGGCAACACTGCTTCCCCGACTGTCTCTTAGAGAGAGGGTGGGCCTAGGGCAGACAGATTTTCTGGCTTTCTTGTTGGGGGAAGGTCACTGGAAGAGAGTAGTGATAGCCTGGCTTTACCAGGTTCAGAAGCTTCTGGGGAATGCACAGTTTGCCCAAACAGGCAGGGCATCAGAGACCTTGTTAGACAATGTTAGCAGCATGGTCCCTTGCTAGAGGAGGGGGAAGGTGGGATTGAGCTGGTTTACCTAAATGTCTACTTTTTTTAGGTGGGAGGGACAGGCAGTATTGAATATCTTGTTAGGCGATGGGTAAGTTAGAGTATGATAGAATTTAGAGCTTGAAGGGCCCTTTAGGCATCATGTATAAAATGAGAATAATTGGTATCTTGTCCTGTTTATCTTTTAGGATTGTGGTAAGTTTCAAATGAGATAATGATTAGTGAAGCGCTTTTCAAAGTATATTATACACGTGTAAGGTATGATTATCTAGTCCAACATCCTATTTTAAAACAAGCCCAGAGAGAAGAAATAATTTGTTCAAAGTCAAGATAGTAACAAAGCAGGGACTGGAACCCAGGTAGCATCTCTGGGTTCTCTCCTAAACAGGTTGTTATTCTACCCTTAAATTCTACCATGGAGAGAGTAGAACTAGATTGGAACAAGCAAAGAGTTGGATGAGTACTAGTGAAACTGGCCTGAGGACAGCACAGGCACGGCCTTGGAAGAGAGGGCAATAGGTTTTAGGTGGGATTTACTCCTATCTGGTATAATTAGTTTGATGATGGCGGCAGGAGAGGAGATAGTTTTAGATTATTCTGTCTCCTCGGGAGCAGGATCTCATTGATCCATCATTCTGAGGAAAACTTAATTTCTGAATGGGTAAGCTACTAAGGGGAAGTGAGTTTCTTTGGCCCTCTTCTTTGCTGTTATAGGTTGGGTTAAACAAGACCAAGATGACTGAGACTCAGCTTTTGTTCTTCAGCCTTCTCCCAGACCAGGGTAAAAGGAAGCCTGGATACCCTGAGGATTGCTTACTTTCCTTCCTTCTGCATAGGAGGAAGAGAGTAGAAAGTAAAATATTCCCCTCTCCTGGGACCCTGGGGTGTGTGTGTAAAGGGTGGGAGGAGGGTCAGAGAGGGCAGAAACTAGGACTTTGTCAGGAATAGGTTTCCCTAACACAAAGGTTCTTTTTCTTTCAGATTGTGAGTGCCTCCTTACCTGTTAGGGAACCTACTCTGACTGCTACACCTTCCCCCCAGGCTTCCCATTCAGAATCTTCCTTTTTCTGGGCTCCTCTTGCATCAGCATCATTGATACTACTTGAGGCCAGACAGTGGTGTCTGTGGAGGTGGTGGAGTCATTTGCAGGGCAAGGAGGAAGGATGAACCTCCTCTATCCTCTGTGGTATTCCACTGCATGGAAAATCCTATCCTAAAGCTCTTTCCCTTCTGCCCACTCCACCAGGAAGGGAGAGCTGATGGGTTCACTGACAGAGTGAAGAAGATAATGTAAGGACTAGGTGCTGGGGAGGCAGAAGGTGCTAGCTGTCCCCTTAGATTGCCCCTGAAATGACGCTTGGATACCCTAAAGCCTTTGGCGCTAGGTGGCTGATTTGTCACTGCTGTTCAGGGCACTTTAGCATCCGTATATTGACAGAGAAGGGTTTCTTATTTATTTTTTCTTTATTCTTCTTCTGCTCAAAACTTCTCCCCTCTGAGTTTTCTGCAGATTCATAGACACAATTTGCCTAAAGGTTTCCTCTGCCCTGCAAACCAGAACCAAATGGGGGCTTTTATGCAGAACTGCCTTTGGGAAAAGGGGACACATGGTTGGTGGGGGGTGGGAGGTAGGGGGAGGGGACACTTGGTTGGGATTGAGGGCTATCCAATCATTTAATCCGTCAAGGCCTGAGCTAGGCCTGGGGCCTTAGTGACTCAGGCAGATAAAGGGCGGAGAGTTTCGAGGGAGCTGTGAGTCATGGAGGTGAGCTCCACCACTGAGAGCTGGGCAGCTTCTCTAGTTTCCTTCTGCTTTGATGTTGGTATGAGCCCTCTTCCTCCCTCCCCCAATTGCTCCCCCAACCTATACTATCTAGGTATATACTCCATTCCTCAGGGCCAGTGACCAAGATTTCTAGTGCAAGTTACAGAGTTACTTTTAGGTCCTCTGGGGCATTTAATCTTGGAATGAGGGCCAGCAGATTCAGGGATACAAATTTTCGTTTTATTCTCCTTACCCCTTCCCTCCTCTTCCTCCCCCTCTTCCTCATTCTTCCCTTCCAATTTGGGACTGAGTTGGACCCAAATACAAGGATCCCTTATACAAGGAGGTATGAAGAAATAGACAAATGGGGTCCACACTCAGTGACTTGTTTCCTCATCTGGGGGTCAGAAACTCACCCTCAGCCTGGTCAGTGTGATCTAGAGGAGCTCCCTGAGGTCATTCACCAAATCTTTAAAAATTTGCACGGGCTCCAAAGCTTTATGCTGAGAGGGGCAAGTCAAAAGGCTAGCGGGTGGCATAGGGCTCTGCCTAAGGGAAGAATCAGCCTTCTTTTTTGTCCAACCTATGATTTCATAGGTGGAAGGAACTCCAGGTGAGGAAACTCCCTCTACCAATGAAGATTGGCAACTGTTTTGCAATTTAATTATAGAGAATTTCCAGAAGCACTGACAGTTTAAGTAACTTTCTCAGTAGGCCAGAAGAGACAGATGTGGGACTTGGATGCAGGTTTCCCTCTTAGGAGTTCTTTCTGTCTCGAAAAATTCAAGGACTTCCCATTCGCTTCTGGCTAGCCATGAAGCGGGGTTGAGGTCTCCAAATTCCAGGGAACCCAGGACTTCTGTGTCCCCAAAGCTATCTTATCCTAAAGGGTAAAGGGTGGGTAGGAAAGAAACACTCAGCTGGGAACCCATGGCGGGTGAGGGGTTAATGTAGGAGGCGGGGTTGGTCTGGGTAGGCTGGCCTCGCTACTGACCAATGGACGTGTGACTGGAGGAGAGGGCGTGCCTGACGAAGTGGTTGCAACGGAGGTCGGGGGGGAGGCAGGCCCCCCACGGACCAATGAACGTGGACGTGGCCTGATGAAGGGGTGTGGTCGGGAGGAGGGGGCGTGTCCGGTGCAGTGGACGGGCCCTGGGCCTGGGGGGTGCTGGGCGGGGCGGTCCCATCAGCTGGTAGGAAATGGCCTGTGAGTCAGAGGGGCCGCGGAGCCGGCGGCACGGAGCCGGGGAGGGACAGGCGCTGGGAGGGGCACGACAGCAGCTGGGGGGCCGCGAGAGCTGGGGCCAGTACCGGGGATCTAGCCCGCTAGCGACGTGCCTCTTCACAGACTGAGCCCGATCCACCCTTTGTCTGGGTGGGGGGCCAGCAGAGGGGAGGGGGACCCAGGAGGAGAAGCAACAACAGCAGCCGCGGTTCAGACACTTTGGGAACGGGGTGAGTTGCAAGGCTGCGTTTCAGGGGTCCAGCTGGGAGACATTTTCTAAATAGGGACATCTGGGGGAAGGGGGTTCTAGGAGACGTGGTGGGGAGAACCTGCCGAGATCAAGTCTAAGGAGCCAGAGGAATCAGAAGGCCTGGTGGAAGGTTGGAAGATCTAGTCTGAAGAGGATGAAAGGGGGACCAGAGAGGTCGGAATGGGAGGAAAGTTAGGATTGGAAATCAACTCTAGGGGCTGGGATTGAGAACTTGAATGGACTGGGATGAGGAAAAGTGGCGTGGTGGTCTGGTCTGGGGAAAGAGGCTGGAGCGTGTGGGTAATAGCAGAGGATGGGGGCCTAGGAAACTTGGTTTGGAGATATGAAATAGGGGATTTGGAAGTTCATACTGGGGACCCTGGAATGTTGGTGGAAGGTCTTAGTCTAGATAGATAAGGAAGAATGAGACTCAAGAGCAAGGAGGAAGATGTAGAGTGGGACCATCCCGTCTAGCTAGAAGGAAGGAGAGATCCTTGGGAAAGACTGGCAGCTCTCTTTGAATATGTGCTTCCCCGGACTGATCAGGTAGCTGAGCCATTCTCCATATTCTCCCCCCTGCCCCCCTTTTTTGCTGACTTGGTCAAGAGCAGAAGTGGGCAGGTTTAATGTTTATGGGGAGGGGAAGAAGGGGAAGGAAGGAAGAGGCTGGGACTAGGCTCCTGCTCTGCCCTCCCCCAATACTTCTCACTCTGGCCCCAGCAGGTGTCTGAAAAGGCTGTTCCCACGGTGTTCTGGGACTTGTAGTCCTCTTTGGTGACATGCCCATGGCATGCTGGGAGCTGCAGTCCTTGCAGTCCACACAGATTGGCACAGCTGTTTGACACCAGCTGGTGTTTCTGGGCTCCCACCTCCTGCACAGAGGGTGAGGTCCATGCCTCTCCACTGAATCCCAGACTCCCTCCCCCATACACAGAGGAACCCCTCCCAAGCGGCCTTATGAGTCAGCTTAGAGTCCTGGTCTACATCCAGACTTGCTCCGTGGTTAGAGAAGCAGGAACCTCTTGTTAAAGGGTCTGATACTCCAAAGGGCACTGAGGTAATGATCAGATGCCAAGAATGCTGGGGTCACCTGGGGCACCATGTCATCACCTGGCTTCCCCAGGAGGAGTGCACGGAGTCCCCAGAAGGTCAGAAGCTGAGTGGGGGTAGGGGTGTGACCTGAAATAATTGCTGTAGGGGAGAAGGCTGAGGACATTTTCCTCAGGGCATATGTTAGCTGGGTGGAGAAGAATTCAGTGCAACAATATTCATTTAGCATCTTCATTGTGAACGGGGTGTGTTAGGCTGGGGGAAGGGGGGGCACAGAGTAGAGAAAACACGAAGTTTGGTTTGGAGACACCCCTACCCTCCAGAAATCCTGAATTTTGCTAATGAGAGAACTTTCAGATTCTAAAAGACCTTGTGTGGTGGAGTAGTTAAAGAAATTTTTGAAACTCTACCCATAATTTAAAGTCCAGCTCTATATCCACCTAATCCATGAAAACTTCTCTGACACTAGTCCATAGCGATTTTTCCTCCTTCTACACTTCCTTTCACCAGTGCCTTCCAGGGACAGTCAAGTCCCCCTGATCTGAACCCTGGGCCTTTTCAATGGTCCAATGGATCCCAGCTTCACCTCACTTCAGGGATAAGGTTTGGAAAGGTGGAGAAGAGAAGTGGGACAGGCACACTTGAGAAGAAAAAGGGAACTCTGGGTAGATAGATTCCAGTGGAGAGGAATAACCTGTGTTAGGAACAAATGGGGTTGGTGGGCAGTTTTGCCTTACCTGAAGGGAAACAGTCCCTACTCCTAGTGCCTATTCCAAGAGGCTCCTTAAACAACTCCCTCCAAATCGGTTCCTGAGCGAAGGATTTATTCAGTGAGGTGGTAGGGCTGAGGGTGGGTGTGGGTCTAGTACATGTGGGACAAATTAGTGAGTGTGAAATTTCGTTTAGTATGCTGGTTGTTTCCTAGAGAGTAAACACAGCTGTCCTGGAATATAAAGAACCCACCTTCAGAGTTGAAGTTGTTTGTGTGAGTTTGTGTATGAGTATTTTGGGGTGGGGTGGAGGCTTTCCCCTCTGAAGTAAGGGGGTGGGGTTTAGGTGTCTATGGCAGCAGCTCTGCTGCCCTCTTCTGTGGCTGCCTTATCTTTGGTTTACAGTGCCCTGGGGGGAGGGGCAGGCCCTGGGAACGACTGCCCTTCCTAGCTCCCTCAAACACCACCCCCCAACTTCTTTCTTCTTGGGAACTGAGCCTCCTGTTAAAGAGCCAGGCTGCCTGGGAGCCTATTGGAGACAGCTTGCCAGCCAGAGTGCTGGCCTAGAGAGCCAGGGAACTAAGTGAAGGTGGGGGGAAGTGAAGGGTAGGGTCTAACTGGGAGGAGCCCTGGCCCTGGCTGGGACTGAGAGGAGGGAGTAGGGGTGGGGGTAGGGCTAGGAAAGGAAGAAAACTGGCTGGAGATTTGCAACTTGGAAAGTAGGGGGAGGGGGTAGAGGAGACAATCGACCTCTCTATGGCCTTGGGGCTCCAGATATGAGTTTCTGGAGACTGATGGGAGGAACCAGACTGGGGACAGTGTTGTCTCTGTCCAATATTTCTCTGTGTGGTGGAGGGCTTGGCAGGAGTGTAGGGAAACTGAGGTGCAGACAGGTTTGGTTATTATACCAGTCACCACTGAAACTGGGCATAGAATCTTAGAGCTGGAAGGGATCTTAGTGGGGTCATCTAGTCTAGTTTCACTTGCAAATATCTCTTTACCTGTGCCTATTTAACCTCTGCTTCAACTGAAATCACTGTCCCAGTAAGGGAGGCTGTTTCGTTTTTGGACAGCCCTAGTTAGAAAGTTATTTCTGTTGAGCCAAAATCAGCCTTCTTGAAACTTCCACCTACTGATCATAGTTTGGCCTTTCGAATTAGAATAAATCTAATCCCTCTTTCACATAACAATCCCTCACCTATTTAAAGACAGCTATCATATCCCTCTACATGTCATCTTCAATAACCTAAATAAATCCAGTTTGGGGGCAGTCATTGGGAATTCCTTACTTCTCCCAGGGAGGGATGGTTGGGTTAAAGAGAACATGGCCTTGTGGCCTTGACATGAATCCTGACTCATCTCTCTGCTTTTCTCTTTAGCGTCCCATTTGAGCCAAGGAGCTGCCCGGGATGGTGGCAGTGACTGTGCCAGTGGAGTGGGCATGGGCCAGACTACCAGCTAGTGGACAAGAGCAGTTGGAAAGGGGGATTAGAGAGCCAGGCAAGGGCCCCCCTGCAGCGTGGTGAGTGCTGGGTCTCAGAAGGAATTTCTAGTCTAGATGGAGAGAATGGACTTAGGCAGGAAGAAACTGGAGAAAAATTAAAAACAGCATCAAGTGCAAGATCATCTACATCCAGGTCCTTATAAGTACAAATGATGATTCCTCCTCTTCGCGCTCCCACCCTCCAAGTAGTTGCATTATTTAAATTCACACTGCATATTTCCATTGGATTAGAACCAGTTGTATGTTTTACATAATTATAATTTCTAATAAGTTTGGATGGATAAAAATAAATACATGGAACCATGTGGGGGGGGATTCATTATTCAAACTAATTGGGACCTGCCTGTGCTATGGATCTTCTCAATGACTGAAGCAGATAAAGTGTGATAGGGAAGTGGGATTCATCAAGGCTTCCTGAAGGTGGTGAATTTCTACTTGGATTTGAAGAGATATAATGCACTTAGATTAGTAGAAAGGAGCAGGAAAGACATTCTAGGGAGGGACACTGCCATATGAAAAGGCACAGGAGTAACAGGATGTTACTGGCTCTGAATGGCACAAGGAGGGGAGTGTTGTGAGGGATTTCTACTCTAACCAACACCTTCTGCCTGCCTTATTCTATGCTAAGTACTAGGAGAGATGCAGGAAGAATGAAAGACATACCCTCTGCCCTTGAAACACGACCTTCAGGGCTCTTCACTGCCTTCTGAAAGTCCAGAGTCCTTATCCTGGTGTTCCAGGCCCTCACAGATTGGGCCCCAACCTTCTTCTCTGGGCACGTTTTCCATTATTCCTTTTTATGTACCATCCCCTCCAACTAAACTCATTCTTATTGTTCTCTGACTCACTGCCTTTGTACACAGTGTCCACTCTGCCTGTAATGCATTATATCTCCTTTCCCATACTCCATGTCTCTGTTAAAATCCCTTCTCCTCCATTAAAGTCTAGTTTAGGTACTAGCTCTTCTATGATGCCTTCCCTGAGTTCCCATTCCCCTTACACCACACACACACACACACACACACACACACACACACACACACACACA
>NW_020944781.1:0-37620 GCF_900497805.2 Vombatus ursinus | reverse complement strand
CACACACACACACACACACACACACACACACACACACACACACACAAATCCCACCCTTCTCCTTCTGCATTCTCATAGCAGTTATAGTCTAACTTGTCTTATGTTTATTTGTATAATTATCATTTCCTCCTCCTAACTAGATTGTAAGCTCATTGTGGGTAGGTAGAGACCATGTCTCTTTAATATTTGTGTTCACCAGAGTGCCTAGCACAATGTCCTGCACAAAGTAGAGGCTTAATAAATATTGAATTGAACTGAATTTAGGGGGGAAAACTATTAATGGATGAAACAACTGAGACCAA
Organism: Vombatus ursinus; assembly: GCF_900497805.2. NCBI lineage: Eukaryota > Metazoa > Chordata > Mammalia > Diprotodontia > Vombatidae > Vombatus > Vombatus ursinus. The sequence goes on along the minus strand of NW_020944781.1, from coordinate 37,318 downwards.
ATATAGGATAATCTATAGGCAAAGATATGATGAGAACTGTGGCACAAGCTGTATGTTGAAGGGCTAAGGAAGGTGCATTATAGGATACAGTGAATTTGGGGAGGTTTTGTAGACATGATGGGCATTGATCTGATCTTGAAGTAGTCTAAGAATTGGGTAGGTAGAGAAGAAGATGAAGAGCTTTCTGGCTAGGTGGAAAGTTAGGCAGTTAGGTGGAGGAATAGATAATAGAGCAGTGAGTTTAGAGTCAGGAAGACTTGAGTTTAAATCTTGCCTTAAACACCAGCTTTAGTGACCTTAGAGGAGTCAACCTCTGTGCCTCTGCCAAATGAAGGAGTTGGACTCCATGTCCCTTCCAGCTCTAAATCTATGATCTTATGATGCTGTAAAATGAGAACAAGTATTGAGGGCAAGGAAGCAGAAAGGAAAGCTGTAAATAGATTGTCTCTGCTTGACTGGAATATATGTGTTGGGGAGAGATAAAGTTGGATAGAGATGGAGAAGAGAGCCAGTCAATGGAAGGCTGTGATAGGCTGTTTGGGTTTGATGTTGGAGGCTATAGGGAACCATCATGGTTCTTGGGCATGGAATGACATGATGAAAGCAAGTTTTAGGAAGGGTTGTCAGATAGAAGCATGGAATGAGGGGAGACTAGAGGCAGGGAAACTTGGTAAGGGGCTATTGTATCAATAAATTATAAGATAAGGTAGGCTGCTGGATTGGTAATCCTGGGAATATTGAGGAAAGGTCAGATTTGAGGAAGGAAAGATGAAAAGGTGCCAGATTAGATAAAAGAGGTAAAAGTAAAGATGTCAAATAGATTTCCAGCATTGATATTGGGTGGAGGTTGTTGGCATGGAAAGAAATGGGGAAGATGAGAAAGAGTAAGAAATTCAGGCTAAAGATTAGTTTTATTTTAGGTCTGTTCAGTGTAGACAGGTCTTTTGGGCAGCTAGGTGTGTAGGCCTAAAGTCCAAGTGAAAGACCAAAGATATAGATGTGGATTAAAGGGGCAATTCAAGAGTAAATCTGGACCACTCCACAGGATAGTAACTTCCTTCCCTTTTCTTCTTACTTTCCAGATGTGCCCAGGACCCCCAGCCCAGGCCCAAAGCAAAGGCCTCCTGGGGGAACTGCTCTGACTTGAGGGGAACTCCATGCGCCACGTGCAGGTGGAACCAACGCCATCCCCTGAGCCTGGCCCCTCAGAGCCCCCAGCTGGGCAGGGGGGCCGGAGGGGTGGGCTGCTCATGGGTTTCAGCCAAGCAGGAGGGACTGTGTCCCAGGGAGTCTACCAGGTGTCTGTCTTCTCCCCTCTGGCCAGCCCTCCTGAACCCCGTAGAGCCCTGAAGCGGCCAGGACCCCCTACTGAAGGTGTCCGTGAGGCAAAGCGAGGTCCAGGAATAGCAGGCAGGGAAGGACAGACCCTTGAAGAGCCAGCCACAGTAGAGCCATTGGATGCTGGGCTCAGCCTGGGGCTTGGAGGGGCAGGCCAGCACTTCTCACACCGTGGCCTCCAGGTTGTGGAACATCGGGACAGCCCAAATCCACCTAGGACTGCTGGGGCCTGGATTTCCCCTGGGCCTCTACCACATGCTTCCTATAGCACTTTGCACACCAGAGACTGGGGCCCCCCGGAACCTGGGGGGAAGGGGGGTCTAGGTGAGGCCCCTGGGCCAGTGGCACCTTCTGGCCAGCTGCACATACTTGATGCTGATTTGCACAGTCTTGCACGGAAAGGGGAAGAGGACCCAGGACCTGAGATGGGCAATGGGAGCAGCCCCTGGCCTGGGGAACCCCCTGGCACTGCCAATGGACACAGCCCTGAGCACACTCCCCCAGGCCCAGCCCCCTCAGGGCCCTGTCCTGCCAAGCGGCGGCTGCTCCCAGCTGGAGAGGCCCCTGATGCCAACTCTGGAGATGAGGGACCAGCCCTCCGAAGGCACAGGGCAGCTCCTTCTGGCTCTCCCCCTGCTGCCCGAAGTACTGATGCCAAAGCTGCGCCGTTCTGGAACCACCTGCTGCCCATATCCAGGGAGCCAATGCAGGTGAGCTCTGGGCTGGAAAGGAAGCATGCAGCTACAATTTGTCCTGTAGTTGTCCTCTATTTGTTTGGTCAGAGAGTACTGCTCTAATCCAATCCATCTAGCCCTATAAAAATAAGTAAGCTATTATGCGTAACCACATGGGACTTTCCTCTGGAACTAGTGTCCCTTTGGGCAAACTTTGTGGATAAAAGGCTGGACTGATGTCCTGTCCCTGCCCACATGTCCACTGCAGATATCTAGGTTCTGTTTCATCTTCATCCTTTAACCTTGACTGTTTCCTCCTAATGCCCTCGCTCTCTGAGGATAATGTTGGTTTGGTTTAGGCAGAGCAGTCCTGAATGGGAATTTTTGCCTCTGAGCCTCACCTCCCGCTTTCACCCCTAGTTCTGACTCTCCTCCTCTTACCAGTCTTGGCCCTCTTTTCTTCCTCCTGTCCTTCGCAGGGATTGGCAGACTGCAGTCCTACAGGGCGAAGGCTGAAAGGTGCCCGACGTCTAAAACTGTGAGTGTTTGACCTCATTTCTTATACCATCTCCATGCCAGCCTGGCACAAGGTTGCTCCTTTTCTTTTTGCAGATGGTCATGGGTATTTGGTCCAATAAGCCCCAGGGGATGGGGGGAGATGGGATGGATGCTCCCTGGAGATGCTCTAGTTGTAGAGAAAAGATGGCAGGGAGAGAAGCTGGGGGGAAAGGGGACTCCTGAATAATCCTCTTCCTCTCTCCCTATTAAGGAGCTCCCTGCGAAACTTCCGGAAGGGGCCAGGCCTGCTGATCTCTCCCAGTGCCCCCCCTGTTCCTACCCTTGCTGTCAGCCGCACCCTGCTAGGCAATTTTGAGGTACTGACTCCCTTGGGTTCTGGAAAGACACTAGGTGTGAAGCGGGGGAGATTCCCATGGGGAAAGGGTCCTAGGGAAATTGTTTAAAGGAAGTGGGGGAAGGGATTGGTTTTCCTCTTTTAATACACTATCCCTTATTAACCTATAGGAGTCATTGCTTCGAGGTCGATTTGTACCATCTGGCCACATTGAGGGCTTCACTGCTGAGATTGGGGCCAGTGGTTCCTACTGTCCCCAGCATGTCACCCTGCCTGTTGCTGTCACCTTCTTTGATGTCTCTGAGCATAGTGCCCCTGCCCCCTTCCTGGTAAGGACTGCTTGACTCTGTTTTCCAGTCTCTGGAAGGTTATGGGGAGGCTGGGGAAAGGGGAAAGGAAGGAGGGGAGTGGTAGGACAATCATCAGCTTTTGCCAAATCTTCCTCTTTCCCTTCCCTTTGAAATCTGACGGATAAGAGCTTTGGTGATTAGAAAGGGATGGAGCTCATGGCTTTGAGGGGGGAAGGGGCTCTAAGAATAAGAGGTTGGGGGGCTCCTGGGCACCTTGGTCTTAGCTGATGGCTCCATGACTCCTCTGGAATCCCCAGGGCGTCGTGGACCTGAACCCTCTGGGGAGGAAGGGCTATAGCGTTCCCAAGGCGGGCACCGTTCAAGTGGTGAGTCTGCCCCGTGGGGAGAAGACGGGTGGTAGCAGGCCCTTCCCAGCCCCACAATGTGGAGTTTAGTGTGGGAGGGGATGGTGGGATGGCCCCCTAGAATTTTTCTTGACCCTTTTCCCCCTGCCCCCCAGACCTTATTTAACCCTAACCAGACGGTGGTGAAGATGTTCCTTGTGACCTTTGACTTCTCGGACATGCCTGCTGCCCATGTGACCTTCCTTCGCCACCGACTCTTCCTGGTGCCTGTGGGTGAGGAGGGCAGTGTGAGCCCCACTTGCCGCCTCCTCTGCTACCTGCTGCACCTCAGGTAGGGAGGGGTCAAGGATATAGTTGGGAAAACTCAGGTCTTTCCTACCTTGATTGATCCCAGGCATTCTTAGATATAATTTCCCTTTCTACCTTCATATCTCTTCCCCAATTCTTTTCTTTCCCCTCTTCGTCATCTGTATCTTTTCAATCCAGTCATTTTGTCTTGTCTCAGACCTCACTTTGCCTCCTCCCTCTGTGGATTCTCATCTGGTTCTCTATCCTTTGTATCCATAACAGGTTCCGGAGTTCTCGCTCTGGCCGGCTGTACCTACATGGAGACATCCGCCTCCTCTTCTCCCGCCGGAGCCTGGAACTAGATACAGGGCTCCCCTATGAGCTGCAGGCCTTGACAGAGGCCCCCCAAAATCCTCGTTATTCACCTTTGCCCTGACTGCCCTGATAATTTCAGGCCTTTCCAAGGACACTGGCCTACTCCATCTTGGACTCAGTGGGCCAGAAGAGAGAGGCAGGTCCTCTAGGCCTGAATTAAAGGGACAGCGATACTCAAGGCTGAAATATTGACCATTTGGTGTTTGGAACTCCTTTTCTCCATCTTCCAGCTAATTAATGCCCTGCTGCAGGTTCACACACACTCTCTCCCCTCCCACTTGGCTTCCCAGCCACTACCCTTGATGGTGAAGAAGAGAAATTTTCCTGATGTCTGGAGTTGTAGGGAGTGGCGCCTTCTCCATGTTCTGTAGACCTTGGGAACACAGGCCTATCACCCTTCACTCAGCATTCCCTTCCCATCCTGGGCAGGGGCCACCTCTTGTTTTATTTATTGTTAATTTATAATTTATTCAGTTGGGACGGCTTTGGTGGCCTCCAAAACCCGAGAATTGACATTGCTCCACCCATCTCAGATACTGCCCTAACCTCCAGGTTTGAGCCGACTGATCTCTGTTAAGGGGAAGAGAGCTGCCCTGTCTTAGTTAGGGGCAGTGAGGCTAGGAGGAAGAGGAGAGTATAGCAGAATGGTATGGGGGTGGCCTTACTCCATGTGCCTGAGGGCCAGAGTAGAGGTGTTATCCTGAAGAGACTGGGTCACTAGCCAAAGACCTAGTTTCCCTACTTCCTGTTCTCCCTTCCCTTGCCCCATGATGCCTGCCAGAAACCAAATGTGTGTGTGTGTGTGTGTGTGTGTGTGTATGTAGTAATGCGGGTGAAGGTGGGCTCTATACTCTAATGTGCTCCTCCCCCTCCATCATCTGCTTCTCCCACCCTTGCAGTCCTGAGTGAAGTGTGTGTGTGTGTGTTTGGGGAAGTTGGAGCAGAAGAGGCATGGCTAGGGGAGCAGAGTCAGGGCCAAGAACTAGGGCTCTTCTCCTTCCTACTTCTTGCCTGGGGAGAGGCTGAGCCCTGGGCTCTGACCCACCTACCTCAGCTTGGGGGAGGAATGGCCCCTGCACATTGGTGTTGTGGTTGCTGTGGTTCCTGGCTGTTTGTTGCCCCTGGACTGTACCCTATCCTGGACCCTGACCCAGCCCCAGCCCTGCCTCCTGGGGATGAGTTTAGGGGAACAAGCATTTGCAGAAACTTGAAAATCAGAGGAATAAATTGTATCTGGTACTTTTCTTAAAAAAAAAAAAGAAAAAAGAAAAGAAAAAGAAATTTAATAAATTTTTGTTTGGAGACATGACTTGAGCCTTAACACTTTTTGATGGAGATTGAGTGGGGAATGCAGACCTTGGGAGAATTAAAGAGGCTGGTCAAGGGCAGATATTGTGAAACTCTTCAGGGCTTTTTCAATGGTGCGTTCCTAGCATAACTCATAGTGTTAGAAGACGGCCTTAGAGAAAAATCTACTGTAACTCCCCCATTTTATAAAAGAAGTAGGCCCAGAGTGATGAAATTAATTTTTCGAGATCATAAGGTGGGCAGTAAACAGATTTGAAGACTGGGGAGTATTCAATGAAATGGGACAGGACCTATCTATGGAAGGCCTTGATTGTTTCATAATAATAGTTAGCATTTAAATAGTGCCTACTATGTGATAGGCACTGTGCTAAACACTTTAAGAATATTACCTCATAATCCTCACAACAACCCTTTCAGATAAGTGCTATTATTATCCCCAATTTACAGCTGAGGAAACTCATGCAGGTTACACAGGTCACATAACTAATAAATGTCCCAGATTTAAATAAAAGGCCATATTTGAACTCAGGCCTTCCTGACTCTAGGCCCAGCACTCTATCCACTCTAAACACCCACCAGTGTTAGAGGGAGGAGAGGCATGAGATTGCTCCAAACCCTGCCATGTTTGTCTATGCAGAGTCTTAACAGGAATAAATCTGAGCTTCTAGACTAAGAATAATTACCGTTGGCTCTTTGCCCTCATTTATACCTGGAGTAAGTATTGTCTTAAGTTTTGGAAGCTAGTTCCTGAGTCTAGATGTTCTCCCAGTGGTTCAAATTCAATAATTATTAAACACCTACTATGTGTAAAACTATGAAAGGTACTTGAGGGGAGGGGTCAACTCCACTTCCATAATAATAATAGTAATAGGTAACATTTATATAGTGCTTACTATGTGCCATGCACTATGTACTTTATAATTATTTGATCCTCATGACAACCTTGGGAGGTAGATGCTATTATTATTCCCATTTTACAAATAAAGTCACAGCTAGTAAGTGACTAAGACTAGATTTGACCTTGTCTTCCTGATTCCTAAGTTCCTGTCTTTCTTCACCATCCCTTGTGCTACTCTTCGGTCACACAGAAACATGAACACATCCTTCTGAATAATGCACAGAACTCAAAATCAAGTAGGGGGAGATGACAGTAATAACAAATACCTAAGGATGGTCTGAGCCAAATAAAACTGGTAAGGGAAACATTTGAGTGGCTTTAAATGATGGTAAGAATTCAGCAGGGAGTATAACATTCCAGGAATATGGAGCAACATGAATAATGTGGAAAAGTATATGGTGTTTACTGGAAGCAATAAAGGGTCTAGGTTCTAGGAGCATAGATCATATTGAGTGTAGTAGCAGAAGAAAAATGGCTAGCAATATAATGTGCCAGATTGTGGAAGGACTGGCAGAAAGCTCTAGCAATAAAGACGGGGTAGAGGTGCTAGAGATGAGGGGAAAGATTCAAGACATGGCTGAATCAACAGGATTTAGTAGTTTAGTGGCTACAAAAGGAGAGTGGGAAAAATCCAAACACGAACAACTGGTTGAATTATGCCAGGACAAATAATGAAGAGGTGGAAATCCAGTACATGGATTTAAGGAAAATGGGTATCAGCTCCATGTTTTTTTCTTTTTGTTTGTTTTATTTTGTTTTTACTTAAAGGGGATTCTCTATCTGGAGAGCCAGCAAGGAGCTGCCTGGTCCCCATGGCTCTTTCCATTCTCTGGTGAAAGCCCAGGGGCGAGGTGAAGCCAAGACCCAGTCACCAGGGTAACTGAGGAAGCCCAGTCACTACGGCAACGGGGAACCGGGTTAGTCCCTGGTAGTGGGGGAGGGGTATTGGTCATCCCCTGAAGAAGCCATTACTATGACAACGTAATAGCGCCTCCCTTTGGGACGCCATAGCAACCCTCAACCTCCTCCCCCTATTCCCCAACAATATCAAGAGGCCCAGGCGAGTAAACTGAGGTTTGGAGAAAGGTTAGAGAAAGAATGCAGGCGTCTGACCTTGCAGGTCACCTGTACACTTCTTCCAATGGGGCCGGAAACCAGAGAACCGTCTCTGCGGGGGCTTGCAAGTCTGAGACTGGGACCGGGACCAACAGTGAGGGGTAGGAGTAAGTCGCGGAACCCGTCACAGTAGGGATTTCGCTTTCCGGGGAACAGTTTGAATCCTGCACTGTCGAGCGTCCGTGATTGGCTCCGAGACCAAGCGGTAGAAGGAAGTGTTTCCGGGGGGGGCGTATGAGACGGTGCGCGCGTTCCAGGACTAGGGAGGCGCCGTTCTAGGCCTAGTCTCGTTGGTTCCGGAGGGCAGGTTGTGGCAGTGGCGGTGGTGGGAGATGCTAGTGCGCGTGGCGCGGGGGGCCGGGGGCCTTGTGCTCAAGGTGAGAATGAGGCTGATCCTTCTCCCCGAGGTCTTTCCCGGCAGAGGGGTCACGATCACGGGGGAGCGGAGGCAGAGGTCGTGCCCCTCCTCCCTTTACTACCAGGGGAAGGTGGGAGCGGGATATGTCACTGTTAAGGGAAGAACCAAGGCATCAAAGATCACACCCATGCACTTGGGGTGGAGTGGAGGTGCGTGTGGGGAGCGGGGAGGGGGGATGTTCTCCCTAGGCGGCTCCAGCTCTTAGTGTCACCTCCGGCCCCTGTCCTGCCGTGCGTGCGTCCACCCATGCCACCTTCCCTGCCTCTCACACTTTCCTGTCTCTCATGTGCCTTTCCTGGTGCTTCGCCTGTCCATCTTCACCTCCTCTCTTTTCTCTTACATACTCAGGATCCCTGCTGTAACCCCTCTCCGCCCCCCCCCGCCCCTTGTTTTATTTCTCCCATCCCTGCAGCCACCCAATGTCTACTTTTTGTCTGTATATCCATCCCCATCTTTCTAGAAGGAGGTTGCACTCTAAGGTCCAGCCAAAAATTTATGATTCTATGAGCCATATCTCCTTTCTGTTACACTGTCACCCTTACTCTTCCATCTCTTCTTACCATCTCACTCCATGTCCATTTCTTGTCCTGCACTGGCACAACAAACCCACTGCTGCAAACTTCACCCACCCACCCCCACCCTATCAGTAATGTACCTTGCCATCTCATGAGTTATTTTCCCATCATATCCCTGCTGTCCCCAGCCTCTAATCTCCTCCTTACCTACTCTCCCCATTTTCATTTTCCACACCTTCCTATCCATTGTTATTTCCTCCAGGGTCCCAGAGCCTGGCTGGGCCCCAGTCAACACCGTACAGCTTCAGGCCTACCCAGAAATACAGTTGTGCTGTTTGTGCCACAGCAAGAGGCATGGGTAGTGGAGCGGATGGGTCGATTCCACCGTATTTTGGAACCGGTGAGATTTCCCTTTTCCCTTCCCCTTTACCCCTGGAGAATAGCTGAGGGAAGCACTGATCATGAAAGAATGAATAAAGCATTTATTTAGCACTTACTATATGCAAAGCACTATACTAAAAAATGGGGATACAAATAGAAAAGTATGACAGTCTCTTTTTTTAAGGAGCTCACCTTCTAATGGAAGAGACAACACATATGGATTATCTAGAAGCATCTGAGGACTGAATGCTCTAGGGTAGGGACTGTTCCTTCAGGGTCTTAATTCCTACCAGATCCCCTGACTCCTCCTCCCATCCTTTACCAGGGCTTGAACATCCTAATCCCTGTGCTGGATCGAATCCGATACGTACAGAGCCTTAAGGAGATTGTCATCAATGTACCTGAACAGTCAGCTGTAACCCTTGGTGAGGAGGGCACCCTTCCTTGGGCAAGAGGCACAAGGAGCATGCTAAGGCTCAAAAGAAAGCAACCACAGTCATCCTATATGTATGCGTGTTTAACTGAGTGAAGGGACATATGAGTGGGCAACTCTTAGTGAACATGTGAATATATATGACTGAACATGGGAGAACTGAGGAGCAGCTGAGAAGTCACAATAGGGGAGATGAAGGAGGGAAGAAAGAAGAAATGAAGGGGGGAAGGGTACAGCAGGGAGGGAAGGAGGTGCTTTAGGGAGAACATGGAGCTGAGGGACTAAAGACCCTAACCTCCTCCCCTCTCCCCCTAGACAATGTGACACTACAGATTGATGGAGTCCTTTACTTGCGCATCATGGACCCTTACAAGGTACCTTCCTACTTCCAAATTTGTGGGTAATTTTTGTGACTCCTCATCTCAGGATGTCATGTTCCCTATCACAAACCTTTCCCTAGGCGAGCTATGGTGTAGAAGATCCAGAGTATGCAGTCACCCAGCTGGCCCAGACAACCATGAGAAGTGAGCTTGGAAAGCTCTCATTGGATAAAGTTTTCCGAGTGAGTGGAGTCAGGTCACAGCTTTTGGTCACTGGGGGTAAGAGTGTAAAGGTGCCTTTATACACACCTTGCTCTATTTAGTCTTCCCCTGGTGGCTTGATAATGTGAGGGGGAGTCAAGGGAGGGTGTCAGGTTGTCTGCCTAGCCCTGCTGTCTAGGACAGGGCTCCCAGTGGGATAAGATGTTACCTATAGTCTTTCCCCCATACCAGGAACGAGAATCCCTGAATGCCAGCATTGTGGATGCTATTAATCAGGCCTCTGATTATTGGGGTATCCGCTGCCTCCGCTATGAGATCAAGGACATCCATGTACCTCCTCGAGTCAAGGAGTCCATGCAGATGCAGGTTGGGGGACTGAGGGCTTGGTTCCTGGAAAGTTGGGGCAGTCCAGAGCTGGAAACCGTAGGAACTGGGAGGGCTCTTTGGTTACAGAGGCCGGGACCATCCTGTTCAAATGCCCAGTGAGAAGGGCAGTGGATTTGCTGTTTCTTAGCCCCTGGTCCCTACTCTTTCATCCTCTGGGGAGGTACTGTTGGCCAGGATTATGGTTATCCACATCTGAGTTCTTCAGCCCTGTCTTTACTCCCAAGATGACCTTCGGATGAAAAAGTATGACTATGTCTCTGTTTAAGCACTGTCCCTGATAGCCTAGGAACTAGGTCTGTCCCCTAGGTGACCTTGGGGTGGGGTGACCCTGCTTCCAGGTAGAGGCAGAGCGTCGGAAACGTGCGACAGTGCTTGAGTCAGAGGGAACTCGGGAATCTGCCATCAATGTGGCTGAAGGAAAGAAGCAGGCACAGATCTTGGCCTCTGAGGCAGAGAAGGCTGAGCAGATCAACCAGGCAGCCGGTCAGTGATGGTGGGCATAAAGGAGGGGGTCTGATCTGGGCAAACTTCTGTCCTTACAGTGACTGGCCAGGAACAAGTTTTCTCTGTGCCCTGTCACTGAGAGCTTTTCCCATTCCCAGGAGAGGCCAGTGCAGTGCTGGCCAAAGCAAAGGCCAAGGCTGAGGCTATACGGATCCTGGCATCAGCTCTGACACAACAAGTGAGTGAATTAATGGGAGATGAGGTAGGAGATTCCTTGCCTGACTCCTTCTTTAGCACATCCACAGATGCTCCCCTGTCTACTTTTTGGGGGTTCTCTTGACCCTGTGTCCCCTGTAACCTGAACTTGTCATCCCTGGCCTCATATCTCGTATCACCTATTACCTCCCACTTCCTATGACTTAACCTTAAAATGCATCCCCAAGCCTATGTCCTCTGACTCTATGCCCTTTTGATCCCCTGATTTCCTGTTTCCCATGGCTCCTGATCTCACCTATCCCATATTCCCTGATTTCATTTCCCATGACCCTTTATGTTATTTATACTTCTTGCGATTCCTGACCTCATGCCCCTGGTGACTACAGAATGGAGATGCAGCAGCTTCCCTAACAGTGGCCGAGCAGTATGTCAGCGCTTTCTCCAAATTGGCAAAGGATACCAACACCATCCTGCTACCCTCTAATCCCGGAGATGTCACTAGCATGGTGGCTCAGGTTAGAGTCTCCCCCAGCATGCCCATTTTAGCCGAATTCTACCAGAAACTGAAGTAGTTTCTCAGGTCACTCCAGGGAGATGCCCTCTAGATGCTGTTTCTAGCATCTCTCACACCTTCCCTAAAGGCCTTCCTTACTTTTAAGGTTCACATCCCCAGTCAAAAAGAATTAAATCTTCCTGGAGAGAAAGCCAGTGACCTTGTCCTTCCCATTTTCAAGCTGGATAGCCTCCTTCTCAATGAAATGCCCATTCCCCACCTCAGATATATGAATGACCCTTCACCATAGTCCCCACTTCTTCCCTTCAGCTCTAAGGTTTTTACTGTCTGTCCTCTGCCTACAATACTCACTTGCATCTTCTCTCCCTGGTCTCTCACATCTTTATGTCTCCTTCATTTCTGCTTCTTATTCCTCCATTTTTATGCTTCTGTCCCCTGCCCTATTTTTTGACCCAGTTACACCTACTCCAATCTCATAACTTTGTTTGTCTCCAATCCCAGGCTATGGGTGTGTATGGAGCCCTTACCAAAACCTCCACAAGTGAGACACCAAACTCAGCCTCTGATGGAAACATCAGGGTTGCCCAGTGTGCGAACACTGGTCTGGATGAAGAGCTGGAGCGTGTAAAACTGAGTTAGCAGAACCTGGCTTGGCCTGTGGAACCTGGAAGTCCTGGGGGAGGCTTCTGATCCAGGACCCACCCTTACCCCCCTGCCCTTGACACTTCTGGACCCCTCAGCCAAGATTTTGGTTATTTTTTTATTTGAACTTTAATCATGTAATAAACACATCTAGTGGGACAGCAGCAAGAAGCATCCTCATTGTCTTGGAGTTTGGGGAAATTCAGGAAACTGGTTTTATAGTTTGTGGGGCCATGGGTTACCCTTCTCCTGCATACTCCATATCCATGTTGGGCCTGGGAGCATTTTTCTTCAGAAGTTGATACTGTTGTGGCAAGTAGGCAGGTGTGAAGTTTTAAAAGGAACACTGGAAGTTCTCAACACTACCTCTGCATTCTGCTCAGTCTTCTTCCCATACAGAACTGTCTCTATGGGGGAGGACTAGACTTCATTTCCCAGCATGCTGAGTAGCCTCACTCAGGATGCATGCTGGGGATTGTAGTCTGCATCATACTGCTGAGAAGACTTGGGACAGAAAATGGGGATTCCTGTTGTTCCTTGAAACTCATGCTTTCTTATTTACCCATTGTAGGATTGGGTGTTGCAGGGAATAGAGAAGAATCTCTGTTTCGTGCTGCCCTGGGGGATCAGAGGTCAAATTTGTGAGATATAAACTGCCTCTTGAGGGTGGGATTGTGGTGGCTATGTCTCTATTAGGAACTCAGCTTTTTCTCCCTGTCTCTAAAGATTTAAGACCAACCCCACCTTATCTAGCCATCTGTATCAATTTACCCCCCCCATATGTCCATCCCAGGAGCCTAGTCCAGATCCACAAGTAGCCTGACTTTGTTCCACCCTGATATCTGCAATAGCCTCTGGGTTCCTTCCCCTTTGTTTTTAAGGTGTGACCTAACTAGGGCTGGATGCAAGGCAAAGGACATATAAACACTGGTGGAATGGAAAAGAAGAGGACAGGACCGAACAGAGCCCCCTCCCCAAATGCCACAACTCTTCATGTTTGATCCCATTCCTTCTGCCCCCATTTAGAGAGGGGTTTGGCCAGAGTATAGCCATTTGGGGTGTCACAGGCATGACAAGTGCTGCCTATGGAGAAATGTCCAGTATGAAGGGACCCTCTCAACTTTTGAGAACTTCCTCACCTCACTGCTCAACTTAAAATAGTGATTTGGAGGTGAAGAATGGGTTGCAGCTCACAGCTCATTCAAGAAACATTTACTAAGTGCTTACGATTGCCAGGTATTGTGCTAACTGCTGGGGATGCAAAGACAAAAAAGATCCCTCCACTGCTCAGGACTTCTGGGAGGCCCCCCGTCTTTCCCTGTGACTCCCTGCCCCTGGTGCCTCTCCATCACTCCTCTTCCTTGTCTCCAGGGCGGGGCGCTCCAGGCACTGTGCTCCTCTCTCTGTCGGCCCTCTTCTCTATGATATGGGGGGGGAAAGAGAGGATTGGCGAACCTGAGCTTCACTTCCGGTTCTTGGCGCTCTGCTTCCGGCTGCCTGCTGTGCTGCTCATAGGTGACTGAGGGTGCCCAGAGATCTCGCCGGGGACCCCGTGGTACTCCCAGCCGGGTGGGAGGGACGACCCTTAGTAGTCCTAGCTTCCCGTCGCCCTTCCCCGGGGCGGGGAGGGCAGCTGGGGTCCATGTGTTTGCACATCCGTCCGTCCTCCTTTGCCGCGTACTTTTCCGTCACCCTCCTGCCGCAGGTGTGCTCGAAGGTCCTCGGCCTTCCCTTCTCGCGCGTCCCACCTCCCCGCCACGCCTCTCCGCGCCCCCCTGCCCGTGCGTCCTTCCAACCCCTCCCCGCTCTGGGCCCCCCGGCTCTCCCCTTTTCGTGCCTCTGCACCCCCAGCCCTGTCCCTTCTGTCTCTCACACCCCTCAGTGTCCTCACCTTTCCCCTTCCGTGTCCTCATGCCCCTGCACCCTACCCCGCTCTGTCTCTTACATAAGGCACTCCACTCACCACTACCCCTTCAGTGACCTCAGCCTCCCTACTTCCTGTGTCCCCAGCATCTCTCCCCACGACCCCAAGCCCCCCAATGCTGTTTCTGCCTCTTACTCTCTCCACTCCCTTAGTTCCCAACATCCCTCCCCAGTACCCCCCTTTCTCCCAAGTATTCCATCTCTCTCCAGCTATTGGTGTGTTTTAGGTTCTCCTTCACCAGCCTTTACTTTGGGCACTATTTCATTCCCTTCCCCTCCCCTTCTTTGCCCTAATGGTTCCTTTCTTTGTGGCTAATCTCTCCAAATGAGGGAGTGGCCTGTGCTTACGATACTGGTGAGGGTGACTTTGACACCCGAGAGGCTGTTCTCTAGGAGGGAAGGGAGGGCGGTGCTGTGAAGGAAGCATTAAAAGCCAAGGGCGCCATGCTGCGCACTGCCCCAACCTGTTTGTGGGGCAGGGAGTGGTAAGAGAGGAGAGAGTTTTAAGAGAAAGGAGAAAATGAGAGGAGAAAGAACTCATGGGGACATCTTGGGTTAGAGGGGTCTCACTTTTTTGTGTGTCCCACGTCCCAGAGAAGAGGTGGTTGTTGGAGTGATATTCCATTCCCACACTTGCTGTTCAGCCTGTGTTAAAAGAGCCGTACCTTCTCACTAGGGAGTATCCCATTTTTTTTCATACTTCTTATGTAGTAGATGATAATCCTAGATCCCATAATTGGGGATAACAGCAGACAAGGGTCTTTTATGGTCAGAACACGCATTTCTCTCTTTCTAGCCAGTATTTCATTTAAGACTCAGACACATGCCAACTTGTATCATCCAACCCTCATTGCCAACTTATGTCTAATAATAATAATATTATAGCTAGCATTTACATAGCACTTTAAGGTTTGCAAAGGACTCTACATGTATTTTGCTTTTATCCTCACAACCACCTCAGGAGGTAGGTGCTATCCTTGTCTAATCTCCAGCTTTCTTGGTGTAGGTCCAATTGTTATAGTAGATGATTTCTAACCAAAGAATAATAAGGAGGACCTCACAATGAGGAATTCCTCAGGTCTGATGGGAAGTATTAGATCATAGATCTAGATCGAGAAGAGACCATGGAGGCCATCTAATCAATTTTACAGAAATAAAAACTGAGGTACAGAATGAGACAGCCCGTGCCATTGTTGAAGCAGGATAGAATTATCTGTACACAAAAATTATAATAATACATTGAACTTGGAATGGAAGGTGACATTGTATTGTTGAGTTAGTGAATGGGCTCAAGGAAGGCTTGTTAGGTAGTGGCTTTCAACTGGGATTTAATTGAAGAAGGGAGAACCTGATTTCTGTACCTTAAGTGTCCTTGACTGGTCGGCCTTGGAAAATTTACATGAGAGTGACAGAGAGGTGGAAGAAGGGGGAACAGGTGGGGGAAGAAAGAGATAGGGAGGGAGAGGCTGAAGGAGTGAGAGATTGCACAAGAGTTTGAGTGAGCAATGAGAACCTAAGTAATGTGTGTCTGTCTTCCTGACTTCCAGAATGCTGAAGGCTCTGGTACTTCTTTTCCTGGCCTGGGTCTGCTTCCTCTTTTATGCTGGCATTGCCGTCTTCACCAGTGGCTTTCTGCTCACCCGACTGGAGCTTACCAATCATAGCATCTGTCAGGAGCTGCCTGGAAAAGGACCTCTGGTGGGAGGTGGCCGTGGTGAGCCAGGGGCCTGTTGGACAGCTCCTCGATTTTCCCGAGCTGTGGTAGTGCTGATAGATGCACTACGATTTGATTTTGTGCAGCCTTGGCCAGATGGCCTTCCTGCCCCACAACCTTTCCTAGGAAGGCTGGGTTCCATACAGCGCCTTCTGGAAGCCCAGCCACAACATGCTCGCCTCTACCGGTTCCTGGCCGACCCACCCACCACCACCATGCAACGACTCAAGGCTCTCACCACAGGCTCTTTACCTACCTTCATTGATGCTGGAAGCAACTTTGCTAGCTATGCCATCCAAGAAGATAACCTCATTGCTCAGCTCAACAACACTGGTCAGTCTAATAAGGTTATGGAATGTTAGGTAACCTCCTGTGGTTATGTTTCTTTTAGTCACTAGTGTCTAAACTATACTAAACAATATATTTCTTTTAACTTAGCCTCCTTGCCTGAGGTTCATGAACTTTTCAAAAAATATATATATTTGTTAACTGTATTAAATATAATTGATTTTCTTCATAATCCTATGTATTTTATTTTATGCACTTAAAACATTAGTCTAAGAAAGGCTTCATGGGCTTTATCAGACTAAGGAAAAGGTGCATAACATGCAAAAACACAGAAGAACCTCTGATCTGGAACCCTCTCATTTTATGGATGAACTCGGCCTAGTCAGGTGAAGTGATTTGCTTAAGATCACACAGTTAATTTGTAGAAGAGCTGTGACTAGAACCCGTGTGTTCTTACTTCCAGTCTCATGCTTCTTTCAGTATGCTGCATAGATTCTCTCATACCTTCCTTCCCCTCCTTATGTGTTCCCTTCCCTTTACCATCACAGAATCTCCATTTCTTCTTTGTCTAGAACTTCTTTCCTTCTGTTTTATCTGCCTCACTACACCTTATCAGGTAATTTGAGTCCCTGATGTGTACCTAGCCCTGTGCTAAGCTTTGTTCAAGCGATTGCTGCAATAAGGGTATGGTCCCTGCTTCCAAGGAATTTACATCATAGTTGAGGGAAATGATTTACTTTTATGAAACAATTAGAGAACAATAAAAGAAATATAAGCTCTTTGGTAGACAGGACTGTTTTTGGTTGTAAACTGATATAACTTAGTACTTATGTGGCAGTATTTTAAAATTATGTTATATCAGACTAGAATTACTATAAATATTTGGAATGAGAGATTACAGTGGATTGGGATAGCTAGTAAGGCTTCATGTAGGAGGTACAATTTGAATTACATTTTTAGTGATGCTTAAGATTTGGATAAGCAAAAAAAAAAAATTTGGATAAGCAATGAGGCGGGGGTGGTATTACAGATAGCGTGAATGGTGTAAGCAAAGGCAGGGGTATAAGAAGGACAGTGAGCCTTGTGATAAGACTAACATGGCTAGAGCAAAGGATTTGTATTGGTGGGAGAAGGGAAAAAGAGGGTACTGTAGAATGAGGCCACACTATAAAACAATCTTCCAGTGGTCCCTTCCATTGTTCAATGCCTGACATCTTCCTAACTCTCCCAATGCTTCAGGGAAACGAGTGGTTTTCATGGGGGATGACACTTGGAAGGACTTGTTCCCAGGAGCTTTCTCTGAAGCCTTCTTCTTCCCATCCTTCAATGTCAAAGATCTACACACTGTGGACAATGGCATTCTGGAGCACCTCTACCCTACCAGTGAGCAGTCCCAACTGGGATCCAGGCTTAGACGCTGTTGGAAGGGAGGGATGGGGATAGACCAGTCTTATATTTGGGTATTATTCTGAGAAGCTAGTGCCAATACTCAATTTGTGAAATAGATCCAACATACATTGGATCTGATTTTTGGATCTGATTTTGAGTTACAATATGTAGAGGGGCAAGGAAGTGATGCTTTGAGGGTACTTTGGATGGTACTGCCCTGGGTGATAAGGATTGGAATCAGTGTCCATTGGTAGAGGAATATTAAAGGCTGGGAAATTGAGGAAGGGTATCAGGCCCTTTTTCTCAGTGTTGGTCTCTACAGTGGACAGAGATGACTGGGACCTGCTGATTGCTCACTTCCTGGGTGTAGATCATTGTGGCCACAAACATGGTCCCCACCATCCTGAGATGGCCAAGAAGCTCAACCAGATGGACCAGATGCTTCAGTAAGTTGTACTAGAGAAGTTTGATTGTGGGCAGGAAGCATGGCCCAATTGATTATGGGGCAGAGATAGTAGGCTATAAAATGTGTGTGTTAGTGTGGTAGGAGGTAGTTTGGAGTAGAGCATGATCTGGTCAGAGAGACTGCCTTTCCTCTCCCTGGGGGAGAAGTGGTGTGGGAGTAGGGTTGCGGGGAGGGAGAAGATCTCTGTGTATCTGTTGGGTCTCTGTTGAAGTTCTCGTGGTACCAAACATTCATTGCTCAGACTTTGGCAAATACTCTGCTGTCCCCACTAATTATTGCCACTGGTCTCCACTTTCTGAAGCTCAAGAGTTCATGTTTATTTGGGTCTCCTCTACCCACTGAGTAAGTTGGGTCCCACAGAAAACTAGCCTGAGGGTCATGGGACCTAATTACCTATGGGACTTTAGACAGAGCAGTTAACTTCTCTGGACCTCAGTTTCTTTATATGTGACATAGGAAAACAGTTTGCCCTGCTTGCCTCATAGAGTTATCATGTAAGGGTTAAACAAGGCAACAGTATTTTGCAAAACCACAAACCCCTGAGAATGATCTTTAGGGACTGTCAGGGGTTAAGGGATGATTGTACCCAGGCTAGGATCTTCCCAGTGGCCCCTTTCCTTTTCCCACTATTTGGTGCTTTGCAATCAGGACCCTTGTGGAGCGACTGGAGAATGATACACTGCTGGTGGTGGCTGGAGATCATGGCATGACAGAGACAGGAGACCATGGTGGAGATAGCAAGCCAGAAGTCACGGCTGCACTCTTTCTCTACAGCCCTTTGCCCCTTTTCCCCAGGGCGCCCCTGAAGGTAAGTGCAATAAACCATTAGTTCCCTTGCCTGGGTCTCTCCTATTTCCTTTTGGCCCCCTTGAATTCTTTTTCTCTTTCTGATCTCAGTGTCCATTAGATGACTGTTTCACCCTCTTCTCCACAATTAACAAGCCTCCTCCATATGACCTCCTTCTCCAGATATCATCTTGCTCTCCCCATGCTTCTACCAGCTTCCGATCACTTCCCCCTTCTCTCTAGATACTCTGTCCCCCATCACTCCTGCCCATCTCTGTCACCTTTAAATGCTCTTTCCCCCATTCTCCATCATTTTATTCTAAGCTAGGACTGTGAAGTGGCTCTTTCCACTGATTCATTCCTCCCTCTGGTTTTATTGCCTCCAGGACCCAGAAGTGGTTCCCCAGGTGAACCTGGTGCCAACGCTGGCCCTTCTGCTTGGCCTGCCCATACCTTTTGGAAACATAGGAGAGGTGATGGTGGACCTGTTTTCAAGAGAAGGAGATGCCCAGCCTCTTGCTACAGCTCTTGCCCAGGCCTCTGCCTACCATCTCAATGCCCAACAGGTAGAGGGGCTGGCGCTCCCTAGAGACAGGGGTTATGTTAGATTAGAGATCCAGGAGTTAGGAACCTGAACAAAAACCCACAGCGTGACCCTGTTATCCTTATCCTTCCTCTGACCCATCACCTCCTGACCTATTTCTGTCCCTACTTATCCCATATAAGGTATGGGTTCTAGCCCTGGGGCTCTCTGGACATCTGTTCATCTCTGTTTTATTCCCCCTTCACTCCCATCCCATGCCTTATAAACTCTCTTTTCCATTTTCTTCCATGTTCCCTTCTCCCAGGTCTCCCGCTTTCTTCGTGCTTACTCATTAGCTGCCCAGGACTTGCCTCCTGAGGAGCTCCAGCACCTTCAGAACCTTTTCTCCTCTGCATCCTCTGAATATGAACGACTGCTAGATCAGCTGAAGACTGAAGAGGTCAGAGAGGCCGACATACAGGGTCTGATCTCCCAGCTGAGATTGTTCTTGCGGGGGGCGCGGACAGCCTGCACAGAGACATGGGCTCGATTCCGCCCAGCCCGAATGATAGGGGGCACCATACTCCTGGCTTCCACCTGCCTTCTCTGCCTAGTGACCTCTGGGCTCACCAGCTCCCCTGACTTCCCATTCCACTGCCTGCTCCTAAGGTCTGTGGCCTGGGGTCTGGCAGGGTCTGCCTTGCTAGCTGGGGGACTGATGGCAGGTGGGAGTGGGCTAGAGCCAGCTCTGTTGTGCGCAGGGGGTGCAGCCACCTCCCTCATGGCCTTCTTGTGGAATTTAAAGTCAAGGGGGCGGCCACCAATGGCAATTATTCTCCCAGGCCCTTTGCCTATCTTGGTGCTCCTGTTTCTCCGCTCGGCTGCTCTCTTTTCTGACAGCTTTGTCCTGGCTGAGGCTAGGGCAGCCCCCTTCCTTTTGCGTTCAATGTCCCTGTTTCTAGTGGCTCAGTTGCACTGGGAGGGCCGGCTTCTGGGGGGGTGGCCCACAGCTCCTTGCCTCAGCTCCCCCACAGCATCTATGGCACGGCGGGAGGGTCCACAGGCCCTAGGGCTACTGGTTGGCCTGCTCCTGTGTGTACGCCTGTCTAGTTTCTTCCATCGCTGCCCAGAAGAGACACCTGTTTGCCAGTCATCACCCTGGTTAACTCCTCTAGCTGCAATGGGTGGTGGCCAGGCCAAGAACCTCTGGTATGGGGCATGTCTAGGAGCACTAGGGGTGCTGGTCCTATCTGTACGGTTTTGGCTGCGCCGCTGTGGGAATCTTAACAGCCCTGCACCTCCAGTCCTCTTTGTGCGCTGGGGATTGCCACTGATGGCACTTGGCACTGCTGCCCACTGGGCATTGGCCTCAGGCTCAGATGAGGCACCCCCCAGGCTACAAGCCCTGGTGTCTGGAGCTGTGGTAGGGTTGCCACGGGCTGTACTGGGTCTGGCAGCCCTAGGACTAGGGCTACTGCTTTGGCAGCCGGTCACAGTATTGGTCAAGACTGGGGCAAGTAGCTCCAACCCCATTGTTGTCCCTTTTGTGGGACCCCCAGCCTCCCAGGCTGACCTGGACTACGTGGTCCCTCAGATCTACCGTCGAATGCAGGAGGCACTGAGGGGAAAGCTGGCCGGGGGTGGGGGCCAGACACCAATGTCACTGGCTGCCTACGGGCTGGGGAGTGTGTACTCTGCCGCCATGGTGACCACCCTTGCCCTTCTGGCCTTCCCGCTGCTGCTGCTGCACACTGAGCGGATCAGCCTCGCCTTCCTGATCCTCTTCCTGCAGAGTTTCCTACTTTTGCAGCTACTCGCCACTGCTGTTGGGAACCCAGCTGGAAGTTCTGGTAGGTAGCAAGGCTGTCTTGTCTGCAGATTCCCCTAGAACATCCATCTCCTTGCCCTTGGAACAGCTACATGCCTAGGTGAATCAACCAGGTTTGAATAGAGGTTGTCCTCTCCCTTAGTAATAGCAGGCCTACTTCAGTGACCTTGACATTTAGTCGCACTCCATAATGGTGCTGCCATCACTCGATCTCAAGGGCTATCAGAATTTGGGAGAAGAGCACCGGCCCTGAAGTCAGGAGGACCTGAGTTCAAATCTGGCCTCAGACCAGACCAAACACTTGACACTTACTAGCTGTGTGACCCTGGGCAAGTCATTTAACCCCAATTGCCTTTAAAAAAAAAAAAAAAGAATTTGGGAGAAAAAAGGGATCAAGCACACACACACACACCCCCCCCACCCCCCATTCAACACCTCTGCCCACTCCCTGCCCCAACCAGGACTGCTTCCTTTGGAGAAGTTGTACCCCACTGATTCTCTAGGCAGGTAGGTGACCATTTGTCTGCAACTGTGACTGTGGGGTGGGGGGGAGTTGGATCAGGGTGACTAGGCATAGGAGGCAGATGCAAAGTGGGGGCAGGATCAGAGTATAGGAAATAATGTTCAAGTAGCAAGAGTACAGGGCAGTCGTGTGATGCTGTGGGATGGTAGTGACATTGTGGGGGGCAGGCTAACAGTATTAAGGATGAGTTATATGTCTCCTTCCAGGTCCCTTCTCAGTGCCATGGCTTGCCATCTCCGCTTGGGCTCTCACAGCTACTCAGACCTTCTACTCCACAGGCCATCAACCTGTCTTTCCAGCTATCCATTGGAATGCTGCCTTTGTGGGCTTCCCTGAGGGGCATGGTTCATCCCCTCTGCTGCCTGCTGTGCTTGTGGGGGCCAACACCTTTGCCTCCCACCTTCTTTTTTCAGGTATCTCATCCCCCAACCCCTATTCCTTCTCCTGGGACTGAGCCCAAGACTAGAGGGGAATGGTGGTAGTCCCACCTAAGTGGCACAAGGGTAGAGGGAAGAACCTTGTTGTTTCTTGTTTCTATCCATCTTTTGATCTCAGTTGCTCAATGGGTAAGACTCTGGCCAAGGAATGTTGAGACACAGGCCCCTTGGAAGCTCCTTTCTGAAGGGCTCCCCCCCCCCCACCTGATCTGGCTAAAGCACAGAATTGCCAGGGTGGGGCTGTCCTGTGGGGATCAAGGCTTGTTCTTGCAACCTAAGGTAACCCAGACCTGTGTTTCCCTCACCCCCGGAGGCAGTTGGCTGCCCGTTGCTCTTGCTCTGGCCCTTTGTGTGTGAGGGCCAAGGGTCTACGAAGAAGAAGCCCCTAGCGAGTGGGGCCGAGGTGGAGGGAGAGAAGGAGGAGGAACCCTTGATGGAGATGCGTCTCCGGGATGCCCCTCATCATTTCAATGCTGCTCTCCTACAACTGGGCCTCAAGTACCTCTTCATCCTAGGTATACAGGTAGGTATGATTAACTGGTATGGCTGGGGATTTTGAAAGAGGGAAACTAAAGAGTTAGTGATTCTTAACTTTAACATACCACTTTACAATTGGTTGGGGTTTTTTTTTATGCTCTATTGGTGCTTTTGGAAAAAAAAATATCACTGTCACTTCCTAGTGACTCCCCCCTCCCACTACAATTCTCTCTTAAAACAAGTAAGTACCATCAAACAAAACAAATCAACACATTGGTGTTGTCTGACAATGTATACCTCATTCTGGATCTATTGTCTGCCACCTCTCTGCAAAGAGGGAGAAGGCATGCTTCACTATCAGTCACTACAGTTTTCTAAGGTCCTTGAAATACCTTCTCTCATTTGGTCCTCACAATCCACCTATAAGAAAGGACCAAAATAATTTTCTCCAACTTACAGGTAAGGAAACTGAGGTGCCTGTCATTTCTCCAAGAGTACATATTGAGTCAGTGGTGGGACAGAGACTGGAATACAGGTCTTTTGGCTCTGAGTCTAATTCTTTCTCTACCACACCAGGATCCAGACCCAGCTAATGGTGTATTTCAGCTGAACCAGGAAACCCGAGCTTGTGATCCACACCCCCAAGGGGTGGGGCTACAGATTCTTTCCCAAAGTGAGGGGGCAGTAATTTGTTTAGCATTATCCCCAGGAGGCAGGGGCTCTGAGCACTAGGAATGAAGAATTGCAGAATTGTAACAGAACTTTCAAAATTACTATTTTTTCCATGAGTTGGTTAAGTGACTTGCCTGAGATCACACAGCAAGTTAGTAGACAAGTCAGGAGTAGAACCTGGGCCCACAGAGTATGAGCCACTGCTCCTTTTATGATATGCACTTCTGCTGTTTTCCTCATGCTCACATGAGAGTTTCACCTCTCATCTTTCTCTGCCTTTTTACACTTCCATCCCCCATCCTAGTTATCTTCACTCTTCTCTTCCCCATTCCCTCTTCCCCTCCAGGTCTTAGCCTGTGTTCTGGCAGCTTCCATACTTCGGAGGCATCTCATGGTCTGGAAGGTGTTTGCTCCCAAGTGAGTGGGTGTTCTCAATGAAGGAGGAATATAGGTTGGAGGGGGGGGGGTCCCAGAGTTAGATGAGAAGATGGTTGGAGGGGGCAGCTAGGTGATGCAGTGGATAGAGCACCGGCCCTGAAGTCAGGAGGACCTGAGTTCAAATCCGATCTCAGACCAAACACTTGACACTTACTAGATGTGTGACCTTGGGCAAGTCACTTAACCCCAATTGCCATAAATAAATAAAAAGAAGATGGGTGGAGGATTTGATTTGGGTATCAGTCTGCTCAGACACAAAATAAAATGGAAGTAGAGAGGTATCTTCTGGAAGAGGGGTGGTGGTGGCCTGGTGAATTGGGGGTATATATATCCTTCCAGAGTGTCAGAATAAGGAGGGAGAGGGAATGGGCAGAAAAGGCTAGCCTCCGTTTAACCTACCAGTTTTTACTAATGTTCTCTACCATGGTACACCATCCTAATGCCCCTGCTTCTCTGCTTGTAGGTTCATCTTTGAAGCTGTGGGTTTTGTGGTGAGCAGCCTAGCGCTCCTACTGGGTGTGGCCCTGGTGATGTGGGTAGACAGAGCTGTGGGGTCCTGGTTCAAGCAGCTCATTCTGTCCCAGGAGAGGTAGCTTTTGTCACCTGGACCTTGGGACCAATCTTTCTTCATACCCCCAGGGCAAGTAAACCCTGGGTTCACCTCTACATGGCTTGTCCTACAGTTCTAAGTTTGAGACAACATGCTGAGCAGGACCTCTGGCTAGGACTCAACCCACTTCTGTGGAGACCTGTACTGCCCTGGTTGTAGCTGGGTCACCAGCATCCTCTACTCCAGACAGAGTGTGTGTGTACCTCACTCTCAAGGGGTTTGTAGCAATGGGTCACACACTTGTGGAGCCAGATGGTAACAGTGACTTCACTGGGGTTTTCATATTCAGGATTGGAGAGAGGCAGAGAACTCAGGTCTGTGCTGAAATTGTCTCTCCTCTGGAAGGATTGGAGCAGGCCAAGCAGCTATGTAGAAGTTTTGGGCCTGACCCTGTTCTCTCCATTGATTTTCTCTTCTTAGCCTGACCAAGCCAAATGACTCTGCCTTTCCCTAAGTGAGATTGGGTTAATGTGAATCTGAGGCACTGGAGAAATCTGGGGTGGGGGCCTGGTGGGGGAAGTGAGCTGCTATGTATACCCAGAGTGAAATAAAACACTGGAGAATTGTGTATGTGTGAAAGAAAGAGAGATGCTGGAAGGAAGATACCTCTGTCCTGTGGGGTGGGACTTTGTTGGGGAGGAATACTGTCCGTACTCAGTTTCTGTCTTTTCCTAGTTAGCTTCCCCCATGCCATATTGCAGTATATTCCTGCCCCCCCCCCCCCAGGATCTGTACCCCTCACTCCCTTCAATTCAATGAATCTGCTTAGTACCCACACTCAGTGTGGGCACCATATGAGGTTATGCTGTGGATATCACAAAAGAAGACTCGGGCCCTACCATTAGGAAGTTCACATTTTGGAGGGGGAGAGGAGTAGAGGGTAGGGATGGAATGTGCTGGGTGGGAGAATAAGAGTCACACAGAATTAGAGAACAACATGAGACTGCTGTATGATTGAGTCTCTTTCACTCTCACTGTTACTACCCTAGTCTAAGCCCTCATTCCCTTCATCTCAATTTTTGCACTGGTTTAACTTGCCTCCCTGTCTTCAGGCTCTCCCTTCTCCATGACATCCTGCACCCTTTAATGGGTACTTACTACTTTTTATGACCTAGGGTAAATAACTTCCCACTGGTTCTGAATTTCCTTATCTTTAAAATGAGGGAATAGCTGATTGCTAAGGTCTCTTATCTCCAAATCTATGATCTTATGATAATCTTGTAAAAAGCTTTATGACACTTAACTACTTAAAATTTAGTCTTCGTTAACTCCCTGTTGCCTATTGTAAATTCCTCAAAGCACTCCACCATATGGATACAACTTGTCTCTGTCAGCTTTTTCTTCATTTCAGTCATTCAAATGTTTATGTGCCTACTGTGCAAAAATCTACAAAAGGAATCTGAAGATAAATAACCTCTAGTCCAACTCTCTCAATTTTATGGAGGTTGGGGGGGGGGGAACATGTATTAAGCACCTACTATGTGCCAAGCACTATGCTAGGAACTTTATAAATACTATCTCATTTGATCCTCACAACAGCTCTGGGAGGTAGGTGCTATTATTTCCATTTTACAGTTGAGGAAACTGAGGCAAACAGGGTCATACAGCTAGTAAGAGTTTTAAGCCAGCTTTAAACTCAGGTCTTCCTGACTCCAGCCCTAAAATTCTATTGCTGTGCCACTGAGCTGATGAAGACACTCAGACCCAGAGAGTTCATTTATTTAAATTGGCAATCATGCTGTCCTTGTGAGTAAGAGAAGTGTGGATTAGACTACCATACAGTTAGGTAAATTTAGAATTGACTTAATGACTGGACTCAAAAGAGTAGTTGATAATGGACTGGTGTCACCTTGGAGGAAGGCCTCTAGTGGAGCACTCTAGGGATCTGTCCTTGCCCTGCACTATTCAACATTTTTATAAATTACATGGGTGATGACATGCTTATTAAATAGACTAGAAATAGAGATAGGTGGCTAACATGTTAGATCACAGTCAAAATCCAAAAATCATCTTGATAGGCTGAAATGCTGAGCCACTTACAAGATGAAATTTAGTCTTACATCTCAAAATACTCAAAATTCCCTGCCAAAGCAGGGAATCTTAAATGTTTTTGTCATGGACTACTAGCTATCTAATGGAGCCTATGGTCCCCTTCTCAGAATGATGTTTTTAAATGCATAAAATAAAATACATAGTATTACAAAGAAACAACTTGTATTGAAATACAGTTATAAAAATGTTTCTAAAAGCAGATTGATGGACCCTAGCTTAAAAATTGCTAGCACAGAGACTTGGCCTTTCCTTTCTTCAGTCTTTTATTGGACCCTGTTACTGGAGCAGTACATGAACCCATAGTTAGCCTCACTAGATTGATGGTGTGGTACTTGGCAAGTGAGGAGAGAGGCAGCTACACCAGCCATACTAGAGCCTTATAGTGTGTGGATATTGAATGTTCTTGGCCCCAGTATCCTCAAGTGGGACCCTTGGGGATGGAGGTTACCTGCCTCTTCTATTGCTATCTTAGGGCCTTGTGACACTTAGGGATTCAGAGGACATGGTTATAGGAGGAAAAGTTGGTACTTTTCATGTGCTGAAGATGCTGGATTATATTGAAGTTAATTCAGTTTCACCTTCAAATGAGAACATTTGATGGTGTTCCCTTAAAGTCTAGGATACGTCAAATATGTCCTTTCCACCTCTGCCAGTTACAGCCTTCTTTGGGATTATGAGACAGATGATCGTTACTGAGTCAGAATTCCACCTAGGAAAAAGTAGCTTCATGGAGTCTGATTTTGGGAGAAGTTGAGATGGAATGACAGGACTGTCTGCCTCAAAATGTGGAACTTGGAAGGGAATTTAGAGATTATATAGTCTGGTAGAGGAAGTAACTTGCCTAAGACCACACAGAGTTAGAGGCAAAACCAAGTTTAGAACCCATCTCCTAACCCTGGTTTGTGCTGTTTAAATACTGTTCCAGAGTTGCATGATTTATGGATTCTTACTGTCTCTTTTCTCAAATTGTGACCAGTGGCTGTATTTTGTGCCCCTTCTGCTTCCACCAAGCTGATATCCTTGACTATTCATCTGTTATGACCCATAAGGTCAATTTAAAAGAAAATGCCCATTCAGAGAATGAACCTTTGCAGATTGTGAATCAGCACCATATGTTAGACCCATTCCTAGTAAGTCAGTCCCCTGAACAGAAAGTCTGGGGCCTCTAGCCTTACCACTTACTCTATAGTTAGATAAGGCAAACACTATGAAGGCTGAAGAAAAAGACATTTTTTTGGTGAAGAAAAAATTTTTTTTTGTCAAGAAAGATGATTGTCTCTCAATTTTCTGCTCTGGTCAGACCATACCTGGAGTATTATGTTCAGTTCTAAGGCTACGTTTTAGAAAGAACATTAACAAGCACCAGAAGAAGGTGACTAAGATGGCAAAGTGACCTAGAACCATACCACGAAAAAGAAACTAAGCTGTAGGAACTGGGGTTGTCTATGCTATCGGAGACAATGATAGTGGTGAGGGGAGACATCATTATTGTTTTTTTGAAGGCCTGCGTTGAAGAGCAATCACACTTATTCCAGTTCACCTGAGATTGAAGAAGCTAAAAGCTGTATTTTATATCAACAAAAGGACAATACTCTACAGGAGAAGTCAAAGAGTCAGCTTTGACTTGGATGTTAGGAAAAAAACTAATAATTATAGGTAATCCCACACTGAATGGCTACTTTGGTAGTTATTGTGTTCCCCTCATTAGAAGTCTTTAGACAAAGCTGAATGACCACTTGTAGGCAGTGTCATGGAGAGAATTCTTTCAGGTACAGGTTAGATCCCTTCCAAGTTTGAGATTGTGTCATTCTGTGACTTCCTTTTTCCTATCAATGGCACACTCAGTCACTCAGAGTTGAAACCTCAATATCATATTTGGCTTCTAAAAATCCCCACATCCAATCAGTGACCAAATCTTGTCTATCCTTATTTTGTAATGTCTCTCCAATAACTACTTTCTATGCCCATTGTTATTGGTCTAATTCTGGCACTCATTCTTTCTTGGACGATTGCAATAGCATGCTAACTGGTATTCTTGCTTTTGGCCTCAATCATTCAATTGATCTTCCTCTCTTGCCTCATCTTCCTAAAGTACAGCCCTATGTAACTCACATTTTCAGAAACCTCCAATGGCCTGTATTACCTATTAAATACAAAATCTTTCAGGGAATGACCTAAAATAGCCATTAAGGGAAGTAAGAAAATATTGCAGGAGAGACAAACAGCCTGGACGTCCTTCTGAGCTGTAAGTCAATCGCTATTACATTGTGTACCTAAAGCCCCACCATTAGTGCCTATATTTTTTCTGTTTTTTCGTATGGTGTACACACACACATACACACATACACACATACATATACATATATATCCATATAGAGTATGTGTGTTTGGAGGGAGGAGAGCAGGACAGGGTCAGATCTAATGCAATGGTTCTCAAATATCTATCTAAAAACCAATACCTTCTAGTGCTTATAAATGAAGCATTACCCCTATGGTACCCAAACTCACCTTTTAGAAGCATGGACTTTTGATCCTAAAAGTTTGAAAAAGTTGTTCTATATCTTCCCTAGGTGCAAGAGAGAAGGGGATTTGGGGCACCTATGTTTTAGTTAGCTTTTTCCACTCTGAACTTACACATCTAGTTGTCTAAAGATCCAAAAATTTCAAGGGAAATAAGATCCTCCATTTTGAAGGGTAGTCAGGGCTGTGCTTCTTAAAACTTGTTGACTGTGCTTTTCTTTTTTCTGCATCTCTTCCTAGTTGCCAGACTTTTAATAACCAAAGCTGAGGTTTCAGAGGTCAGAATGCTTGATATTTTTCCTGTTGATAGCACAGTTTGAGCTGGGAAAAACTGATCTGGGGGAAAAGAAGAGAACTTAGAATTTAGCCTTTTTTGCTCCCAACTTTTCCCCTCCCCACCTACTATTTCTCTTTCTCTAAACTTCTATCTCTCCCTATCAACTGGTTATTTTCCTGTTGTCTACAAGAGCTCATGTTTCTTACATCCTTAATCATTTGGGAGTGGAAAGAAGAAGACATACCAAGGAAGGAGAGACAGAATGACATCCTGCTTCTTAGCTGTGGTTGTCCTCTCCAAAGCTTTGTTCTGAGTCCTCTTAACTCTTTTTTCTCAATATTTTCTGTGTAATTCTCAAGACTTAGCAATTAATTGGAAATCGGGAGTGAGAAAGAGGGACGAGTTAAAGATGGCTATGAAACTATGAACTTTGGTAACTGGAAGTAGGTGGTGCCCTCAACAGAAAGGAAGTTTTGAGAAGGGATGGGTTGGGAAAACTCTGCCTTGATAAATTCCCCACCTCTCGTGGATTCAGTAACTTCCTTGGAAATAGGAGTTGTTTCATTTTTGACAATGACAAGGTCATTTTTTGTGTATGTATCCTGAGAACCCAGCACAGTATCTGACATAGAGCAGGTAAAATTAAGCATTTTTTAAAATTCTCAAATTATCTCCACAGATAACTATCAAATCCCTCCATATATCCATCCATAATCTTTCTTGATTGCCAGCTACCATTTGGGGACCTCCATTTTAATGACTTCTGAGCATCTGAAATTCAACATCTCCCAAAACAGAAACAATTATCTCATTCTTATCCCCTCAACACACTCCTTCCTGTTGAGGGTACCATCATCCTTCCAGTCATAGTTTCAAAGTCATCTTTGACTCTTTGCTCTTTCTCCTCACACCCAGTCAATTAATCAATAGTTAATAAACATTTATTGAGTACTATGTGCCAAGCACTGTACTAAGTGCTGGGGATACAAATATGAATAAAAAGATAGTCCCTACCCTGAAGGAGATTAAAATCTAATTGGGGAAGACAACACACAAAGGGAAGCTGAAAAGGTTAGGAGGGAAGCATGGGGCCATGATGAAGTCCAAAAGCAATGTGGCTGGTGGGAAAGGGGTCCCCTCCTTAGATGGAGGTTTTGGAGCTCATAGCTCCATCCTCCAGGCAGAAGGGCAGAGGTCACCGATGGGATGTAAGTGCCAAGGCTGATTCTTTCAGAATAGTGATTTTCCTGGGGCAGGAAGGCATGATGGAGAAGTCCAAAAGTAGTGCAGCTGGTAGGAAGTAGGGGAAATTGTTATCTTGTTGATTTTGCCTCTACAGCATCTTTCATCTCTTCCCTCCACTCACATAGCCATACACGTTTTAACACTTCTTACCTCATCTCTTATTAAAATTCTCATAATTAGTCTCTCTGCTTCTTGTTTCCTCCATCTCTAATCCATTCTTCACACATATCAGAATAATCTTCCTAGAGTCTGACCATGTCACCCCTTTCTTCCCTTGTCAAAAACCTTCAGTAGCTCACCATTATCTTCAAGATAAAAATACATTTAAGGCCCTCTGCAATCTGGCTCCTGCTTACCTTGCTAGCCTTTAATAATTTCCCTCTACTTCATTCTATGTTCCAGCTAAACTAGATTATTAATACTCCATGTCCCACCTTTGTGCTGTCCCACAGGCTTTCGTTCCCTCCTCACCTCTGCCTCTTGGAATCCTTAGCTTCCTTCAGGCTCATGGAAGCATTGCTTGTTATGTCCACTTGTTAATTCGCTCTCCCTCCTAAATTTACCTTGTAACCTGATTACGTTTTCTGTCCCCTAGTAAAATATAAACTTCAGGTTTGAAATAGTTTTAATTTTTTGCTTTGTCCCCACAACTAATACAATGCTTTGCTAAGGAGACTCTTAAGTGGCCCTTCTCACCAAGGCCAAGTCCTCTACATGTACCCTTGGTCCTCTATCCTATCTTTTTGCCTCCAACTTTTCCCCTCCCCACCCATTATTCTCCTTTCTCTAAACTTCGATCTCTCCCTATCAACTAGTTACTTACCTGTTGTCCACAAGAGTGCATATTTCTTACATCCTTAAAAAACCCTCACTAGAGCTTGCCATCCCTGCTATGATCCTATATTTCTCCTCAGTTAAACTCCTTTGAAAAACTACCTACACTCTGTGCCTCAGTTTCCCCCTCCTTTTACACTCTGCAGTCTTCTGACCTCATCACTCAATTGAAACTCCTCTCTTAAAAGTTTCATTGATAGTTTGATACACAGTTCAAATAGCCTTCTCTCAGACCTCATCCTTCTTGATCTCTCCACTCTATTTCACATTGTTGACCACATACGGCTTCTGGACACTGCATTTTCTTCTGCCTAGCTGACTTTTCCTGAATCTTCAAACATTGAAACTCTGGAACACTAAATATGCATATACCTGAAGGCTCAGTTTTGGGCCACCTTCTCTTTTCTGTTTACACTCACTTGACCTCATCAGCTATCTTGGATTCAATTACCATTTCTGTGTCAATGACTCTCAAATGGATATATCTAGCCCTAGTGTCTCTCCTGAGCTCCAGTAAAAGTTCTTAATTACCATTCCCTGTTGGATTTTTGAACTGGTGTTCCATTGTTATCTCAGACTCAATATGTACAAAGTAGAACTTAATATTTTTCCCCTTGAATCCACACTTATCTCAAACTTTCTTGTTGTCTAATGTACTACCTTCTGTTTTCATTCCTCAGTCTCAGTCACCCCATATAGTTGCCAAATCTCGTCATTACTTTCTCTTTGACATCTCTTGAGTAAATCCTCTCTTTATCACTCACAGCACTACCCTGGTTTAGGTCAGTGTTACTACCTGGACTATTACTACAGCTTCCTCTTTGGTCTCCCTACCTCAACCTCTCCCCAATTCCATTCCATCCTCCACACAGTTGTCAAAGTGAGTTTTTTAAAGCAAAAGTCTTAGTATTTTACCTCCTCCTATTCCCCCACCCAAAAAAAAAAACAACAAATACAACAACAACAAAAAAAACTGTAGTGACTTCCTTCTAGGATCACACATAAATAACTGTTTGGCCTTCAAATCTCTTTATAAACTGTCCCCTTCCTTCTTTTCCCACCATCTTACACAGGGGTGGGGAATCTGTGGCCCTTTAGGTCTTCAAATGCCATCCTTTGACTGAATTCAGACTTCACAGAACAAATCCCCTTAATAAAAGGATTTATTGTGTAAAACTTGGATTCAGTCAAAAGGCTGCACCCAAGGAAGTAGAAGGCCATATGTGGCCTCCAGGCCATAGGCTCCCCACCCTTGTTTACATATTACCGCCCTCCATTCATTTGGTCCAGCCATACCACCTGCTTATTCTTCTGAACACATGTCAGTTCAATTCCTTCCTATCTCTGTATTAGCTGTCACTTATACCAGGCAGTCTCACCCCAAACTATGGGGGTTTCTTTTAAGACTCTGTTCAGTACCACCTTCTGCATACTAGCAGCTGATTCCCTAGCTGCTAGTGCACTCCCTCCCAAAGTCACCTTGTATTCATTTTGTATATATTTGTCTATGTGCATGCTCAGATCTTCTAAATGCCTAAGGCAGATGTTTGAGGTCAGATTCGGGAGCCATTTGCTGTATCAGGTGGTTAAAATTTGTTGATTGACTAGGGAATCACAGAATTTGAGAATTGGAAGAGATCTCAGCAGGCATTTAGTCCAACTTGTACATGAAAAAATCTCCACTGGGGACAGCTAGGCTGCACAGTGGATAGAACACTGGCCCTGGAGTCAGGAGGACCAGAGTTCAAATCCAACCTCAGACATATGATACTTACTAGCTGTATGACCCTAGGCAGGTCGCTTAACACACCCCCCCATTGCAAAAAAAAAAAAATCTCCACTGCCTAAAAACCTCCAAGGAGGGGGAATGTAGCATGTGGAGACAAACCATTCCATTTTGGGACTGCTATAATTTTAAGGAAGCTTTTTTTTCTTTCTGATAATGCACGTAAATTTGCCTTTTTTCAACTCTCACCTATTACTCCTGGTCTAGTCCCTCATCCACAAATACTTGAACACAGTTATCATATTCCCCCTGAATTTTCTTTTCTGTAGGCTAAACATGTCCAGTTCCTTTGCTGGATATGTCATGAACTCATGGCCCTTCATGGTTGCTCTCCTCTGGATGCTCCAACTTATCACTGTCCTTAAACCTTTGTGTCCAAAACTGAATACAATACTCCAGATGAAGCTTTACTAGGACAGAATACAGAAATATTATCCCCTCCCCTTCTGTGCTCTTCCTACTGCAGCAAGAGGTTTCATTAGTTTTTGGCTGTTGCATCACACTGCTGACTCACGTTGAGCTTGCAGTCCACCATAATCGCCAGATCCTTTTCAGGACAACTGTTGGTCTAGCCAAAATTAATTGAATTAATGCATTGTCACCAATGGGGAAGGGAACAAGCATTTATTAAGCACCTAATATGCCCCAGGCACTGTGCTAAGCTCTTTACAAATACCTTATTTGATCCACTGTGCCACCTATAGAAGAGCTAGGTCTGGAGTCAGCAAGGATGGAGTTCAAATGTGACCTCTGACATTTACTAGCAGTATAATTCTGGGTAATCACTTAACCTGTCTGTTACATTTTTCAACTGTAAAATGAGGATAATAAATAGCACCTACCTCCCAGGATTCTTCTGTGGTTCAAATGAGATGATATTTATGAAGTTTTTAGCAAAGTGACTGGCACTTAGTAGATGCTACATAAATGCTAGCTTTTATTACTACTATTATAAAAGGAAAATGGAGAGGTTTTTAAGAATGAAAGGATACTCTATAGTGACAGAAGCAGTAGAGAGGTCAGTAATAAGTGCTGAGGGAAAAGTCAGTGCTTTTGGACATTTGGAAGCCATCTGGAAGAAAGGTTCTGTAGGGTGATGACAAAATCCAGATTACAAGGGGTGGATGGTGAGGAAGTGGAAGTACAACTGTAAACTCTTAAGAAATGTGATTTATTGGGGGATAGTTAGGAGGCTAGACTGCAGAAAAGATTTACTACTTGGGAAGGAGTGGGAGTTTGAATGGGGAAGCTACAAAGAATGATGTAAGGGTTTGCTCTCCAGGGGTGGGAGTAGGACCTGGTTAAGGGGCAGATCAGTGACCCAGTAAAAATAAGCATGATCTTTCAGGGGAGGAGATGGATATTCAATGAAATAGGGGACTTCCAAACCTTTCTGATAAAAAGACCGGAGCTCAACAGAAAATCTGACCTTCAAATACGAGACTCAAGGGAGACATAAAAAAGTAAACGGGACAGAAAGAAACAACATGTTATTAATAAGGGCAAACTGTTTACATCCCTACAAGGGAAGATGACACTTGTAACCCTTTAGAACTATATTGTTATTACACCATGGTAAAGGGGTATATACAAAGGGGATGGGTATAAGTTGACTTTGATGTAATGATAAAAAAAAAATCTAAGTAGGTTAAATGGATCCAAGTAAGTGGATTAATCTGATCTAACTAAGAAAATGTACTTAGAGACAAGGAAATGAGGAGGCAGACAAGGGTAAATTACATTACAGGAAAAGGCACAAAAACCCATTACAGCAGAGGGAAAGAAGAGGGAGATGAGCATTGTTTGAACCTTACTCTCATCAGATTTGGCTCAAGGGAATAACATAATCAGTTAGGTACTAATATTGATAAGACTTAACCCTTCTCAGCAGTTCAAGAATCTAAGACATCTCCAAAGGCCTCATGATGGAAAATGCTATCCACATCTAAAGAAAGAACTATGGAGTTTGAATGCAGATCGAAGCATGCTATTTGCTAATTTTTTTCTTCTGTTGTGTTTTGTTTCCTCTTTCTGGTGGTTCCTCTTATTAGTTCTAATTCTTACTTACAGCATCACTAATGTGAAAATATGTTTAATAGGAATGTATATGTATAGCCTATGTCAG
This sequence comes from Vombatus ursinus, assembly GCF_900497805.2. NCBI lineage: Eukaryota > Metazoa > Chordata > Mammalia > Diprotodontia > Vombatidae > Vombatus > Vombatus ursinus. The sequence goes on along the minus strand of NW_020944781.1, from coordinate 2,408 downwards.
ATTGCTCGCTGTCTTGGGGGAGAAAAATTTAAAACTCAAAAGCTTATGGACGTGATTGTTGATAAATCAAAGTAAATTAATTAAAAAAAAAGAAATGATGAGCAGGTAGACTTCAGAAAAACCTGGAAAGATTTATATGAACTGATGCTGAGTGAAATGAGCAGAACCACGAGAACATTGTACACAGTAACAGCCACACTGTTCAATGACTGTCTTGTATAGACTTAGCTCTTCATGGCAATGCAAGAATCTAAGACATCTCCAAAAGTCTCATGATGGAAAATGCTGTCCACACCCAGAGAAAGAACTATGGAGTCTGAATGCAGATGGAAACATACTATTTGCTCTCCTTTTCCTTTGTTTTGTTTTATTGCTTGCTTCTCTCAGTTCCTCCTATTAGTTCTAATTGTTCTTTACATCATGACTAATGGGAAAATATGCTTAATATGAATGTATAAGTAGAGCCTATATCAGATTGCACACTGTCGGGGGGGGGATTTTAAAATTCAAAATCTTATGAAAGTGAATGTTGAAAACTAAAAAAAAAAAAAATTAATTATCCAAAAAAAAGAGGCCAATCGGCGATCCTGCCAGATCAGGCCTTTCCCCAAGAGTAACAGGCCTGCAAAGCTATCCACTCAAGACTACGCTTCCCAGCGTGCCCTGAAAAGTAGTGAGCTTCTGAAGCATGCTGGGACATATGGTTTGGGGGAGGGAGGGCGGTCAGGGACAGAACTTCTTTATCTCTGGCTGCCCTCGAGGAGACAGCGAAGAGGGGCGGTTAGGACGACTTCCAAGACGACCCTACAACATCACCTCCCACATTTTTAATAGTTTAATAGACCCTCTTCCTTGAGGAGGCATTCCGACCATTACGTCCTCAAGTTTCCCGCGGGCCTCGCCCTTTCTTTAACAACCAATCACAGCTGTGGACTGTACCTGATTGGCCTATCAGCTACGACTTTGGAGCCTGTGTGGGCGGGGAGAGAGCGCTCTTCCTCTCCTTGCGTGGGGAGGACGTACGTACGGGGAGCTAACCTAAAGGATCAGGTTTGCGCATGTGTGAACTTCCTTTCCTCTGCGTTCCACCTCGGATGCCGCGGGTGTCACCGAGCCGTCTGCCCCTGCTAGTCTCCGCGTTGCCAGCCCGGCCGGACGTAGGCTCTGGAGAAGCCCTGAGAAATACCCGGACAGTAGCCGGGGGGCAGCATGTCCCCAGGCTCCTCCGCGCCCCCAGCTCACCCGGGCTGCCTGGGCCTGTGGAGGGAGGAAAACGATCGACTGGTCCGGCAGTGGAGGGTAAAGTTCGGCTTCTACGATTCCCCTGCCCTGTCCACAGAGACACCCCCCTTCCCGCCCATGTAGCCCCCCTTTTGACACTCCCCGCTGACAGCCTCCCCTGCACTGAAAGCTTCCCCTCACTGACAGCCCCGCCTCCATCGATAACTCCCCCCCCCATGACAGCTCCCCTGCCATCGACGATTTCCTCCCACTGACAGCTTCCCTTCCCCCGCCACTGACAGCTTCCCCTGCACTGCAGGCTGCACCTCCCACAGCTTCCCCCACTTACAGCTCTCTCCTCTATCTTAGAGTCCTCTCACCGACACCCCCGCAGGGTACTCTGTGTGTCTTTCATCGAGCCCCTACTGAGGTCAGCTGTGCGTCCTTCAGTGACCCACTTACAGAACCACCCAGGCACGCCACTGAGGACCCATCCCCACTTAGAGCCCCCATTGAACCTTTGCTTGAATCGCCTGCTGAATCCTTCCTCTGTTCTCCTCAGAGAAACAGCAGCCTAGACAGGGCCTCATACCCAAGAGGGGTATCTGTAATTCATAGCCAGGAACCTAGAACCGTCTCAGGCCTCAGTCTCTGGCTGCTCAGGTGCTGTGGGGTGGTGGGAGTACCTCCAGTGACAGCTTTCTGTGTTTAGCAGGTGGTGGCTCAGGACTCTGGACAGTCCTTGAAGCAACAGGCCGCTCATCGTGTCCTTGGGGGATTCAGGGGGCTTCTCCACAAGCTACAGGGTATGACAGGAGTGGAGATGGGATCAAAATGGGGAAGGAGGGCATTAAGAATGAGGGATCTTCATCTCTAGGACTCTCAAGGTTTGTCCCTTTTGGGGAACAGGGAATAAGGAAGCCTAGTTTCTGCACCCCAGGAGAATTACTGATATTGTTCAAAGGACAGTTTTGTGTAGTAGGAGGGGTTTCCCTGAGTTTAGGAGGGCTTTCCCTGAGTTGAGGAGGGTAGTTCATTTGGAGGGGAACAGATTTCCAGATGTGAGGCTCAGTCTAGACCCTAGGTCTTTTAAGTGGAGGTGGTGGAAATTCTCTTGGTTGGAAGGGGGAATTTACTGACTTTGGGAAAAGACAAGGGAGACGGTTTGTTGGAGGAGCTCTTAGTGA
>NW_020944780.1:749-3363 GCF_900497805.2 Vombatus ursinus | reverse complement strand
TCCTTCACTGCTGAGTCTGAGGTGCCCCCCCCACCCCAGGATGTGGGGTAAATGCAGCCTCCCAGAAAGGTAACTGCTCTGGACCTCAGTTTCCTCCTCTGAATGATAAGAAGGTTGAACTTGATGACTTCTGAGTCATTCTCGGACTAAGCATTGCTTTTGAGGATAGTCCTCCAGTGAGTAAGGCTGCCTTACTAGTGAAGTGACTGACTAGCCCTGGAGGCCGCCCTGGGGCACTGGCTGGGTCAGAGAACAGCTCACCTTCGGCTTCGGGCCCAAAGCCCAGGTGATGGTAGACTGGTGAGGATGGCCGGTCTGAGGTATCCTCAGACTTCTGCACCAAGGCCTCCCGGACAGCGTCTGGTCCATTCAGCACCACTACAGAGGCCCAGGCCATTTGGAGGCTAACTTTCTTAATTTCTTGCCGAAGGCCACTGAGTGAGTTAGTGTCAGAGAGGAGACTCTAGCCAGCCCGGGGTCCTGAATTCCAGGTCAATGTTTCTTTTTTCTTTTTCTTTTTTTTTTTTAGGCAATTGGGGTTAAGTGACTTGCCCAAGGTCACACAGCTAGTAAGTGTCAAGTGTTTGGTCTGAGGCTGGATTTGAACTCAGGTCCTCCTGACTTCAGGGCCGGTGCTCTATCCACTGCGTCATCTAGCTGCCCCTCAGGACAATGTTTCTCCTTGCCTGGTTAGCTGGAGTGTGTCCAGAGGAGGTAAGCAGGTTGGTGAAGGGCGTATGAGAACTGGCTTGAAGGAACTGGGCATGTGCACTTTGGGGAAGGGAGTGGGATGAGGAGGAGGAGGGCAAGGGCATGGCAGCTGTGTTCAAGTACCTGGAGGGCTCTCTCGGGGAGGAGGGATTGGACCAGTTCTATTAGACCCCAGAGGGCGGAAGTGATGGGGGAGGGGGAGATTTCAAAAGATTCAATTTAGGGGAAAAAAAGAGCTGCCCTAAAGTGGATTGGCTCATCCTGAGAAGCGGTGGGTTCCCCTCCTTGGAGGTCTCCAAGTAGAGGCTGGACAAGCACTCGTCAGATATGTCAAGAGGGGACTTCTTTAGGGTATGGGTTGGACCGTATGGCCTGAGGTCCCTTCCGACTCTCTCAATCTGTGATTCTGGGAAGTGATTCAGGACTTTTATGGATTAGAACAGAGACAGATCCCAGAAACTCGCCCCTGCTTAGAGCATAGAACCCAAAATGTCAGGTAACGCGCCACAGGATCCAAGCTCCGGTCACCTCCGGTTGAGGACTGCCTTCTTCTTCTCCCAGATGTCTCCTGCCCTCCAGACCACCCAGGATGGGCCATAAAATCAGGGCCTGGGTCCCTTCTTGCTGAAGGATCCTGCCCCTGGCCCCATTTCCTTGTCCAGACAAGTGTCTAACCCAAATCATCCACTCAAGACTGGTCGAAGGATGGGGTATGTTTAACGTCAAGAAGAAGAGATTTAGAGGAGGGGAGGGGGGAGATGGGATCCTGGATCTGGAGCTGGAAGGACCCTCAGAGGCCTCTGAGTCCAACTCCCTTGTTTTACAGGTGAGGAGACTGAGGCTCAGAGTGGTTAAGGGACTTGCCTAAGGTCACACAGTAGTAAATGTCAGAGGCGGAATGGAAAGCCAGGTTCCTTGACTCTGGAGCCAGCATTCTTTCTCCTGGACCCCACTAGGACACCCAGACCCCCTCAACTAGGCACTGGACCCTGAACACAGGGGGAGAAACACTTTTAATGCATTAAAAGAAAATAATGAACAGGATAGAAACCAGGATACAAGATTAGGTCATCTGATTTCTAATTGGAGGAAAGATTAGGGACTTTTCAAGTTGAGAGGGAGAGAGTCAACAGGAGTAATTCTCTGAAATCAGAAAAAGAGGTGTCCCACTCCCCTCAAGTGTCTGTATTCAATCAAAGGAACGTGGAAACAATAAGGGATTGATCAGTGCTAACTGGGCCAGTTTTCAGACAAGACGTGTGAGTTGCCTGAGATGTATAACTGTGGGAAAAATCGTTGCAGCAATCTTGCGACCTGGTCTGGTCAGCATGACCTCGGTCCTGGGTTTAGCATTAAACAAATCTGCTCTCTAAGCAACGAGTAGAGGTGGTCCGGCTTCTTGGGAACGCAGGGAACAATGCAGTAACATTTTCTCCCAATTCCCATAATTGAATAAAGTTTTCTCTTTTATGGTTTTTTTCTTTTGGGGGGGGAGCAAGGCAATTGGGGTTAAGTGACTTGCCCAGGGTCACACAGCTAGTGAGTATCATGTGTCTGAGGCCAGTTTTGAACTCAGGCCCTCCTGACTCCAGAGCTGGTGCTCTATCCACTGCACCATCTAGCTGCCCCTAAAATTTTCTCACAAGACTGAAATTGGACTCAACCCATAATTGAATAGAGACGGAACTGAGCTAGCTCCAGCAGCGAGTCACAAGATGGAGTCAGTGGGGTTCACTCAAGTCCCACAATGCCCACAGTAGGGAGCATGGTGACTGTCTTCCTTGGTCCAAACCCCAACACTCAAGCAATACTAATTATAGCTGGCATTTCGATGGCACCGTTAAGTTTGCAAAGTGCTTTATATGCATCTTCTTACTGATCCCCACAACAACCCTGTGAGGTA
>NW_020944780.1:0-739 GCF_900497805.2 Vombatus ursinus | reverse complement strand
CAGGAGCTATTGTGGCCAGGGAATAATTTCCAGAGTTCTTTCTAGGCTTACAAGGTGCTGAATGAGAAGTTTTAGTGGAAAGACACAGAATCAGGTTTTTGGAGTCTGAAGTCCTGAGTTTTAATTCCGGCTTTACTTCTTACTACTTCTGGGGGTTTGGACAATTCCTTTTTCTCCCAGAGTTTCAGTTTCCTGAGTTGTAAAGAGGTTGGACTTGATCTCTGCTATAAATATTTTGGTACACGTGAGATCTTTCTTCTATCTTTGACCTCCTCAAGGTCTCTCTGCCCAGCAGGGGGCTCTCTGGGTCAGAGGGTATCCATTTAGGCCAGTATTTGCACAATTCCAAATTGCTTTCCACAATAGTTGGGCCACTGCACAGCTCCACCAATCATGCACAGGTGGGCCTGTTTTTCTACAACCCTGCCAACATAGACAGTTTCCATCTTTTGTCTGTCATTTCTGCCAGTTTTCTGAGGAGTGAGGTGAAGTGAGAGAACCGCCTCGCATTTCTTTTGTTATTAGCGATTTGGGGCTGGATCTCACAAGGTTAATAGCTTGGGACCTCACCATCTCTCAGGTATTTTTCAATGATAAATCTCATGAAGCCTTGAGAGGTAGGTGGTGTGGGTGATATTTCCATCTTACAGGCTCAGTGGCCAAGTGAATTCCAAGCCATGCAGTGAGGAAGCATCAGAGTCAAGATGTGAACCCAAGTCTTCCAGATCCACTACCCTTC
>NW_020944779.1:0-8581 GCF_900497805.2 Vombatus ursinus | reverse complement strand
GGCTTACAAATATCACCCCTTCATCTTCACCTTACCCTGTGCCATCTATGTATCTATGTATCTATGTATCTATGTATCGATCTATCGATCTATCTATCTATCTATCTATCTATCTATCTATCTATCTATCTATCTACATACAATTTTCCCTGCGACTACCCTAATACTGACAAAGGTCTCATGAGCTACAAATATCATATTTCCATGTAGGAAAGTAAATAGTTCAACTTTAATAAGTCCCTTGTAATTTCTCTTTCCTGTTTACCTTTTCATGCTTCTTTTAGTCTTGTTTTTGAAAGTCAAATTTTTTATTCAGCTCTGGTCTTTTCATCAAGAATGCTTGAAAGTCCTCTATTTCACTGAATATCCATTTTTCACCCTGAAGGATTATGCTCAGTTTTGTTGGGTATGTAATTCTTGGTTGTAATACTATCTCCTTTGCCCTCCAGAGAATCATATCCCAAGCCCTCCAGTTACTTAATGTAGTAGCTCCTAAATCTTGTGTTATCTTGATTGTGTTTCCACAGTACATGAATTGTTTCTTTCTGGCTGCTTGCAAAATTTTCTCCTTGACTTGAGAACTCTGGCATTTGGCTATATTATTCCTAGGGGTTTTCCTTAGGGATCTCTTCAGGAGGTGATCAGTGGATTCTTTCCATTTCCATTTTATCCTCTGGTTCTAGAATATCAAGGCAGTTTTCCTTGATAATTTCTTGAAAGGTGATGTCCAGGCACTTTTTTTTTTCACCATGGCTTTCAGATAGTCCAATAAATTTTAATTTATCTCTCCTGGATCTATTTTCCAGGTGAGTTGTTTTTCCAATGAGATATTTTATGTTGCCTTCCATTTTTTAAATTCTTTTTTGGTCTTATTTTACAATGTCTTGATTTCTCATAAAGTCATTAGCTTTCATTGGCTCCATTCTAATTTTTAAGGAAGTATTTTCTTCAATGAGCTTTTAGACTTCCTTTTCCCTTTGATCAATTCTACTTTTGAAGGCATTCTTCTCCTCATTGGCTTTTTGGACCTCTTTTGCCACTTGGCTTAGTCTATTATTAAGGTGTTATTTCCTTCAGTATTTTTTGGGTCTCCTTTAGCAAGTTGTTGACTAGTTTTTCATGATTTTCTTGCATCACTCTCATTTCTCTTCCCAGTTTTTCCTCTACTTCTCTTACTTGCTTCTCAAAATCCTTTTTGAGCTCTTCCATGGCCTGGGACTGATTCATATTTTTCTTGGTGGTTTTGGATGTAGGAGTTTTGACTTCATTGTCCTCTTCTGGTTGTATGTTTTGATCTTCTTCGTCACCAAAGAAAGATTCTATGGTCTGACGTTTTTGTGCAGTTTGCTCATGTTCCCAGCCAATTTCTTGATGTTTAAACTTTGTTAATGTAGGGTATGCTTCCAGTGTGGAGAATATACTGTCATAAGCTTCAAGGATTTTGTTTAGTTTTCAGAGATACTTCTAGGGACCTGTAAATTTTCAGTTCTTCCAAGGTGGTATGATCAAGGGTGAGGTGTTTACTCCTTTCCTGGCCTGAGCTCTGGTCTATGAGTAACTCCAAGCACTCTTTTCTGCCTTGGAACTCTGAAGAGGATTCCCTCTCCACCTCCACTACAAGCTCCACCACTCCAGCACTCCTCCTCACCCTAGGGCCACCGCCCAGCACTGTGACCCAGATCCAAGCATGGGCAACGCAAGAGATTCCTGTCTTAGAACCAGCAAAGAGATCCCTGGAATCCCCTTCTGATCAGCCACTCAATTCCCCCTCAGTCTGTGGTCTGAGAGCTCTGGAAGTAGCTGCTGCCCCAGGGCTGTGCCAGGACAGGGGCTGGGACTGAGCTTCTCTCTCACCATGGTCACAGATCTTTCTTACTGACCTCCCAAGTTGTCTTTGGTATTTGTGAGTTGAGAAGTCTGGAAACTGCTACAGCTGCCTGAGATTCAGTCCACTGAGGCCTGCCCTAGGTTTGCTGAGGCCTGGTCTTTGCCTGAGAGCCCTACACTGAACTGCACTTCTCTCCCATCCTGGTGCAATAGACCTTTATAATCAACTATCCAGGTTGTCTTCGGCTGGAAATTTGTTTCACTCTGTCTTTTTGTGGGTTCTACTGCTCTAAAATAGAGCCATTTTTACAGGCATTTGGAGGGGTTTGGGGGAGAGCTCAAGCAAGTCACTGCTTTTGCTCTGCCATCTTGACTCCACCCCCTAAAGACCTAATTTCTAAAATTTATAGAGAACTGAGACAAATTTATAGGAGTACAAGTTATTCCCCAGTTGATGGATGGTCAAAAGATATGAACAAGCAGTTTTCAGAAGAAGAAATTAAAATTATATATAATCATATAAAATTCTCTAAATCACTATTGATTGAAGAAACTTAAAATAACTCTGAGTTACCACCTCATACCTATCAGATTGGCTAATATGACAGAAAAAGGAAAATGGTGAATGTTGGAGAAGCTGTGGGAAAACTGGAACACTACTGCATTATATGGTGGAATTGTGACCTGTTCCAACCATTCTAGAAAGCAATTTGGAACTATGCCCAAAGGGCTACCTTTTGATCAAGCGATAGCACTACTAGGTCTATATCCCAAAGAGATCATAAGAAGGGGAAAGGAGTCATATGTACAAAAATATTTATAGAAGCTCTTTTTTGTGGTGTAGAAGAATTGGAAATTGTGGAGATGACCATCAGTGGAGGAACAGCTGAACAAGGTGTGTTATATGAATGTAATCAAATATTGTTTTATGAGAAATAATGAACAGGCAGATTTCAGGAAAAAAAAATTGGAAAGACTGAGTGAAATGATCCCAACCAAGAGAACATTGTACAGAGTAACAGCAACATTATGCGTGATCAGTTTTGACAGATTTATCTCTTCTCAGCAATGCAATGATCCAAGAAAATTCCAAAAAACTCATGATGGAAAATGCTAACTACATCCACAGTGAAAGAACTGTGGAGGCTTAATACAGATCAAAGCATACTAATTTCACTTTTTTTTTCTTTCTTATGTTTTTTTCTTTTGGTCTGGTTCTTCTTTCACATCATGACCAATGTGGAAATATGTTTAACATGATTGTACATGTATAACCTCTATCAGATTGCTTGCTGTCTTGGGGATGGGAGGAAGTGAGGAGAAGGTAGAAAAATTTGGAACTCAAAATCTTACAAAAATTAATATTGAAACTATCTTTACATATAATTGGAAAAAATACCATTAAATGTTAAAAAAAAGAAATACCAGGAACCTTAGACTAACTGACTGACTAGTAGATTTCAAATTTTCCTTCAAAAATCTGAAGCTACTTCCATATCAATGTTTATTTACCATTATTATTTATGGCTTCATGCTATGTTCTCTAGGTTTTGTTTTGCTTTTCTAGATGTACTACCCAGTAGAATAGTAAAGAATATCAAAGTAAAAAGTCATACCAACTTAACCAATCAGAAATTAAATGTTCTGCTGTCTATATGAGGTCCAAAGATTAATGATATTAAAGCTTTTACCTTTAATATTTTTTGAGTTCCATATACTGGGACAGGAACTTATAGATTCTTGCTCTCCATCCCTTGTTCTAAGAATATTATTGTGGTGAACTGCCCTCCATGCTCAAGGTAGAGTGGAGGATTCATCTTAGTATCTGGATGATTCAGATTAAAATAATCTTCTGCTTTTAACTCAGGCATAAAAAAAAATCAGCCTGAATCATTTGGAAAATTGCCTCAAATCTCCACTTCATTTTTTCCTTCATGGAGAGTTTCATGGAATATACCCATCATAGGTAGATAATTACAGCATACAACTATATATATGGACATAATCCTTCCTCAGTAGTTTGTTGGCTGTTTATAGAATGAATTGATGAAGCATTCAAAGCAGGAATTTTGTGATGTTGTCTTCAGGGCATAGTTCCATAGAGAAACTAGTGCTATCCTTTACTTACTGTTCTTAACTCAAGCAAGGAATGCTCATAGTTCAATATGTTAAAAAGAAATTGATGTCCATGCAAAGGTGATCATAATTTCTCATTTTATTTAATTAGCTTAGTAGTCTTTATCCATACTAGTGTCAGTCATGTACTAACTGCCTATGCCACAGTCTGCTTATATCTTGTGCTTGATAATTGGTTCTGACTCAATTAATGATTCTCATGCTTATCAGGTCAAATTACTATCATATTAAGGTAACCAACAGGCCTCAGTAGCTGTCATTTCTTCCAAATTCATTGCTGAAGCATTTAACTAAAGGCGCTCAAGGGGGAAATTTTCAAATCATGTGTCATTTTTCCCTCCCATGTCCCTGTGGTCTGGGAAAGAGTTGACATCCTTTAGGCTTGTTTGCTGATTATCTATACAGGCTGAAGATGCTACATTGCATAGACTAGCATTTCCCAAGTCTTGGCATATTTGGTATATTTTTGTCATTTGAAAAATATTTAATAATATATGTAAATTTGAATGGGGATGCAAATTGGCTTTAAATTGAGATCGCAAAACTCTTCTCACTAATATGTTTCCATAGAAACAGATATTTCAAACAACAACAAAAAAGTAGAGAAGGGCTAAGAACAAGATAAAACTGGAAAAGAATTGAGCAAATAAATTGTACAGCTAATGTATGTGACTTAACTATATGTGTGGTGATGAGAAGTGCCATAAACCTCTCATTGCCACTTCTTTCTCAAAGATCTGCATCATCTATTTGTGTATCTGCCATGGTGAGTAATGTGGTCATCCCAAACTCATAGCAATAAAACTTTATAGCACCTCACACTATCATAGTCTCTCCATTTATAAAATAGATAATGTTGGGGAAGGATTTGATTGTAACACTTACAAGAGGCACTTTATGCATTTTTATACACTCACACACACAGGGAAACCTAACAGGTTTTCTTCCTCAGAATAACATAGCAAAAAAAAAAAATAATGCCAGAATCACATGGGTAAGTTTAAATATTCATTTTCCCTGTCCTTTGTACAATGTGCCTTAAACTAAACAAAGATTGAGATATACTAAGACCATGTAAGGAGAAGATTTGAGGCTAAGAAATAGCCCCCTCCCATTCAAAATGAATAAATTTTAATTTATTTTTTGCCACTAATCCTATTAGTGATTTTTGGGGAAAATCATTTAACTTCTCTGTATCATTAGTTTACATAACTGTAGATTGCGTTTATTACAACTTATCTGACTTCAGGGCTGTCATTTAAGAAAAATACATTTTTAGGGGAAGCTAGGTAGTACAGTAGATAGAGCACTGGCCCTGGATTCAGGAAGACCTAGCTGTGTGACCCTGGGCAAGTCAATTCACCCCATTGCCTCACCAAAAAAAAAAGAATATTTTTAAAAGCATGTTTTAAGATGAATATGTATCTGAAACATAGCCATTATCAACATCTTTATGTTTTTATTAGAAAAAGGGAAAGAAAAGATCCACACATTTATTAAGTAACTACTATATGTCAGGCATTCTGCTAAGTATTTAAAAATATTATCTTAGTTGATCCTCACAACCACTGGGGATAAATGAATTATCAATCACATTTTCTGAGGAAACTGAGGCTTGCAGAGTTTAAGTCACTTCCCAGGGTCATATAACAACTAATCATCTGAGGCTATATTTGAACTCAGGTGCTCCTGAATCCTGGCCTAAAACACTTACCTTAGCCAAGTCACTTAACTGCTATCTGCCTCACTTTCTTTAGGTGTAAAATGAAGACAATTACAGCACCTATTTCTGAGTTGTGGTAAAGATGAAACAAAACTATATCTATATCTATATCTATATCTGTATCTATATCTATATCTATCTATCTATCTATATATCTATATGTATATATATATGTGTATATATATATATATATATATAGTTATTTAGTAAAGGGACTGACACATAGAAGGAACTTCATAAATGCTTATTCCCCTCCCCTACTCTGATTTCATCTTTAATTTAATAAATTATTTTCTAAAACTTTTAGTTTCCTATTATCTAAGCACAAATGCTAGTATAGCTGTGTCTCTATGTGAGGTTGGTTGAGTAAATGAAATATATATCTGATCTCATTTCTGGAATGGAGCCATCATCAGTCTTATTTTCTTGCCACCATATGTGATGTTCTCTAAACTCACCACTGTAGGCTTCTCTTCATTGAAGCACTTCCTTGAGGATATATGAAGCAAAATAATGAGGGATATCAAGTGCTCTATTGCTCACCTAACCTTCCCATTCCCTCTCCAACACAAAGGGAAAGAAAATACTGCTGGTCACCTTTCTCTATCTTTTCCTATCTTTACTTCATGCCCTCTCTATACTAGTCTATAATTTTTTCCTAGCGTTCAGCATTCATACTTATTTGTATGCCACTTAGACATTGAATTATCTGTCCCTTTAAAGTGTTCTTTCACCTATCTCTAATTTATCACCAATTAACATTTGTAATTATACATACTTACATTAATCATATAGAAACATTTTTTTTTATTTTCCCCCCTCAGGAGATGGAGGAAAAAAAATAAAAATAAGAGTATATCCATCACATGCTGATTACACCCAAGTCTCTATCTCTATTTCCCAACTTAGCCACATTTCCTTATTTCAAATTGCTTTCTTCCCATACATTTCAATTAGATATCAGATAATGACTTCAAACTCCTAAATATGCAAAAAAATCTGATCATACCATATTTTCCTTCAGCCTAACATGCTTTCCTTTACTAGTATCCCCAATGTTCACCAATAGCACCATTTCCCCAGCACTTAAGTACAATAGCATTTCTTTCACCCTTGATAAGTGCTCCAAGTCCTCTATGAACTTCTTTTTGAAATTCTCTTGATCTGTCACTTTTCTTGAATTCTCAATATTACTAACTCAATATAAGATCACTTTACCTCATACCTCAACTATTATTAAGTGTTCTACCTAGTATCTTTGACTCTGAACTCTATTGTCTCCAATACACCCTTCACATTATTGCCAATATAATCTTCTTAGAATCCAATTTCAATTATATTGTTCTACTATATAAGAACTTATTTTGCTATCCTATTGCATCAAATTCACATTCAATTATTTTGCTATGATGTACAAAAAAAAATCTTTTCTCCAAATGCTAAATTGGTCAAAACAAATTCCCTCTAAAAGTCTAGCTTCAATGCATCCCCACAGCATGGAAGTAACCCTGGGTTTTTAAAGGCTATGCTATTTGAGCACAATCACTAGAAAGTATGATCAATATTGAGAGGCTTCAAGTATGATGCTGGTAATGTGATTAATTACTGTTTTATGAAGACCAGACTAGCTAGCTTATTACCAGAATGACCACAAGATAACTAGCTGAATGTCTACTAAGTAATAGAGGGCCTATGATCCATATTAGTATAAGAAGTATACATGGGGCAGGTAGGGGGTGCAGTGGATATAGCACCAGCTCTGAAGTCAAGAGGACCTGAGTTCAGATCCAGCCTCAGACCAAACACTTGACACTTACTAGCTGTGTGACCCTGGGCAAGTCATTTAACCCCAATTGTCTAAAAATAATAATAAAATAAAAAACATTTTAAAAAGAAGTGTACACTTGATAAAATGGTAATACCTAACATTCAGGGCATCTATGTGGCAAAGTGGATGGAGTGCTGGGTCGAGAGTCAAGAAGACTCATCTTCCTAAGTTCAAATCTGGCTTCAAGTACTTACTATCTGTGTGACCCTGGGCAAGTCACTTAACCCTGTTTGTCTAAGTTTCTTCATCTGTAAAATGAATTGGAGAAAGAAATGACAAAACCAATCCAGCATCTTTGCCAAGAAATATCCAAATGGGGTCATGAAAAGGTGGACATGATGGAAACAATTGAACAAAAAAATAAACAAAACTAGTATTCAAGGTCTTCCACCATTTCCACTCTCTTTATGTCTTAGTTCCCAGTCCTCCAAATAATAGACCATTCATAACATCAGATCATTCTTATTTTCCCCATAGAAACTGTATTTTTATTTTTTATGTGTTGTGTATACTCATGCAGTTACTCAGAATTTTCTCTCTAATCTTTATTCAAATTCTTTCAAACTCAAGATTTATTCTATACCTTCATTTTTCTATGAAGGTATCCACAATTATTCTAGTCCACATTTACATTGCTAAATTTTGAATTTTCATTTTCTTTTGAGTAAATGCAGTTCTTATATTACATATCAAGATATATAAATACAAGCCACCCCAAAAGTCTTAGACTGTTTAAAAGATACATTCACACAAATACAACTCCATCTATTTATCTTTCTGCCTATCTATCTAACTATCTATCTATCTCTTTGATATTGAAGTTCAGAACTATGATATCATTATTCATCAATGTAGTATATTCCTATTAGAAAATCCCTCTACTGATGCAGATAAGCATTTTACATTTATTTTTATTCATATTTTCATTTTTTTTCATTTTTATATAACTTATAGTCTTAGAGAGCTTTCTGGGGGCATTGAATGGTTAAATGACTTCCCTTTCGTTTCACAGTTTGTATGTATGTTTCAGAAGGAAAAGAAGCAGAAAAATGTTTTTAATTTTTTAT
>NW_020944778.1:44493-50581 GCF_900497805.2 Vombatus ursinus | reverse complement strand
GGTTTGAGGAGGAATAAAAAGGTTTGGAAAAACTGTGGATAGTGGGAATGAGTCAATTGGGAAAGTTTAGAAGGATTGCCCAGCAACATTGACAGCCCAGATGAGGTGTTAAATGACTTTTGAGTTCATTAAGGAATCGAATAGCTTATGTAGACCTTGTTAAAAATAATGTCAGAATTATTAACTAACAGATGAAGTCAAGGGTCTTAGAATCATAGATCTAATGCTGGAAGGGAGTTCAAAGGCCATCTTATCCCACCTCCTCATTTTATAAATGAGGAAATTGAGGCCCAGGGAGATCAGGTACTTGTTCAAGTTTATAGGGTTACTGCCAGCTGTGGTATTTGAACCCAGGTCTTGACTCTGCAGCCAAGATTCTTTCTACAACACCACGCACACTGTGTAACAGAAATAGCATCCAGAAAATACATCACTCTTCTCCCCATCTTCACCTTTCACATCTTCAATCCTGCATCTGTACCCCACTAGTTCATTTATGAGGTAACTAACCTCAGATCCTGCTTCTCCCTAGAAGGGGAATACAAGACATGATTCCATAAAAGAGCTTGATAACTATCACTTATCCACTATCAGTAATTAATTCCTAGATGTTTAATACATTTCATGGTTATTATAAAGGACATTTCTGTCTCTGCAATATCTATTATCTCCATTTCTTACTCAGCCTCACTACTCACACAGATTCTCATCACTGGTTTCCTGGAGTACTACAATGGCTTCTTCATTGCTCTTTCTACCACAAGTCTTTCCTCCACATAGCTGCTAAAGCGCAGCTCTGACCATGCTCCTCTACTTAAATTCTAGGGCCTTCCTATTGCCCTTAGGTTAACAGTTAAACTCCTGTTTGGCTTTTAAGACCTGCCACAACCTCTTTCCAGCCTCATTATACACCACTCCAATTCTCATGCGTCACAATCTGCCAGACTAGCTTTGTCTCCTCACCAGCATTTCTGTGCCTTTGCACTGATTGTCCACTATATTTGGAACATGCTACCTGTGTGCAAAAAATCTGAGAGAGTTAATCTTGAAGCCTGGAAGACGAAGGTTCAATTCCTGCCACTGACACACAAAATTGCCTGTGTGACCCTGAGTTGTTTAACCTCTCAATGCCCTAGGCAATTAAGACTCAAGTAGTCTTATGAGAAGATGCCACTTTATACTGATAGAGGGAGTCTCCTCATCCAGGAGTTAGTTCCCTCTTATCATTGCATTCATTATGTCTAATCTCCAGCCTTGCCCTATGCTATACTTACAGGTGCACATGCTGTCTTCCCCAATAAATTTAAGCTGTTTGAGAGAAAAGATTACTTCTTTTTTGTTTTTTTGTCTTTATCCCCATACCTAGCACAGTGCCTGGCTCATGGTAAACAATAAATTGCTGACTGCAATGGAATTGCTTGTATGAAAGATGTGATCAGTTTTGTGACATTACATATTGTACTACAAAATGTTTGTACCAGGACATAGACCCTGAACAAAATTATATTATAAAATTTCCCCATTTCTCCATATTTAGCAGCTTTCATCATTTTTGCCATGTAGTAGGTATGCGGTGTTATCTTCAGGTTGTCTTGATTTGAATGTCTCTGACTATAAGTAAATTTGAACATCTTTTCAAGTGGCTATTGGTTTGCTTTTAAAAACATATAGCAGCAATTTAGATAGCAGTGCTATATAAATGATTATTTCCTTCCCTTCCTCATTTTATATGTGTGTGCATAGTCATTCTTTTATTTTAGATAAAAATATGAGACTATGAGCAGTAGTTCTCAGAGAACTGGAAGCAGTCAACAACTTCATGGAAAAAAAATACAATTACTACTAATAATAAGAAAAATGTAAATCAAAATATCTGAAATTCCACCCCCAAAGGTTACACCAATTTCTTCCCCCAATTAATGAGTATGCCTTAAACAGTTTTCTCTGTGAGTTTGGCTGAGAAAAGGAGGTCAGATATAAGACTTTATTCCCCCCCCAAAAAGATAATACAATAATAAT
Organism: Vombatus ursinus; assembly: GCF_900497805.2. Classification (NCBI taxonomy): domain Eukaryota; kingdom Metazoa; phylum Chordata; class Mammalia; order Diprotodontia; family Vombatidae; genus Vombatus; species Vombatus ursinus. The sequence goes on along the minus strand of NW_020944778.1, from coordinate 48,562 downwards.
AATCATAAAAGAGGAAAATCAAAAATAAAATAAAAAAATTTGAGAGTTGGAAGGGACCTCAGTGATCATCTAATCCAACTTATATACAAAGAATCTCCACTATGTGATACAGGATGAATAATCATCTAATCTCTATTTGAAGATCTCCAAGGAGCAGTAACCCTCTACCTCTCAAAGAGCTTTTAGACACTCTTAATTGTTAGAAAGGGATATTTCAATCCCTCCCCCCTTTTAAATCAAGCCTAAATTTGTCTGTTTATATCTTCTACCAATACTTCTAGTTTTGCTTTTTGGGGTCAAACTGAACAAGTCTAACCCCTCTTTCACATCACAACCTCTCCAATACTTGAAGAGAGCTATCACTGCATCCCTGAGTCTTTTCATCTCCATTGCATCAGCAAGTCCTCAAATGACTTGGACTCAGGATCCTTCACTATCCTTGTTGCCCTCCTCCCGACTCTGTCCAGTTTGTCTGTCCATTTCTTTATAAATTTTATCTCCTTGAACTGAACATAATACTCAAGTTGTGATCTGTTGGAGGCATAGTATACCACCCTCTTCTTGGAATTTATGCCTCTTCTAATGCAATCCAAGATCACATTAGCTTTTTTGGCTGCCAAGTCTACTTTCTCAACATCCCATCCTTCACTCACATTCCTTACTCCTGCCCTGTCTCATACTTGAGAAGGTGATTTTTTTGGTACCCAAGTACAGGACTGTACATTATCCCTATCGCATTTCTTCTTGTTAGAAATTCAATACAGTGCTTTAGCCTATTAAGATCCTTTTGAATCTTGATTTTGTTATCCACACTGTCAGTTGTCTCCCCCCAGCTTCATGCCATCTGCAGATTTAATGGTTGTAGCATCTAATAAGCCTTTATCCATGTTTAAAAAAAATAAGTTAACCAATACTGGGCCAAGCACAAATCCCTGTAGTACTCCACTGGAAGATTCCTGCCACATTGACATTGAACCATTATCCACTACTGTTGTGAACCTGGCCATCCAACCAGTTCTGAATCCATCTGATTGTGTTATTATTGTGTAGTCTACATCTCTCTGTTGTCTCCACCAGAACAGTATGAGATACTTCATCATAAGCTTTGTTAAAATCTAAGTAAATTCAATCCACAGCATCCTTCCCATCTCGTAACTAGTTTAGTAACCTAGTCCCAAAAAAAGGAAATCAAAGTGGTCTGGTATGACCTATTTTTGATGAAGCCATGCTGGGTTGTTGTAATTGCCACTTTTCTTTCCAGAGGTTTACCAACCATTTCTTTAGTGGTCTGTTCTAGAATTTTTCTGGGAGTTGATGTAGTATACAGAATCTCCTCACTTCCCTTTTAAAAAAAATCAGGATGTTTGCCCTTCTTTCGGTCTTGCTTTTGTGCTGTTTCAAATATTATTTATGGTGGCTCAGTAATCACATCTGCTTGTCTGCTTGTTCTTCCAGGAATGTACTTAGTTCATCTGGACCAGGTAACTTGGATCTATCAAGTGCATCTAAGTGCTTTCTTGTGCTCTCTTTACTTATTTTGGGCATTAGCTTCCTGTTAGTCATTCCAGTGCAGTTGACAGGGGAAAAACAGAAACAAAATGAAAATGAGCAACTCTGCCAGTCATCATGCCGTTTATACCAAGCCTTCTTTAGTCCTCCTTTTTCTTCCAGCATAACTTTTTTTTTTTAACCCTTATCTTTAGCTTCTCTTGCCTGCTTCCACTCATTCTAAACTATAATACACCTTATCCCTTATACTGGTATTTATATCCATCCTGTTTCCTCACCTTGCTTTTATCTTTTCTACATTTTCACAGTCAAACTGGTTGATGAATTCCCTGGTGTAACACAAATAACAACACAGGAGGCACAGGAGACTCCAGCCTCTAACAGGTTCACTCTTGATCTGGGCAGCAGAAGGACAGGGGTTAAATAAGTTTACTCTATTCTAGTCTAGTCTTTTTAAGAGGGTAGCTGATAATGGGAGCAGTAACTCCTACAGCATTCCCTAATCATTCTTCTAGCGGGGGCCGGCAAGAACATACAAAGTAGAAGCACAACTCATCTCATTCCCCTAAGCTTCAGTGGGGACCAGTTGAGGCAGACATACATGCATTCCCTGTGCATTACCCAAATCCCCCCTCACTGACCAGTGCTCTCTTGATTTACAGAGAAGCACACAAATAAGGCAATTTGCCTACAATAGCCTCACAGGTTAACTTTAGCAGTAATATCATAACTTAGCACAACGAGAGTAGTAAATATTACATTGTCATCCCTGTATCTCACTGTGTAGTCACAGTAGACATAGTTTTTAACGTGAACTCCTGGGAACTAGAGATTGTTTTAGCTATGGATCCTGGGAATTATTATCTAAAAAAGAATAACAAAATCATTCTTACACACACTAAAATCCACCTTACGTATACCTGAGTGTCCTCATTGGTCAAATCTCATTTTTCTTCATTGTTGGAATTGTTTCTTTTTTGTCTTCAAAATGCCATTCTTGAGCATTTCGTATTTCCTCTAATCTTGTCTTCCTCTGTGATATTTTAGTCCATTGGAAATTCTATCTTTCCCCTAAAACCCTTTGAAATGTGATTTGCGCAATAAATCATGATATGTTAATGTAATGGAATATTATGGTGCTATAAAAGGATAAATATGAAGAATACTAGGAAATATGGAAAAATCTATGCAAACCACTAATCACCCAAAAACACTTTGTTTTTTGTTATATATTTATATACATTTATATCCCGTAATTCCCATTTATATGCTATAACTCCCATTTTAGACACAAGCAAGTACTTTTAACTTAATGCCTCAGTTATTGGTATGATTTTCATTGGCTCATAGACTTCTGGTCCATGGTATCTCACACAGATACTTTGAGAAGTTGCATGCTAACTTAGAGAATTTTAGAGTTGGATGGGACCTCAAAGGTCATCTGGATCAAACAGTACCTGAACAAAAATTCTACAACATCTCCAACAAGTGCCCATCAGCTTCTGCCTAAAGATCATCAGTGATGGGGCACTCTTATGTTATCTCCCGGGACAGTCCCTTCCACTTTTGCAGTGTTGTAGTTATTAGGAAGTTTTTCCTTATGCAGAACTGAAATCTGTCCTTGAAACTTCCCATTGCTCCTAGTTCACCTTCTCAGGCCCAGTGGAACAAGGTTAGTTACTACTGGGTGTGTTAGTACAGAGTGCTTTACTTACATTTTGTAGTGTTATCCTCAACTATCCTGTGAGATACGTGCTCAGGCATTATTATCCTAATTTTACAGATGAGGAATGTAGAGCTCATACCAACTGTCCATAATCAGTCACATGTTATATGTCAGAGCCACAATTTGAACCCACTTGCCTGACTCTAGCTCTCATCTCCTCTTTTAATGAAGTCTAAAATTGCATTAGCTTTTTTTGCTGCCATGTCACACTGTTGATTCATATTAAGATTTTAGTCTACAGAAATCCCAGGTCTTTTTTTTTTTTTTTTACCAGAATTGATATCTTGGCCTATCTACCATTTGTATACTTGTGCAGTTGAAATTTTTTAAACCAAATGTAGGACTTTACATTTGCCCTCAGTTAAATGTCATCCATTAGATTGAGCTCATAGTTCTAGTCCAGAGGTCAGCAAAGATGACAGCATAGTTAGCAAGCTAAGAATGGTTTTTACATTTTTTAAATAAAATTTTATTCTATTTAAAAATGTAAAAACCATTCTTAGCTCTCAACAACTGGCTGGATTTGGCCCTCACGCCATAGTTTGCAAATCTCTATTCTTTCGAGAACTTTGAGTATTCTGTTTATGTCATCCACCATATTAGCTTATCCCTATAACTTTGTGCCTCTATAAGTTTGGTAAACAAGTCAGCCATCCATGCCTGCATCTAGGTGATTGATAGAATATTGAACAGGTGGAGTCTGAGTACAAATCTGTGGGACATTCCACTGAGACTTCAGAGAATGGATTGGAATGGGAGAGACTTGAGACAAGGAGGCCAGTTAGGAGGCAATTGAAATAGTCTGGACAAGATGTGATGAGATGCTCAACTGGT
>NW_020944778.1:39083-44393 GCF_900497805.2 Vombatus ursinus | reverse complement strand
GGGGGCGTAAATTAACTTCTTTTTGGATATGCTAAATTTGAGGTACTTATGGAACATCCTGTTTGAAATGCTCAGTAAGCAATTGCTTATGTGTGACCAGAGGTCAAAAGAGGCATTAGGATTTCACAGAGATGATAATTGAACCAATTGGAGCTAATAAGCTCACCAAGTAAGAGAAAATAGAGAGAAAAGAGGGCCCAGGACAGAGAATGGGGTCTATTGCTAACAGCCACCAACATCTGTGGAAGAGTATTCTGACTCCTCTTCCAGGAGGGCAGAATTCCAGAGAATCATGACAGTAGATGCAGCTAGTAGTGAAAAGGATGCTTAGGGGAGGCAAGTGTCCGTGAATGCCTGAAAACGGAAGTAGAATCAGAAGTTGTCTTAAATCTAGGGAATTTTGTCAATTATTGACCCAGAGTTCCAGAGGGCACAGTGAAGGGGGCAGGTAGATCTGAAATGGTTTATTGGCAGTAGGATAGGATTGAGGTAGATCTTGAGTGAGACATTATAGGGCTACTGTTGAGGTAGATGAGAATGAGAGGGTATAGGTAGCAGGAGTTACTGATGTTTAGCAATGGAAGGACGGTATCGGTATGGGGGGGGCGGGATGCACAGAGCAAGTTTGCTGTCTATTGGCAAATGAGTTCAGGTATTGTATCAGTGAATGGGAGGAGTTCTGTTGAGAAAGGTAAGTGAATAGGATGTTCAAGGCCTCAGTTTAGTCCTGGGGTCCTCCACCTGGTGAAATGTTTTATCCAGAGTTTGAGCAGCCTAAACATTAGCTTAGATATTGATTAGTTTCCAGGGTGCTGGGTTGGAGGTGGGGGGTTTATTGGTTGGGGTAACATTGTGAATGCCACTCATTCATCTACTGTTCCAGCCTAGAAAAATGTCCTTAGACTCTTTTGAGTCAGATTACGGATGGTACTAGGAGTTGAGTCTACATTTTGAACCTTTTGTTCCCCCAAATCTGTGCTAATGATTCTGTTTCACGTCTTTATGAAGTAACATTTATCACATATTCCCACTGTTAATTGTGCTTAATAGGTTAAGGATTGTGGGATGGATTAATTACCTCATTCCTTCATTGCCTCCTTTTTACCTTGTGCTGTGAGATGCTTGGATTGTACTAGCATCTATCAAACCACTTTTCCCTTCATTACCTCTCAGTGACAGTCGTTGTTTTTTGTTGCTGAGTTGTCAGTTTGGGACAGTGGAATGGGGTATTCAATGAATCTGGCTCTTAATGGCTGCCTGCTTCTAACCCGTGTTGCCAGAGTGGAGCCCAAGAAATATTGACAAAGCAGCCCAGGGCCTTGATGGGTGTTGTAGAAATGTAGATTAAATGGCCTCTGAACTAGTATCTCAACCACCTGGACCATGTGACTTTCCCTCAGACTTAAATGATCTTTTTCTTTCCCATTTTAATTGCAAAATGGCTTTATTTTAAGAAGGTCAGCTTTTTTCCCACACATACAAAAATATTTATAGTAGCTCTTTTTGTGATGGCAAAGAATTAGAAATTGTGGGGATGCCCATCAGTTGGGGAATGGCTGAACAAGTTGTAGTATATGAATGTAATGGAATACTATTGTGCTGTGAGAAATGATGAACAGGATGCTCCCAGAAAAACCTGAAAAGACTTGCATGGGTTGATGCAAAGTAACAGCAATATTGTAAGATGATCTTCTTTGAATTAGCTGTTCTTAGCAATACAGCGATCCAAGACAACTCTGAAGGATCATCCATCTCCAGAGAAAGAGCTGATGGTGTCTGAATACAGATTGAAGCATACTTTTTTTAATTTTATTTTTCCTTGAGGTTTTTTTTGTCTGTTTTCTTTCACAACATGAATAATAGGGATATGTTTAATGTGACTATACATATATAACTTCTATCAAACTGCTTGCTTTCTCAATAGGGGGGTGGGAAGGAGGAAGGGAGAGAATTTGGAACTCAAAAAAGTTGTCAAAAATGAATGTTAAAAATTATTTTTACATGTTACTGGGGAAAACTAAAATAAAATACTTTTAAAAAATAAAAAAAAATTTAGTTAAGGGGCTAACATTTTATTTTTCTCCCTAGGCAAGTAAGAGAGAGATTGAAGAGCCAAGTTACTCAAATGGGGGAGCAAGTCCCGGGTTTCAGGCCAGGCCTGGCGATTTTACAGGTATTATGATGTCTCCATTAAAATAATTTGACCCATAGGAAATAAGCAGTTTTCATTTTAAATACTCTACAAAACTGTAATATTACCTCACCACACACTATGCATACTTTCAGCTTCCACATACATTATCTTACTCCTTGTGAAGTCTTTGCTAGGAATGGATGTTGTGTAACATAATTTTCTTCCTTCCCATTAGCTTGCCACTGTTGCTTTTTGTTGCAAATTATTTCCTATTAGAAAGGTTGGAGTTGCTGACAAAGAAAGACAATCTGAAGGCCTGTGGTTATATTCCCAGCACATATTTTCTGCTGTGATTTTTGTTTTTGTTTTTTTGTTTTTTATTTTTTCACAACTTGCCGAGTGAGAATCAAAGGTATGTTATAGAACTGTGCTAAGAACACCCAGGAATTGGTTATTTCTTGGTTTATCTGGGAGAGTTGTTAAAGAGAGAAAGCATGTCATGAGTAAATCCAGGTTTCTATAACAGCAATACTCTGCTTAAAGGCATCTCTCTGACCCTTCTGTACCCTCCTGGTTTGGAGAAGTTAACCTCCAGTGTTTTCATTAAGCAAAAAACATTGTTTCTGCTTGGCTGCTTTGCAGGTATTTATCAGGAAATGTATCTGTAATGGATTTACCTCAGGTTTTTCTCTCCTAACACAGAGGATAGTGGTTTGTAATATAGATTGTTAGACAAGGAATTGGGGAAATAAGGTTAATTAGCTCTTTTAATAATACTTACTCTTGCTTTGTATGTATTTCTTGAATGGCCTGTTTGTGTTTCCCAGGCAGGTAGGTGAGAAAACAGCTGCTTGCTAGTAGTGGTGAGTCTGAATGAACAGTTGACCTACAATAAGACTGAAATGTGAGGTATTTATAGTAATTCAGGGATATTTGATTCATTTACAATCAATGATATCAAATTTGGATTTTATATGCATTATTCAGGAGTAAGATGGCTGTAAAAACAAGCAGCTTTGCAGAACTTCACCCCAGGTATTCTGGCTACAAATTCAATGTTGTTTTTTGTTCTATTACACCACTACTTTATTACATGAGAATAGTAGCAACTAAGGAGGCTGTACCAAAGAGGGTTAATCTAATAGGTCAACCCTGAAATGTAAAGCCCTTCTATTTTTGCTGTTTTTATTTGCAGGATTTAGTATTTAATAATGTAAAATGAAAAAGTCTATGAAAGCAGACTAGAGAGAAAAAAGATCTATATTGAGTCATTTTTTGCCCACAAGAATAAAATACACAATGACAGTGATAATGCCCATTTTTAGAGTAGCATGTCTTTCCTTAGAATCTGAATAAGGGAGCCAGATTTCCACAGAAATTGTCTTAGGCATATTGATTGTGTGTATTTCAGTCAGATTGTATTCGTTGTCTTTTCCTATAAAAACCAACACAATCCAATCACAGAACTCCCATGACCCCATTCTTAATATTTGTTGTACATTATACAGGCAGTTGCTCAGGTTCTTTACTGATGACTCATGGAACATGAATTTTAAAATAGCAGTTCTTTTTTATAGCTGGGCCTGGGATTCCATTGGTATAGGGAACTCCTGGTGAGGAATTCCCTATACCAATACAGGTTAGAGTTTCCTGGGACGCTGAGATTTGGTCTTACACATTAGGTAGTGGTTCATTTTTGTGATAGCAAAAAACTAGAAATAAAATGAGTTCACATAAAATGGAGAATGGCTGAGTAAATTGTGGTATAGGTGAATGTCAGTTGGTCAACAAGCATTTATTAATAAATGCTGCTATGTTCCAGGCATTATGCTAAGTGTTGGGGATACCAAAAAAGAAAAGGAGAGGGAAGAAAAACATGGTTCCTGCCTTAAAAGAGCTTACATTTTAATGGAGAAAATATGCAAAAAATTTTTGCATACAAGATACGTATAATGTAAATGAAAGTTAATTTCTTGAGGAGGAAAGCATTAGCAATGGGGAGGACTAGGAAAGGCTTCCTGTGAAATCCAGTGAGGAAAGAGAGAAATCCAGGCATGGGAGATTGCCTGTGAAAAGGTGAGGAGTCTGGAGATGACCTGTTGTTTTTGAGGAAGAGAAAGAAGACCAGAGTAGCTCAGTCGTACAGTGCATAGAGGAGAGTGTGCTGGAACACTTTTGTCCCTGTGAAAAAGGATGAATATGAGGGATTCAGAGAAACACAGGAAAATTTCTTTGAACAGGTGCAGAACCAGGCAAACCAGTAGTAGAAATGAATCCCTGGGAGCCACATATTGACTTAGAAAACCACAAATTAACATTATCTTTGTTGAATATTCTCTGATTACATTTTATTCTGCTTCCTGCTGAAGTTTTGCAGGCAAGGAGTTTGACATCTCTGGTATACACAATGACAACTATAATTAATGTAAATTTAAAAAAAACTAAAGCAGATGAACTCAGATAAGTTGCAGTGCAAATCTTTGCATTTAGATTATTGAAATCATTGTATATATTATTTCCCTGGTTTTGCTTACTTCATGTATAAGTCTTCCTGTGTAAAATCGATTTTATATTACAAAATACTAAAGAAATTGTTTCACTCTCTGCAAATGTTTATTGCCAACAAGAGCTGCACAGTTCTTTGTCTTAGGAACAAGTTTGAGTTTAATAGATCTTTTAAGACTGCTCTAGAAGCAGTGCAAGCAATCCTTCTAGTTTCCTCAGCCCTGAAGGGAGGAGGGAATGTTAGATCCCTGGTTTTTTTGTTCCTTGTTATCTTTGTTTACTCAGATTTTAGATGATAGCACAGGACTATAAGCTATATCTAATTAATGATTTCCAAAGGTTATGTATTTCTATGTTAAAGTCTCCTAGATACATTAGGTACATTCCTCAAAGTTAGCTGTAATAAGGTTCGTTTCGATTAAAAAAAAAAAGCTACTTTATCTAACTAAAATTTAATGGCTTTCCTATGTATTATACCTCATTAAGTATTTTGTGTTTGCTTGTTCTAGGTTGGAGATAGAGCTGATTCAAATCTTTATATAAGTATGAAGCTAAAAGCTGCTGAGGAGGTAAAATCTACTGTGGTACTGCTAGCTAGCACAGTAATCCCATCACCACTTCTCTCCCTTCTCCGCCAATTAAAATTATCATGCCTTTATCCTAATTTGACT
>NW_020944778.1:0-38983 GCF_900497805.2 Vombatus ursinus | reverse complement strand
AAAGCTAGCATGGAAAAATTAAAGGAACACAATAAATCTGAAATATTATGGGGAAATAAATGGGTAATTGTATGGCAGTGGTTCTCAAACTTTTTGGTCGCGTGATCTTTTTACCCTCTTAAAAAATATTGAGGACCCCACCTGAAGAGCTTATAGACTATATCCTATCATTGTTGACCATATTAGGAATTAAAAGTGTTAGTATTATTATGAAAATAGTTTTAACTTTGTGGACTGCTTGAAAGTGCCGGGTACTCCCAGGGATCGGTCCGTCACTTTCAGAATCACTGGAATGCTACAAATTCCTTTAGAACATAGGAATTTAATGCAAACAATACCTTTTAACCTATATCTAGTCATAATTACCCAAGAAATACTTCTCTCAGTCCTCCCACTTTTCTAGCTAGTTAGATCATTAAACATGTTTTACATTTTCATTCTTACAGATTGGAATCAGAGCCACGCATATTAAATTACCAAGAAACTCAACTGAGGCAGAGGTAAGCTGTTGGGTTCATGTGGAACAAACCTTCTTATGGTTCCATATCATGGTTATGATTTGTGACATTTTCAGGGCTAAGGGGTTTGTGTGTGATAGGTACATACCTTGCCCCATATTCAAGGCTGCTTACTTCAAAGGAAGAGACCCAGAATAAGTGGTGTAATCCTGTGATGCAGGTGATTCAACACACATCTATTAAGTGTCTGCTGTGTTTAGAGCATTGTGCTAGTAACTAAGGGAAATACAAAGAATAAATACCTGACCCCTGTCCTCATAGAGCATACAGTCATCACATAAAATAACTCAAATACATAAGAGGTACAGATAAGCTAGTTCTACATAAGAGGTTCTACATATGAAATTACATAAAAAGTTTAATATCTATATTGAATCCATTGTTTCTTATAAATCTCCTTTCCTTTACTCTCAAGGGGTAAATTCTATAATCAGACCTTCATACTTGGAGTATGGAATGTCTTCCTAATTGCTGTCCCAGCTTCTATTCTTTTTCCCCTCTCTCATTCATCCCCAGCACAAGTGCCAAAATTACCTTCCTCAAACACAGGTCACTTCCCTACTCAACAAACCTGTTTTGTCTCTAGAATAAAATACAAACTTCTGTTTGGAATTTAAAGCACTTAGCTGACTTTTCCAGGCTGGTTTGATATTCCTGCCTTCATCTCGTCTCCATTCCAGCCAGACTGGCCTGCTGTCCTATTCCTCATCCATGACATTCCGTCCCATCTCCGTACCTTTGCACAGGCTGACCCTCAGGCCTTGAATCCATTTCCTCCTCACCTCACCTCTACCTTTTGAATCCCTAGTTCCCTTTAAAGCTCAGCCCAAATGCCGTTCCCTACATGAGGCCTTTTCTGATCATCCTGGCTGCTAATAACCCCCCTCCCAAAAAAATTTACCTTGTGTCTGTTTTATGTATTTATATGTATATTTGTTGTCTCCTTCTATAGAAAGAAAACTCTCGGGGCAGAAACGATGTCGTTTTTGCCTTTACAAACTTTCTTTTAGTAGATTTTTAATAAATGCTTTTTGATTGTTTGGTAGTAGGCACTTAATAAATGCTTATTCAACTGACTTGTGAACAAAAGCATTCCATTAATAAGAAATAAAAATAAGCTCATAACAGGGCCCTAAATGGCTGAGTAAGAAGGAAGGCCGAGAAGCAGAGCAACGTACTGATCAGAGAACCAACCTCAGTGTCAGGAAGACCTGGGTTCAAGTGTTATCTCTGATGCATTAACTGTGTGCCCTTGGACAAGTTACTTAACTTCTCAGTGTCCCAGACATCTCTCTAGAACTATAAAGTGCAGAAGTTGCATTCTTCTATCTAACTATCTGCATTGGTAGGAGCTTCTTCACTGAGAATGCCTTACAACAATGAAATCACAGATCTAGACCATTTATCCCCAGCGGTTCCCATGCCACCTCTCCCACCCACTACCTGCAAACCTTTCTTTAACTGCTGCCTCAACATACCTCTCTAGTATCTAGAGATATTATTGGGAGGTGTTTTGGTCTAACAAGAAAGTTATATGCAGGACCTATGTGATAGTGGGTTTTTTCTTTGAACTCTCTGAACTAAAACTCTTAGAGGGGAAATGAGGTTGGATATGTTTTGCCTTACAATAGTCTCCATTCCTACTCTCTACCTTCTTTAACTTGTAAAATTTGTTTTTAGGTTTTAAAGTGCATCACATCTTTGAATGAAGACCCTACTGTACATGGACTCCTGGTCCAGTTACCTTTGGATGCAGAAAAGACCATTAGCACTGAGCTGGTGACAAATACCATCGCTCCCGAAAAGGATGTGGATGGGTGTGTTTGACTTTTTGAGTCACTTCATTTTAAAGCTGTTGTATCTTTAAAACATGTATTGGTAACTCAGGGAAGCTCCATACCAATGTTTAAATTGCCTTGTTCTCACTCATTCTGCCTTTAGTTTAATGTTTCAGTTTGACTAGCGTCAGTGCTGGGAAGCTTGCTAGAGGTGACTTAGAGGATTGTTTCATTCCCTGTACACCTAAAGGATGCTTGGAACTTATCAAAAAGACAGGTAAGGCTAATTTTTCAGAGCCTCCCCTTTTTTATCGTCTTTTATTAATGTTTATACTTTCTATTCATTGATTCCACGTAAGACAGCATGCATTAATTTAAGGACCTTTTCTGTACTGGGTACTGCTGGAGAGCTTACAAAGTTTATATAAAAAACATGCTTCCTCAAGCTTGTATGTATCATAACCATTGGAAATCTGTTTGTTTATGACAAATTAAAATCTTTGTTTTAATCTTTTAGAGTAATGGATTCTTTTATTTAGTTATCTGTAATTTTTTTTATTGGCTTTACATTCATTCATCAGTTAGTCACCAAGCATTTATTAAGTACTTATTACATGTCAGACACTGTGCTAAGGGTTGGGTAATACAGAGAAAGGCAAGAAATTGTTCCTGGCCTTATGAAACTTACATTCTAAAGGGAGAGTCAACATGTAAATAGCTAGATACATATAGATACATATACAGAACAAATGGAAGGTAATTTTTTTAAATAATATTTTATTTTTTTCCCAATTTACACGTAAAAACAATTTTTAGCATTCATTTTTTGAGTGCCATATCCTCTTCCTTCATCTCTTCCCCCACCCCAGACAGTAAGCAGTTGATATAGGTTATACATATGTAATCATACAAAACATATTTCCATATTTATCACAACTTTTAATATTTAGGTTGCATATCCATTTTGAGCTCTTTGTATATGGCTTAAGATATTAATTTCTAATTTAGTTGATTCTAATTTCTCTTATCGTACTTTGCAATTTTCCCATTAATTCTTGTTAAATAGAGAGTTCTTGCCCATGCAATGTATAATTTCAGGTTTATCAAGCACTGTGGGTTATTGAGTTTGATGTTTCTGAGACAAAATAGTGTACTATATAGCGAGCTAGACTTGGAGTCAGGAAAACTCATTTCAGATCTTGCCTCCATCACTTACTAACTCTCAGCCTCACTTTTCTCAGCTGTAACTTGTGGATAATAATAGCACCTACCTCTTAGGATTGTTGTGAGGATCAGATCAGATACTATATGTGAAGCACTTTGCAAACCTTAAAGCACTATAGATATATAATGCTTGTATTTATAAGCTACTGTTCTTATCTAATCTATTCCACTGATCTATTTGGTTTTTTTTTAAGTATCAAATAGTTTCTTTATGATTACTGCTTATTGTAATTAATTTGTCTAGTTTCATAAAGAAGTACATTGGAAACAGAAGTAATTTTGTTTCCTCTTTACCTATGTTTATACCTTTAATATTTTTCTTTGATCTTTTTGTGAGTGCTAGCATTTCTAGAACTATGAAATGAAAGGAATCAGAAAGGGAGTATCCTTGACTTACTCTTGCATTTATGGGGAAAGCTTCAGGTATTTCTCCATTGCAAATACTTTGGTTTTAGCTATGTGCTTTTGTGGTATTCAGAAAACTGCCCTTCCTTTATATTTTTAAAACTTATTGCTGAAAATGCTTTAGCCTTGCATACACTTTCCTATAAATCAAATGTTATATGTATAAGAAGTTATTTACTATTTAAAGAAGTTGGTGCAGTCGTATCTTATATGGCAAGTTTTATTTGACCAGCTTTTTTTCCCCAAGTGTAAGTGGTGCTTGGTTGTAACTGGCAACAAAAACTCAAGTCTTATTGCCATTTATCTTTTAGGACATTAATTTTTTCTTCCTTACCTGTAGTTTCACTGATGTAGAGAAATTCTGGTGAGGAAACTCCCTGCTCCTGATGCAACATTTCTGCAGCTCAATAGTCTTGGTTTCCAGGGTCACAGAGAGATTAAGTGATTTATCCAGAATCAGACAGCTAGTATGTATTTGAGGTTGGATTTGAACCCAGATTTTCCTTACTCCAAAGTTAGTTTTCAGTCTGCTAAGCTGACTCTAATACTTAAATTTCCTGTCTAAAATTAATTTACTGTCAATTAGAGAAGCATAACATAAATTGCACATGAAATAGGTCAGCTGTTAGTTACCTAATGTACTGATTGAGTAATGCAGGTCACTTACACCTGAATCATGCTTTGAAACCCCTTTTCTAAATATTACAGTGTATGAGAATGTCTTTTATGTTTCTATTTCAAAATATCTCCTCTGGTTTGGCCTATCAGAAATTCTTGGAGATACTCTTATTTCATGGATGGTCCATTTTTCCCCCAAAGGATTATACTTTGTTTAGCCAAATATTTTATTCTTGATTGTAAGCCTTTGTCTTTTATATTTTGGAATATCATTCCAAACTCACTTCTTCTGCAAAGTGGCAGGTGCCAAATCTTGTATGATCTTGACTTTGGCTCCTTGGTATTTGAACTCTATTTTTTGGCGATTTGGTGATTTTTTGGTGATTGGTAGATTCTTTCTTTTTCCACTTTGCTTTCTGGTTTTAAGAATTCTGGGCAGTTTTCATTTATAATTTCTTGATATACGGTAGCAAGACTTTTTTGTTGGAGAGATAGTGTCATGATTTTTCAGAAAGTTTGGTAATTTTAGATTAGCTTTCTTTCACCTATTTGCCCGGTCAATTGTTATGATATTCAATTTTTTTTCTTTTTTTTTACTTTGGTTTTTTTTCCACTCATTTTGTGGTTTTGTTTTAATTTTTCTTGTTTCATTGAGTCATTTTCTGTTTGATGTTTTCTAATTTTCATGGTATTTAGTTCTTAGAAAAGGTTTTCCATCATGTCTTCTAAGGGGTTGATGCCTTATTTGTTGTAAGGTTGCTCACTTCCTTGGGTTTAACACCCCACCTTGTGTCTCTGTCCAAGGTATTTCTTCATAATGTTTGTTGGATTTCTTGGTTTGTTCATATTAACTGTTTCAGGGTCTCGGTTGGGGACAGGGAGGGGGCGTGTTCTATGCTTGGGTCAGACACTGTTCTTGCACTCCTGAAGGGAATGAGCAGGCCTCACCTGATTCCATATGTGGTGAACAAGATTAGGACATTCCCCCAAGGGATTCCAGTGCTGCCCCAACATTGGGCTTTGCCTTTCCCCTTACTGCCAAGCCCAGGGGCATACTGCCAGCACTCCTACCTAAACTACTGTGAGGACTCCCTATCGCCACATGACTCTGGTCTTTCTCCCTGCCTTAGGTGCTGCTATAGCTTTTCCCACACTGAGTCCCTACCAGAAGACTTTGGGGTTGCCCCCAACTGTTCTTTGGTCAGGGCTCTTCTCTTGCCAGTGGGCTGGAGTGGCCCCTTCCTAGGTGGAGGCCACACTATTCCTTTCCAGTTGCCCAAGTCTGCTTTGTACTGCTCTCTTGACCTGTCCCAGCTGGTCCATTTCAAGGTTCCTGCAGGATTTTGTCAGTGCTTCTGTGCACTCATAGGCCTGGTGCAGGACTCTGTATGTGATTCTCCTTATTTTACCAGATAACGGGACATTTTTAGTTTTGGGGAGATGTTTGTTGGGGGATCTGGGCTCCTATGGGTTACCTCACCTTCCTGGTCTCGGTTTCCTCCTCTGCAAAATGAAGGTGTTAGACTAGATATAAGATCCCTTCCAGCTCTGAATCTCTGGACCCTTCTCATTTTCCAGCCATAGCCTCTGCCCAGACCCCCAACTTCAAGGGAAATTGGGCAAGGAGAACTCTTAACACTCTTCCAGTATATCGTTTTCCTTGAAGTTAAGGAAAATGAAACTACATACTCATTAATCTAATAATCTTTCTCTGCTTTCTGTCTCCCTTTTCTCCCCTTCTCTCTCCACCCCCCCACCCCCCCAGCTTTGTTGCTTATAACTTTTGTTTCTTGTAATTTAGTCTGGTACCTTCTTCCATTTAGCTGTTTAGCTGTGTGTCAAGTTGTGTTTTTTTTTTAATGTATGTGTGTGGGTTTTTTTCCCACTCTGCTATGACTCAGTGAATGGATTTTGCTTAAGCTGCTTTCAGAAAACCCACAGCAAGAAGGAGTGCATGTCCAAGTCTCAATTTGTTACTCAAACTTAAAAGCAGAGAATTTACACCCAATAATGAAGGGAGGTGAAGAAACTTAAAAAGTTTCTGACTTATGATAGAAGCCCATACGTGTACACTTATTCCCTCTGAC
Source organism: Vombatus ursinus (assembly GCF_900497805.2). Classification (NCBI taxonomy): domain Eukaryota; kingdom Metazoa; phylum Chordata; class Mammalia; order Diprotodontia; family Vombatidae; genus Vombatus; species Vombatus ursinus. The sequence goes on along the minus strand of NW_020944778.1, from coordinate 32,353 downwards.
CCAAGTAAAATATAGGTAGCATTATGAACAAAAAATTCCTCTTGCCTCTGTGTTTGAGATCGATTCTGGGGTTTCTTTCAGGAGTACAAATTGCTGGTAGGCATGCTGTGGTGGTTGGACGTAGCAAGATTGTTGGTGCACCAATGCATGACTTGCTTCTGTGGAATAATGCCACAGTGACCACATGCCATTCAAAGACTATCCAGTTGTCTGAGGAGGTAAGATCTTCAGGGAATAGTGTATACCTAAGGTTTATCAGTGTTAGCTGTCCAAAGGTGTGCTATGTCATAAGGGTGCAGGGAATTGGATGTCACAAAGTAGCACTTGGACAGTGGCAGTTTGTTTTCTGACTACACTGAAATCCTTAGCACGGAACAAGAATAACTTCTAATGTCTTTGTGATCATAGGCAAATGTCTAAATCAAGATGTTCAGCCAGATTTTTGTATTCATAATAAGATGAGGCTAATGCTTCTGTGAACAGAGATGTGTCTTGTAGAATTGAAGGAGATAAATATCAGAAATAGCTTCACTTGGGATTTTTAGTAATGAGTCTTTGGCTCATTTGTAAGGCTTTCCTCTCAACCTCTCCCCTCAAATATCCCCAATAAATTTCTTTCACAATGTCCCTACAAAGAACATGGTCGTATCCCTATTTTATAGATGAGGAAATTGAAACCTAAGAAGCTAAGTGACTTACAAGGCTTGTCTGAGATAGCTTAGAGGAAAAGACAAGATTCCTGATGTTATCTTCCCATCCCAATGCCCTTTCCACTTCTTGACTGCGTTTCTAGTATCAATTTCTATTTACTGCTATGATTGTTTTTGTTTTTCCCCCCTTTTTTTGACAGGTGAATAAAGCTGATATTCTTGTGGTTGGAACTGGACAGCCTGAAATGGTGAGAGGAGAATGGATTAAACCTGGAGCTATAGTAATAGACTGTGGAATCAACTATGTTCCAGATTGGTGCTCCACTTGCTATTTTTGGAAGTTGGGGAGGGTAAAGGAAGATCCTTTGACTCATTGGAAATAAGCCAAGAATGTACATGTTGAATGGAATGGTGATGAGTGAACTATTCTAGAACTTGTGCCATTTATGGACCTTAATGTGATGGGGAATGGGAGGCAGTAAAGATGTGATTTTTAGATGACGTTGATGAAATCTAGTCTCACTGAATAAATATACAGTGTAGCATCTAGGCTTTGTTTCAAGTCTTAAAGTGAAAGATAATCTTCTTTTCCCCTTCTAGTCTTAAATATGACTATTAAATTGCTAAGAAAATTAGTCACTGTCAAGTTTTCACCATATTTAATCTCCCTCCCACTCTCTCACCATGCTTTTAAGGCAGTAACTCATAATTGATAGCTCCTTTTTCCTGCAGTGCAATTACCTAATGGATTATAAAGAAATTGCTCTCCTACAACTCATCACTTTCTCTGCTTCCTGATGATATCGGAGTTTCTTCTCTTTAAGATCTTATGTCCTCTATATAACAAGATTTCAGCCTTTGCCATTCTTCACCTTTATCCTTTGTGAGATGCAGAGAGATAGAATAAGAAAGGTAATAGATGATGGCTGGTTATTCTTGTAGGTTATCATAGAATGTTTACTTGAACTTGAAGCTTTTATCTGTCTTCCCTACAATCTGCCTTTCTTAGAGAATAAATATGAATAAAACAAAAACAGCTCTTTCTTACTGTTGTTCCTCTGTGAATTGTTATTGTTAGGTTAGAACATAGACACACATAGTTGTCTACAAAACTGGTTCTCATGTTGCATGAGAAAGAATAAAAAATGTGACAGAACAATAGAGTGAATGAATCCAAAGGCTAAACTTTCCAAATGTCCTTTTGGATAGATCCTTGTCCCCTACAAAGTGATGCTCATGTCTTGGTTCTTATTTTAATTATTACTTTTAATATTAATTTATTAATTCATTTAAATAATTAAGTTAATAGTAATTTGATTATTACTTTTACTTTAATTATTACTTTTGTAGTACATTCAAGGGATAAAATAACATTGTCCTACCAAAAACCCAAGCAGCCTCTGCCAATTGAAAGTAGAAGAGAGCAGTTGGGTTAGTGAAAAGAATGGAGACTATGCCATATAAGGATCATCTGATGGAACTGGGAATGTGTATCCTGTAGAAGAGAAGACTTAAAGGGGATATGATAGCAATTTCCAAGTATTTGCAGGGCTATCATGTGGAAGAGGGATTAGACTTCCTATGTTTGGCTGTAAGAAGCCAAACTAGGAGTCAGGAAGAAGTTTCAGGAAGGCAAGTTTCAGTTCCATGTAGAAAAATACTTCCTGATAACTTGAGCTATCTCAAAGTAGAATGGGCACTGGTCTTCTTGCTGGGAAATGGTGAGTTTCCCCTCATTGACTAGGTCTTTAAGCAGAGGCTGGAGGACTTTTTGTTGGGGCTGCTCTAAAAGGGATTCTTCATCTTGTAGAGGCTGGATTAAAGGGCCTCTAAGGACCTCTCCAAATTTTAGAGGCTGAAATTCTGTGAAAGCTTCCACATCTTCACGTTGAAAAATGGCCAATCTGGTAGTCATACCTTTCCTAAGGCAGTCAAAGAGCTGAGAGAGAGATAAGACTATCATAAAATTTAGCCATTCTGGAGGAAAATTGAGATTTGTGATTTGTACAGTAGGTTTTGGAAATTGTTGAGTGGTTGCTATGCTGGATGTTATTTATTGAAAGACTGAGAGGGCTACAGTACTTCATGAAAACAGGAAAGCAGTCTGTAAGCCCACCTTATTATTGGACTAAATCTGAGAGTACAGAAAAAGAAAAGTTTGAAGTGAATCCAAAAACTAAGCTATAGGTAGTAGTTGACTATAACATACTGCAGTTTCATTAATTGGAAATGTTACTCTGAGCCTTTTAGCTTAAGAGATCCAGGAATAAGTGTTCTTTCCCAGTTTACTGCTCAAAAACAAACAAAACTTCTCACAATCTAAAGCTTTCACAGAAAGTTCTGGCTGTTGTGAAGGTAGAGAAGCAGCAACAGCAACATCCCTTATATTTGCATGGTGTCTTATCCTTTTAAGAGCACTTGCAATTACATTATCTTATTTAGTTCTAGAAACGCTTCTGTGAGTTTGGTAGGGGAGGTGGCATTTGCCAGCATTGCAGAGGAGGAGGCTATAAAGGCTGAGCGTGGATTAGCCATGTCAAGACACAAGACTCCTACATCAGTGCTCTTCCCAATATAGCCTTCTTCATCCCTGGAGAACTGAAAGCAAAGAAAAGTGGTGACTGAAACAAGATTACATGCAAATGTTGGAAGGCCTTGCTCACAATGGTATTCCAGATTCTGGCTCTGAACCTTGGAGCTGCAAAGTCTAGACCTTCCCCTTTCCTAGGAGAAGCAGTGAAACTGAGTGTGGGAGGTGCCTTGTGTGAGGGAGTGTATGGTGTATCCTTTGCTTTTGTTCTTCCAAATAGCTATTCTTTGCTGGTAAGATTTGTAGTTGTTCTTGGCATCCTTTTGAGGAGAGTGTAATTACATTCTTTGCCTTTTGCATACATTTATGGAGCTGCTCATCTTTGGAATTGGATGTTGGATTGTTCTTCAACTCACGCAGGGAAGCTTAACAGAATGCTGGCAGTTGCTATAGAAACGGAATCTGGCAGCTGTGACAGGGTTCAGGCTTTGTGCACCTAAAAACTCTCTTTGTAGGCCGTGGTAAATTAACATTTTAAGAAGGGTTCATTATGGAACTGTTAATTGGCCTAAAGAATAAAGAACAGCCTTGGTTTTCTTCAATGCCTGGTGTCAGGCAAAAGGATTTTCCTGTTAGTCTATCAAAGCCTAAGCATTTTATTGTTTTTCCATCTTTTTGTGTTTGTTTATTTTAATGATTTAGCAACTACCATTTATCTTATTCTTTTTGAAGTTGAAAATAGCAATAGCTTACCATAGCCATAGCAGATTTTTTTTTAATTTATTTTTTCTCCCCAGTTACATGTAAAAACAATTTAACATTTGTTTTTAAAACTTTGAGTTCCAAATTCTCTCCCTTCCTCTCTCCCCACCCCCCTTCATTGAGAAGGCAAGCAGTTTGAGACAGGTTATACATGTATAGTCATGCAAAACTATTATTCATGTTGTGAAAGAAAACATAGACCAAAAAACTCAAGAAAAATAAAGAAAGTTAAAAAAAATTCAATCTGTATTCAGGCACTATCAATTCTTTCTCTGGGGATAAATAGCACTTTTCATCATAAGTCCATCAGAGTTGTCTTGGATCATTGTGGTTATTCACAGTTCAATATCTTAAAATATTGCTGTTTCTTTGTACACAGTACATGTCACTTGGCATCAGCCATGCAAGTCTTTCTAGGTTTTTCTGAGAGCATCCTGCTCACCATTTCTTACGGTACAATAGAATTCCATCATAATCACATTCCACAGCTTATTCAGCCATTTCCCAATTGATGGACAACCCCTCAACTTCTATTTCTTTGTCTCCATAAAAGAGCTACTATAAATATTTTTGTACATATAGGTCCTTTTCCTTTTTGTTTTTTATCTCTTTTGGGATACAGACCTAGTAGTGGTATTGCTAGGTCAAAGAGTATTCTTGGTTTTATAGCCCTTTAGGCATAGTTCCAAACTACTCTGCAGAATGGTTCAATCAATTCACAACTCCACCAGTAGTGCATTAATGTCTCATTTTTCCCACATCCCTTCCAACATTTCTCATTTACCTTTTCTGTCCTGTTAGCCAGTCTAACAGATAGGAGGTAGTACCTGAGAATTGCTTTTATTTTGCATTTCTCCAATCAATAGTGAGTTAGAGTATTTTTTCGTGTGGCTTCAGATAGCTTTGATTACTTTAGCTAAAAAATAACCATACTTTTTGATCATTTATCAATTGGGGAATGGCTCCTATTTTTATAAATTTGGTTCAGTTCTTTATATGTTTGAGAAATGATGCCTTTACCAGAGAAACTTGCTTCAAAAAATTCTTTCACAATTACTATTGCTAACTGTATTTCCCTCCATCCTATTCTACTCCCTACCTTTATTCTATTCTCTCTCTCCTTTCACTGTCCCTCTTCAAAAGTGTTTTGCTTCTCCCCCAATCTGCCCTCCCTTCTATCACAAACCCCCACTCCTGTCCCCTCCCGCTTTCCTGTGGGGTAAGATAGATTTCTATAGCCAATTGCGCATGTATATTTCCTCTTTGAGCTATTTCTGATGAGAGTAAGGTTCACTCACTCTGCCTCACCTCCCCCCTCTTCCCCTCCACTGTAAAAGCTTTTTATTGCCTCTTTTATGTGAGATAATTTACCCCTATTCTACCTCTCTCTTTTCTGTTTCTCCCAGTATATCCCTCTCTCACCCCTTGATTTTATTTAGAAATCATCCCTTTATAGTCACACTATACATGTGCCCTCTCTCTATATATACTCCTTCTAACTACCCTAATAATGAGAAAGGTCTTATGAGTTACAAATATCATCTTCCCATGTAGGAATGTAAACAGTTTAACCTTATTAGGTCCCTTGTGATTGCCCTTTGCTGTTTACCTTTTTATGTTTCTCTTGAGTCTTGTATTTGAAGATCAAATTTTCTATTTAGCTCTGGTCTTTTCAAGAATGCTTGAAAGTCTTCTATCTCATAGAATGTCCATTTTTTTCCCCAGAAGGATTATACTCAGTTTTGCTGGGTAGGTGATTCTTGGTTGTAATCCTAGCTCCTTTGCCCTCTGGGATATCATATTCCAAACCCTCCAATCCTTTGATGTAGAAGCTGCTAAATCTTGTGTTATCCTGACTCTGGCTCCGTGATACTTGAAATATTTCTTTTTGGCTGCTTGTAATATTTTCTCCTTGACCTAAGAACTGTGGAATTTGGCTATAATATTCCTGGCAGTTTTCCTTTTGGGATCTCTTTCAGGGGGTGATTGGTGGATTCTTTCAATTTCCATTTTACCTTCTGGTTCTTAGAATATCAGGGTAGTTTTCCTTGATAATTTCTTGAAAGATGATGTCTAGGCTGTTTTTATTTTATTTTTTTTTTGATCATTGCTTTTAGGTAGTCTAATAATTTAAAAATTCTCTCTCTTGGATCTGTGTTGCAGGTCAGTTTTTTTTTCCAATGGAATATTCCACATTGTCCAAAATTTTTTTGTTCTTTTGGTTTTGTTTTATCGTTTGTTGATTTCTCATAGGATCATTAGCTTCCATTTGTTCCGTTCTAATTTTTAAGAAATTATTTTCTTCAGTGAGCTTTTGGACCTCCTTTTCCATTTGGCCAATTCTGCTTTTTAAGGCATTCTTCTCCTCATTGGCTTTTTGGACCTCTTGTACTATTTGGCCTAGTCTGTTTTGTAAGGTGTTATTTTCTTCAGTATTTTTTTTGTGTCTCCTTTACCAAGCTGTTGACTCATTTTTCATGATTTTCTTGCATCACTCTCATTTTTCTTTCCAATTTTTCCTCTACCTCTCTTACTTGTTTTCAAAATCCTTTTTGAGCTCTTCCATGGCCTGAGACCAATTCCTATTTTTCTTAGAGCCTTTGGATGTAGGAGCTTTGACTTTGTTGTCTTCTGATTGTGTGTTTTGATCTTCCTTGTCACCAAAGTAAGATTCTATAGATTGAGGGTTTTTTCCCCCCTCACTGTTTGCTTATTTTCCCAACTAATTACTTGACTATTTACCTCTGGTAAGGGAGGGCTCTGCTTCCAGTGTGGAGGGTGTACTACTTCAAGGGTTTTGTGCAACTGTTTTCAGAGATACTTCTAGGGACCTGTAATTTTTCAGTTCTTCCAAGGTGGCATGATCTAAGGAGACATATTTACTACTCTCTGGGCCTCTACCAGTTGTCTTGTGGTCTGTGAGTGACCATAAACATCTTTTCTGCCCTGGAACTGTGAGGAGTGTCTCTCCTCCCCACCCCCCACACTTCTGCCACAAGCTCTGGCGTACTGATGCTCCTCCTCGTTCTGAGACTGCCACCCAGTACTGGGACCTGGATCCAAGTATGTACAAACCAACAGAGTTCTTCCTCAATGCTAGCAAAGAGACCTTTGTAATCTTCTTCTGATCAGTTGTTCTACTCCTTTACCATCTGTGGGATGAGAGCTCTAGAAACAGCTGCTATAACTGCTGATTCAATGATTTCCAAGGCCTGCTCTGGTTTGCTGTGGCTGGGCTGTGATGGCACACCTGCGTTGGACTAAGCTGTCTTTAGCATCTATGGGCAGAGGGGTCTGGAAACCACTACTGCTGCCAGGGATTCAGTCACCCCAAGGCTGCTCCGTGTTTGCTGGGGCCTGGCCTGTACTGGACTACACTCCTCTCTCACCCTGGTGCAACAGATCTTTCCTGCCAACTTTTCAAGTTGTCTTGGGCTGGAAATTTGTTTCACTGTCTTTTTGTGGGTTCTGCTGCTATAGAATTTGTTTAGAGTCATTTTTAAAGGTATTTGGAGGAGTTTAGTTGATAGCTCAGGTGAGTCCCTACCTTTACTCCACCATCTTGACTCTGTCTCCCTATCTTATTCTTTAAAGAGGAAAAGGGAATTATACCTGGTAGGACCCAAGATCTTAAGCCCACTTAAGTTTCTAGTACAAACTCTCAAATAACTGTCACTCTATCAGATACTACAGGAAACACAGCTATGAAAACATTGGATGAAGAGCTAAAAATTCATGAGAATTTGGTCTGGGTATTTCCTTTATCTGTAAGGATTTTTCTCTTTTTAAAAATTATTCTGTAGATAATGGAAAACCTAATAGAAAAAGAGTTGTGGGGGATGTGGCTTATCATGAAGCAAAAGAGAAGACTTCCTACATCACGCCAGTTCCTGGTGGAGTTGGACCCATGACTGTGGCAATGTTAATGCAGGTACTTCCATTTGCAAAAAAAAAATAAATAAATAAAAAGCATTTTATGTAATAACAATCAGTACAACAGACAATAGTTGTTTGTCATATCCTTCGGTTTCAGAAATGTTTGGAGAATAGACTCAGAAGAGATAAATAAGTATATTAGCCTGGCAGAGAAATTTATGTGGAGATGAAGATACATAAACATAGAGCTAAGTATCTGTTCTAAAGGAGTAGAGCCATGGCACAGATGATCTCTAAAATTATTTATATTTGATTTTGAAATGTGGATCGCTCACTTTCTCAACACATCCCAACCGTGAATGGAGGGAGGCAGCCCAGGAGTCTGTTGGTTGGCAGTACTGAAGCCAGGCTGGAATGAAAACTTGCTGAAATTGAGGCACAATTCTTTATTGTGAGGTAATAGAAAGAACACTAAATATAGAGTCGAGAGATTTGGGTTCTTGTCTTGGTTCTTCTACTCACTCACTTTTTACCTTGGGAAAATCATTTAAGCTGTCTGGGCATCTGTTTCCTAATCTATAAAGTGAAGAAACATGGCCTCTAAGATCCTTTCCAGTTCTAAAATAATGTAATTCCAAGAATCTTGGGTCTGTCCACCATTGAATCAAGCTAGGTGGGAGAAGAGAGTGTGGGGGTGGGTGTTTTTATAAATATTCTTTGCCTCCTAAAATTAGGTATAGAACAAATGATTTTAGGGGTAGAAGTGAGGCATCCATTATGTTATACAACTTGTACCTCTTTTTTTATCCCCTACCTAGGATAGATAAGGTGTTTTGATCTTTTTACCAGACCCATGATTTCTTTTGAATAGGGAACTCCCAGGAAAGTAAGTCCCTCTACTGATGAAGTTTTTCAACTTTGCAGTCTTAGATTGCTGCTTGGAGAGCAACTGAGAAGTTGTAGCTATGCCATAGTCATGTTACAAGTCTGTATCCAGAAGTGAGACTTGAATTCAAGGCTTCCTGACTTGTCAGCTCTATCAGCTAAGCCATGACTGCAGTAATAACAATAGCTGACATTTATATTATACTTTAACACTTACGGTGCAGTTTGTATACATTATATCATGTAATCATGAACCCTGTGAGGCAGGCATGTGGGTATGTTAACCCCTTTATGCAGTTGAAGAAACTGAGGCTCAGAGAGGTTATATGACTTAACCAGGGTCATGTAACTACTAAGTACTGGAAAAAAATTCAGACTTAGGCCACCTCTGCCTCTTAAGTTCAGTGTTGTTTCTATTACACCTGGTTGCATTTTTTTTAAGGCGTCACGGTAACTTCATAGAAATTGCCTAGTTCTATCTCTCTTATGGGCAGGTGTATTACAGATGAGGAACTTGAGGGAAAGAAGCCCAGTGACTTACCCTAGGACCCAGTGAATGACAGAATTAGTATTATAACTCAGATCTCATAACACTTACTTAGCTCACTGTTAAGCTACTTGTTCTTGCTTTTTCACAGGTATAGGATGTCCCAAAAAGTCTTAGTGTAGTTTTAAGCTTAATGGCTTAAAGAATATACTGGAATAGACAATAGCTAGTAAGAGTAAATAGTGATAAAAGATGATTACTGTGCAACAATTTGAACACCATTAAACGAAGCAGCATAATGAAGAACAGTGTTCCAGCAGTCAGGTGACATCATTTCAAATCCCACCTCTTGACAGTTAATAGCTGTGTGACTATGACCAAGGCGCTTAACCTCTATAAGCCTCAGTTTCCTCAACTGAATAATGGGGATTATTACCTATAACACTTAGGTTTTTGTGAGGGACAAAATGAGATAATTTTGTTTCATTACTACAATAAATCTACAATTTCCTCTGACAGGGTATATCACTGCCCATCCATGCCTCCCCATCTTGTTCAGTTTATACCTTTATACTTCAAGAATTTGACTCTGGAGGCCTACTTGTTTTATGATAATAGATGTAAAACAAAATACTTGTAAACATTAAAATCCTCTATGTCAGCTATCATTATTGTTGTTGTTGTTGTTGTTGTTATTACTCCAAGACGTCTTTCAAATTTTTTGAGTGTCATTTGCTTTTAATTTGGGCTTTCCATCATACATATGACTATAGTATGGTATATTGGAAGATAGCATCCCTTGCCAGTTTAACAGATTGTACCATTTCATTCCATTGAGATCTTTAACTTTGTTCTGTGGGACCTTGCTTTGTAGGGTTTGTGTTATCAACTCAAATAGCTATATGGGCAAACTTTAAAAAAAAATTCTGACTGCTTCCATAAAATTACAGTATCTCACATTCAATAGATGCGTTTAGGGAAAGGTAGGAGAAAGTTTTTGATCATTTAAGAGGGAATATTTTTTAAAATTTCTAATTCACAACAGAATAGAAGGAAGGTTAGAAGGGAACCTGCAGTGAGGGTGATGTAAGTTAAAACTAATTTAACTTTAGCATATATTTTAAATTATGAACTTTATGTAATAGATTAATGGTTTCACATACAATCACCTTTTTTGTCCTTTGTACATGGAAATGTTCATGTTGCTGATTTTCTAGTTCCTAATTTTAAATATATGTATACTTTCTGAAAGGTATGCCAAAAAATGGAGCATCATCACTTATGAAAATCAGATAATTACTTCCTTTTGTGAGGTTATATTAATCTTTTGTGTATGTTTTTATTTAGAGCACAGTAGAAAGTGCAAAGCATTTCCTAGAGAAATGTACACCAGGAAAATGGAACATCCAGTATAACCATCTTAGCCTCAAGACCCCTGTTCCAAGGTAATTTTACTGCTGACATTAGAACCACCTATCCTGAATTATGTAATTAGTATATGTGTATGGTATTTCTAGAAGCAGCTTACTCTGAGGGGAAGTCTATTATTAAATTGACTGAATGAAGCACCACATAAAATTTCTTCCACATTTCTTTAAAGTGACATTGAAATATCACGTTCTTGCACAGCAAAGCCCATTGGTTACCTGGCTAAAGAAATTGGCTTACTCTCTGAAGAAGTGGAAATGTATGGTCAGACAAAAGCCAAGGTTCTGCTGTCTACCTTAGAACTCCTGAAACACCAGCCTGATGGAAAATATGTGGTCGTAACGGGGTATGTTTTTCTGATACATGTTACCAAGTTGATTGATAACTCAAAATCAAACTATAGATTTTTTCCTCTTTTTTTTTATGAACTTTGTAAAATATCAACATATAGCAACATTTCATTGACTCCTTTTTTTCTGTTTTAATAGCATTCTTATTCTTCCCGGCCCTTCCCTGCATCTCCCCTGCCACTCCCAAATGAAAGCCCTTCCATTGTAAAAAAAACTATGAGCAAAAGAAATTTACATGTCAATCATGTCTGAAAATATAAGCTTCATTCTTCACCTACAATCCATTACTTCTCTGCCAGAAGTTAAAAAGCATGTTTGATAATCAGTCTTCTGGAGTCATTATTGATTTTTATGTTGTTCAGAGTCCTTAAAACTTTCAAAGCTGTTGTCCTTTACATTGTCATAGTCATTGTCAAAATTGTTCTGGTTCTGCTCACTGCATTCAATGTTAGTTCATGCAAATCTTCCCAGATTTCTCTTAATCAGCCCCTCTTGTCATTTTTTACAACTCAGTAATATTCTGTTACACTCATACATGAGAATTTGTACAGCTCCCAGTTGATAGGTCCCGGCTTTGTTTTCAAATTGATGCTCTAAATATTTTTTGTACACACAAACAATCTTTTCCTTCATTTCTTATCTCTTTGGGGTATGTTTCTAATAGTTCTTGCTACCATTTCTAATGCATACAGATTTCCTAGCCTTCTATGACATGGAGGAAGAGATGGTTTATTTTTCAAGTTAATTCGTCTGCCCTCATTTTATAGATAGTGAACTATCTCTAAGGAGATGAAGTGGGGACTAGAATGTAGGTTTCTCAACTCCAGTTCAATGCTTTTTCCATTCTACTTTAGTAAGAGGAACATAGAGGTTAAATGGAAAAACGGTGATCTTTATCTAATTTGAGGCTCAACCAATTTCCTGTACTAACAGATAGACCAATGACTGTGGTTTCTGTTGTCCCCAAATAGTGTAGTGGCTACTTAGTGAAGGGTGGAAGCAAAGTAGGACATTGATTTAGTTTCATAGTTTTAGGAACTGTATCAGATCCCTAAATGGAAAATGGAAATGATGCCATCTTAGGCATTTCTTTCTCAGATTTTTTTTAAAATGGTAGAATTATTTCATGATGACAGTGGGGTAAGGTCTCTGTGTCAGTTTTATTCTTTATACCTTTTATTCTGTATTTCTTGTACCAAAACAATTATTAAAGTTTCAGTAAAAAATTCAATGAAATCCAAGTACTGTAAATAAATTGATTTCTTTTGTTGTTGGTTTTTTTTTTTCCTCTTGTTTTTTCATTTTTATATTAAAGAATAACCCCTACACCTCTGGGAGAAGGAAAGAGTACAACCACACTAGGGCTGGTTCAAGCTCTGGGAGCACATCTTCACCAGAATGTTTTTGCTTGTGTTCGACAACCATCTCAGGGCCCAACCTTTGGAATAAAAGGTATTCGTTGGTCTTTGATCCTATGGTCGGTGAGAACCTTCTCATTTCATTTGATTGGATTTTTGTTCCCTGCAGTAGAATGCTTAGATTCTGGCTAGGCCAGGTATCTTCTGATGGTTATAGGAGTTCCAATGTAGTACGATTATTAACCTGCTCCAGATGTAGTTTGGGTGAGGGTTCTTGTCAGATCTTTAACAGGATTAGTCCTATTCCTCGCCTACTGTTGCGGTCAGTACTACAAAAGGATCCTCTGGAATTCTGTTTATAGGAAGTAATAACTTATTGCTCAATGACATGACACTCATTTTATATACCTATGTGTAACATTAATGTAGTGCGTCTGAGGTGTTACAAAATACTTTCCTAATTGCACTTTTGTGAGATGGGTAATATTATTTTCTCCATTTTATAGATAAGGAAACTGAAATTCAGGCATTTGTCCATGGTCAAATAGTTAAAAGTATCCGAACAGTCATTTGAACTGTGGTCCCCCAGTCCCAAGTCCATTTATCTTTCCACTACATCCTTCTGTCTTAGTTAGTTGTTACTTATCTCTAATGAATGAAAATGAGCTCTAAGCAGGATTTGTACACTTTTCTTAAAAACTTCTCTCAACATAATTGCCATATACTTCCAATTATAATTATAAGAGCAGAACCTTTTACTTTCAGCTTTTAATTGGCTTCTAATACAACTCTTGTTAATTACTAATATAATTTCATCTTTGCTTGTATGACAATCTGTTTAATGTAGCAATTCTCATTAACACTACTCAATGCTCTTCTTAGCTTCATCTCTTAAACATTTTTTATTAGTTTATTTACCTTTCAATTCTGCCTTTACCTCATCTTAACCTTTCCTTAAAAGCATCAGCTAACATAACTAGAAAATTTTGTTCTCTTCTTTTTAAGCCTTGCACCTTCCTATTTGATTTCTCAGACTCATTTGTCATCTTTTCAGTGATTAATGACTGCTCTAGCTCAGATATCCCTTCTTAGGCTAAATCCTTAGTATGTCACAATAGTTTGTCTTTCTTATTGATCCGTGTTTACAACTGAGAGACCTTTGGATCTAAGCAAAAATATAGCAGTAGTAACATTTCATGAAAGAGCTTCCTATGTCAGCATATTTAGAGAGGTGTTTTCTCTATGTTTCTGTATCCCTTTCCAACATCATTATGGCATTTGTGATACTACTATTTTTAAAATTTTAACCACTTTGAGTGAATGACTTTCCAAATCTTTTATATAATTCCTTGTCTCCTTTATATTTTTAAAAATTTCTTCAGCAAGCAGTTAGCCCTGACAGCTTAATGATTATTCCTTCCCAGTGGAAGGGATCTTCTTCCATTGTCTCTGTCCATTTGCCCTTGTATTTTTGAATGAATTTTCTTTTTGTAAGTTCTGCTGTCTTTACTTCATACCAGTTCCTTTTTAAGGGGAAAAAAAACATTAGTTCATTTTCTTGTGGAATTGTTTAATCTAATTGAAGAATATTAGCACTAAAAGGGAACTTGGAGAACATCTACTCTAAGATACTAATTTTACAGTTGAAGGAACTGAGGACCAAATAATTAAGGAACTCTTAACTGAATGCTTGATTTTTTTATTAGGGCTTATTTAGTTTTTCTCAAAATTGGTGCCATTGGGGAACGTATTTCCAATGCTAATATTATTTTTACTTTTTATAAAGATAAAGGGCTTTATTTTAATATTCATAAATGGAAAGCAGATATAATCATGAACAGATTTGTCCAAATCATTGCCAAAAATATATAGCCAGCTGTCTTAATTGATAAGAAGTTTCAATTTCTTCTTTTTTTTTTTAATTTTTAAGAGAAATTTCAGTATAGCTGCTGATTAGATACGCTTATTTTTGACCTGACTTCTAGGTGGAGCTGCAGGAGGGGGCTATTCTCAGGTTGTTCCAATGGAAGAGGTAATTTTCATTTTTCTTGGTTTTCTAAAACTGAAGCTTTTTTATTTGGCAGGTAATCTCTTTCTGTTAGTATGTGAGCAATTTGCTACTCAGCAAAACTTCTTGAAAGGAAACACTTCTTAATTTGTCAACTTGTTGCAAACTTATTTCATTCATATGCGTGGCCTTTAAGGGTTAAGGATGTCTTTTGCCTAAACATTAATTTTTAAAAGTTTCTAAGCCAGTGAATGAACTGGATCATGAGATTGGGAAGGAGACCTTTATATATATTTATAAAATATAAGAAGATATCAACACTCAGAGAATTTTAAAATGTTGTGTCTCAAGCAAAGAGTAAACTAGTTCTTAAATATACATGAGTTGTGTTGAAATATAACTACCTAGTGAAATGCTAACAACAGAACTTTATTACTCACTTATGGGACATGAAAGACAAATACAGTTGAATTTTTTAAATGTTCCTGTAGCTTACCCTAACAGCATATGTCTTTTCTGAGTTCTGGACCATGTTATTTAGGAAATGCCACATTGACCATGTTTGGGAGGGGTTCTTTATGTGGGTAGATTATTGGTAATTTTTTTTTTCATTTTCACAAGTTGTATGGAGTATTTTCCCAGTAACTATGATCTGTTACTATTCTACTGACTTTAGCATAGTAGTTGGTTCAGTTGCCACAGACTGCGTGTTATAGAAATAATGGGAAGTTGGAAAATTGATGTGAAGAAAAAAAATTTTTTTTTTTAGTTCAACCTCCATCTCACTGGTGACATCCATGCCATTACTGCAGCTAATAATTTGGTTGCTGCTGCTATCGATGCCCGCATATTCCACGAACTGACACAGACAGACAAGGTACGGTAGAATATTTAGAAAATAAAACTAAAGATCACCTGAATTTGAAGTATTGTTTATATGGCTCTTGGTGGTGATAATATGCATAAGATGATGCTTTTGCCTTTAAAAGATCTATTTCTTCTTTTCTTCAAGGCTCTCTTTAATAGTTTGGTACCTTCAGTCAATGGAGTGAGGAAGTTCTCAGATATTCAAGTCCGTAGGCTGAAGGTAAATTTCCATTTTGTTTTGTGATTTGAAGGAATCGTACTGGGGTAGGAAAAGGAAGTGAAGCTTCTAATGGCCTGTTGTTGAGTCAGTCATTGTCGCATCTACAACTGGGGTTCTAAAGACCTCATTTTACTTAAATGATGCTGTGACGGGGACTGGTGTAGACTGTTAATGATTTCAGCCACAAATTTCAAGCAGCCAGATCTCAGATGAAACATATATGATCTCTGTACAATCTCACCAAAAGGAGATTTTATATGCTAAGGCTAATAATGCTTTTACGCTTACAGCACTTTTCACTTTTTTTCAGTGTTCTCACATCCTTTATTTTGCGTGCTTCACAACCATCTATTGCAGTGGGCGTTGTCTCAGTTTTACAAAAACAGAAATTGAGGCACAAAAAAATGAAGTGTAATACCTAAGACTGTGCATCAAACTGTAGTCAGGGCCTGCACTTAGGTCTCCTGAGCCCTAGACCCAGATTTTTTTCCAGTATAAAAGCAGGAGGCAACCTGATACCTCTCACTCAATTATTTGCATGCTTTTTGACAGCTCTTAGCATATCTGTCATCTGTGGTCACAGGGTCATAGATCTAGTTAGAGCTAAAAGAAACACCAGAGGCCATAAAATCTAGACTCTGATTTTAGAGATGAGGAGCCTGAGTACCAGGGACAGTTTAGTCTTCTGTCCAAGATTGCACATAGTAAACATTAGAGCCATACAGGGTCTTTGAATGAATGCCCCCTCCTAATTGAGGGATTTGATATGGATATTGGTATGTCAGCAGCAAAATCCATGTGATTCCCGTGTGAGAGACTAAAGATAGGTAAAATTTATTTTTTAGATATTGTGGGCTAAAAATCAGGGAGTGTAGTTTTAACTAAGAAAGTTTAGTTCCTGTCTGCCACAAGATTGGAGCAAAGGAAAACAAATTCTTTGTTTTTCGAAACAAACAGGGATGCCTCTTAGGCCCTCATAGCTATGAGAAGGACTCAATAGGTTGTGCAGTAGTTGAATGAAGTTGGTTTGTTGAAATGATCTCTGCCACATTAAAAAACTTGGCAAATTGCTCATACTGTCAGTATGTGGGTGTTTGGAGGCTTTGGGTGAGTGAGGTTTGTGCATGTGCGTGTGCGTGTGTGTATGTGCAGGTTGGAGAGGGAAGTGGAGCTGTGCTTTCTAGATTTTATTTACTGAATATTTTAGAAAAGAATCACAGGAGGGGGGAATGTTTTCTAAAGGAATAGATGCAAATGTATAATGATCAGTAATCTGAAGTAGGTTTTTGGAGTTTAATCAAGAATAAAATTTCTGTTTTAAAAATAGTTTGTGTTTCCCAGTTGATGTTGACACCCAGTCTAATAAACAAAACTGGTCTTCTGGAGTTTGTCATCATTCTACTGACTTTTCTGACTTAGAAATACTATTTTCATCTCTTAACTTTGCTTGGAAAGTATTTATTTTCCAAGGAAATAAAGATTTTATATATGTTTTTTCCTTCCCACATTTCCAGAGACTAGGAATTGAGAAAGATGACCCTGCCACCTTAACAGATGAAGAAATAAATAGATTTGTGAGATTGGATATTGATCCAGAAACCATAACCTGGCAAAGAGGTATCAGAATGATATACCATTCTAGTTTGTATTTCCATTTAAGCCAAGAAAAGTAAATGTGTGCGATTTATAATGTTCCTTTGACCTTTGTGTGAGTCACAGCCAGCATAAACATTGCTAGGCTCAAATAGCCTCTAAAGTTATGTATGTTGCCCTGATTTGACTGGTCCTTGTTAATCAGCTGTAATCAAGAAATACTTTGCTTGAATGGTTGAGTATTCTTAAATTCCAGATGTTCTGTGTGAATTGAATGAGGGTTCCCGGGAGAAATTTCATTCGTAAATATAAGATAATTATTCACCACTTTTGCTTTTTTATTTTAAAATGTTATGAATTGTTGATATAGTAAAGGTCATTTAGAAGAGAAAGGCTGGCAAGATGATATGAGAAAGCAGAGGTTTTTCTCAGAATTCAAATCTAGTATAAGTGACTTTATTTTAGTTGCAGTCTTTGCTTGCCTAATCATTTTTATCTCATTTTATTCAACTATTATTCCAAACTATGAGGTAGTCTTCAAGTCTCAGTAACTTGGTGAAATGTGAATACAAAATATGCCATTTATTGGTGAGTTGCCTGACTTCTTCGTATGGCCCTAATCTTTTATGTAAAACTACCATGACCTAGAATTTTGTTTGATACATTAGCCAATGTCCCTTTCTTCCTCCTCCTTCCCTTCCCCCGTCCCAAATAAACACCTTTTACATTTACCTAGTGGGGAAAATTTCTCTTAGTCATGACTTTTTGCAAACTTAAGCCAAAATCATTGACTTTTTATTATTGCAGTTGGCCCAGTGACTACTGCTAGGTAATGACAATTAATGTGATTGTTTTAATGTCAGAAACAACATTGGGTAGTTTTCAACTCTCTGTTAGAATAACTTTGAACAGATGGCACAATGACTCATCAAAGAATATTCTAAGGATTACTTCTGAAATTTAGTTTCCCGTTCACTTTAGTTTTCTGCTTTATGTGTAATTCATACTTTCTGTCCTACAGTAGAGGTAGAGAAAGGAAAGGATTTGAACACACCATAGCGACCACCAGTCCCATTGCTGACTATGTTTAATTAGGAGAAATAGTAAAATTCAGAGACACAGACCTTCTTAACCAGATACATTGATAAACTCCATATCTTCATAGGATATGTTACTGAAACTATGGTCATGAGAACTCCAGTTGCTGACACCCAATTCTTTCCAAAATGCATTCATTTTTGCCTGGTTTATGACCTGTTGTAACTTTTTATCATGGTTCCAGAAACCAGTCAACCATTATAGATTGGCAAAATAGATCTTTTACTTTGGAAAAAAGTAAGCTAGTCTCAGTTTGCATTAAATGTGTGATATATTTGAGGGCATAAATGAAAACCTATTTCCTGTGAAAATATTTAATAAAAATATTTCTTAGGGGACTCAGTTCTCAATTTTTGTGAGCTGAATGAAACTTAGCATACTACCTTACTTAGCATTTTGAATTTTATTATTATTTAGATATTTCTTTCTGATTCCTTATTCCATGTTCTCTTGTGTTCCCAATAGGCCATGAACTATTGATTGGATATTATTCATTGTTTGATCATAAAATTTAAATGGTATCTTAAAGACATAACTGTTTGATTTTTTTAATATTACTTTTTCTTTGTCTTCCCCTTACTTTGGTAATGTTAGATACCAATGACAGATTCCTAAGGAAAATCACAATTGGTCAATCACCAAATGAAAAAGGACACACACGAACGGTAACTACTTTTTCCTTTTTCACTTCAAGTAAAAACACTTGTATGAATTAAGTTCTACTTCCCTTCCCTTCTGTCCCCTCCCCCACTTCATACCCACCCCTGTTTGAACAAATGCTTCTTTTGCCTTCTCACTTTTAAAATGAAAGTGAGTAGGTGTGTGTGGAAGAGAGCTCTGACAGCTTTTGCAATGAATTTCCATTTACCACCTGAAAAGTTTTTCCCAGAATAGTAGCATGAAGATGGATAATCTCAAGTGAATATCTTTGCATGTCATTTGCTTATAACTAACTTTTAAAAATTAGTTGTATATTCCATCAAATTAGAGAGCTTCAGTACTTAAGAGTTGAGTGGACACTGTCATTGAGTGTAACAACTCCTTATGTGGGTCTGTATTATTAGATAAGCCATAACTACTCGCAGATCACTAGTGTGCTTCACTGAAATTAAGTATTCCTCTAGAAATACAGTCTCTTTGCTTGGGCCAGAGAACTAGATAGTCATCTTGGTTTTAGAAATTTTATAAAATATATATATGTGTGTATATGTGTGTATTATAAATAATTATATATTTGTATGTATATATTTATATGTATGTATGTATATATATACATATATACACACATGAATATTAAATCATATTTCGAATCCAGAGCATTAGTTTTTTATTGTATTCAGTATACCTAGTCACATACTAGGCAATTAATATATATGTTTGTTAAATTGAATTGAGTTGAAATAACTGGAGATTTCTGACCATTGATCTTTGTGGTATCCACACTCAACAACCATTTCTTTAAAATGCCAACATTCAACTGGGGTAGCAGTGATGTCATCATTCAGCAACCCTCTCTTGGAAAGGTCAACATTGTACTGGCACAGCAGGGCAGCCATTTCATGAGAGAGGATCCTTCAAGTGATTGTTGTTCGATTTGCACTTTTACTGGATAGGGTAAAAAATTTGCCTTCATCTTCTAGATACAGTGCAGTACAACATATACTACTATTTGTAAGTCTTTTATAATTTGTGAGATTAGTTTGGAAAAAAGTAAGAGACATATAGCCATCAAAATAGCGGTTAGGTGATGTGATCTCCCAGCAGCTTCTAGGTTCGTAGTTTTATAGTAAATCATACATACACACATAGATACACACGCACATATATATACATATATATGTGTGTGTGTATTATAAATAATTATATATGTCTACATAAATATTTCTATGTATGTATGTAAATATATATATACATATATGCACACATGAATATTAAATCATATTTCGAATCCAGAGCATTAGTTTTTTATTGGATTCAGTATTCGTAGTCACATACTAGGCAATTAATATATATGTTTGTTAAATTGAATTGAGTTGAAATCACTGCAGGTTTCTGACCAGTGATCTTTATGGTATCCACACTCAACAACCATTTCTTTAAAATGCCAACATTCTATTGGGGTAGCAGTGATGTCATCATTCAGCAACCCTCTCTTGGAAAGGTCAACATTGTGCTAGCACACCAGGGCAGCCATTTCATGAGAGAGGATCCTTCAACTGATTGTTGTTGGGTTTGCACTTTTACTGGATAGGGTAAAAAATTGGCCTTCATCTTCTAGATAAAGTGCGTACATCATATACTTCTACTTGCAAGTCTTTATATAATTTGTGAGATTAATTTGGAAAAAAGTAAGAGACATATAGCCATCAAAATAGAAGGTGGGTTATCTGATCTCCCAGCAGCTTCTAGGTTCCTAGTTTGACAGTAAATCATACATACACACATACATACGAACACACACCTATATATATGTGTGTGTGTGTGTGTGTATGTATGTATATGTGTGCATTATAAATAATTATATATTTGTATGTATATATTTATATGTATATATGTATGTATATATATACACATATACACACACATGAATATTAAATCATATTTGGAATCCAGAGCATTAGTTTTTTATTGTCTTCAGTATTCCCAGTCATGTACTAGGCAATTAATATATATATTTGTTAAATTGAATTGAGTTGAAATCAATACAGGTTTCTGACCTTTGATCTTTGTTGTATCCACACTCAACAACCATTTCTTCAAAATGCCGACATTCTACTAGGGTAGCAGTGATTTCATCACTCAGCAACCCTCTCTTGGAAACGTCAACGTTGTACTGGCACAGCAGGGCAGACATTTTATGAGAGAGGATCCTTCAACTGATTGTTGTTGGGTTTGCACGTTTAATGGATAGGGTAAAAAATTGGCCTTCATCTTTTAGATAAAATGCAGTACATCATATACTTCTTCTTGTAATTCTTTATATAATTTGTGAGATTAATTTGGAAAAAAGTAAGAGACATATAGCCATCAAAATAGCACGTGGGTGATCTGATCACCCAGCAGCTTCTAAGTTCGTAGTTTTATACTAAATCTTACATACACACATACACACCTATATATGCACATGTGTATAATATAAATAATTATAGATTTGTATGTATATATTTATATGTATGTATGTATATACATGTATACATATATACACACATGAATATTAAATCATACTTCGAATCCAGAGCATTAGTTTTTTATTGTATTCAGTATACCTAGTCACATACTAGGCAATTAATATATATGTCTGTTAAATTGAATTGAGTTGAAATCACTGCAGGTTTCTGACCGTTAATCTTTGTGGTGTACACACTCAACAACCATTACTTTAAAATGCCAACATTCTACTGGGGTAGCAGTGATGTCATCACTCAGCAAGCCTCTCTTGGAAAGGTCAACATTGTACTGTCACAGCAGGGCAGCCATTTCATGAGAGAGGATCCTTCAACCGATTGTTGTTGGATTTCACTTTTACTGGATAAGGTAAAAAATTGGCCTTCATCTTCTAGATAAAGTGCAGTACATCATATACTTCTACTTGTAAGTCTTTATATAATTTGTGAGATTAGTTTGAAAAAAAGTAAGATACATATATAGCCATCAAAATAGCAGGTGGGTGATCTGATCTCCCAGCAGCTTCTAAGTTTGTAGTTTTATAGTAAATCTTACATACACACATACATACACACATACACACCTATATATATATATGCACATGTGTATAATATAAGCAATTATAGATTTGTATGTATATATTTATATGTATGTATGTATATACATTTATACATATAGACACACATGAATATTAAATCATATTTATAATCCAGAGCATTAGTTTTTCATTGATTTCAGTATTCCCAGTCACATAGTAGGCAATTAATATAGAAGTCTGTTAAATTGAATTGAGTTGAAATCACTGTATGTATTTGACCATTGATCTTTGTGGTATCCACACTCAACAACCATTTCTTTAAAATGCCAACATTCTAATGGAGTAGCAGTGATGTCAATATTCAGCAACCCTCTCTTGGATTGGTCAACATTGTAGTGGCACAACAGGGCATCCTTTTCATGAGAGAGGATCCTTCAAGTGATTGTTGTTGGATTTGCACTTTTACTGGATAGGGTAAAAAATTGGCCTTCATCTTCTAGATAAAGTGCAGTACATCATATACTTCTACTTGTCAGTCTTTTATAATTTGTGAGATTAATTTGGAAAAAAGTAAGAGACATATAGCTATCAAAATAGCAGTTAGGTGATGTGATCTCCCAGCAGCTTCTAGGTTCCTAGTTTTATAGTAAATCATACATACACATATACATACGAACATACACCTATATATACACACACACACACATATATGTATATATGTATAAGTGTGCATCATAAATAATTATATATTTGTATGTATATGTTTATGTATGTATGTGTGTGGGTGTATATATATATGTGTATATATGTATATATACACATATACACACACATGAATATTAAATCACATTTGGAATCCAGAGCATTAGTTTTTTATTGTATTCAGTATTCCCAGTCACGTACTAGGCAATTAATATATATATTTGTTGAATTGAATTGAGTTGAAACCACTACAGGTTTCTGACTTTTGATCTTTGTGATATCCACACTCAACAACAATTTCTTTAAAATGCTGACCTTTTAGTAAGAGACATATAGCCATCAAAATAGCAGGTGGGTGATCTGATCTCCCAGCAGCTTCCAGGTTCGTAGTTTTATAGTAAATCTTACATACACACATACATATACACACACACACACATATATATATGCATATGTGTGTAATATAAATAATTATAGATTTGTATGTATATATTTATATGTATGTCTGTATATACATCTATCCATATATACACACATGAATATTAAATCATATTTAGAATGCAGAGCATTAGTTTTTCGTTGTATTCGGTATTCCCAATCACATAATAGGCAATCAATATATATGTCTGTTAAAATGAATTGAGTTGAAATCACTGCAGGTTTCTGACCGTTGATCTTTGTGGTATCCACACTCAACAACCATTTCTTTAAAATGCCAACATTCTACTGGGGTGGCAGTGACGTCAATATTCAGCAACCCTCTCTTGCATAGGTCAACATTGTACTGGCACAGCAGGGCATCCATTTCATGAGAGAGGATCCTTCAAGTGATTGTTGTTGGACTTGCAATTTTACTGGATATTGTAAAAAATTGGCCTTCATCTTCTAGATAAAGTGTAGTACATCATATACTTCTACTTGTCAGTATTTTATAATTTGTGAGATTAATTTGGAAAAAAGTAAGAGACATATAGCCATCAAAATAGCAGTTAGGTGATGTGATCTCCCAGCAGCTTCTAGGTTCCTAGTTTTATAGTACATCATATATACACATATACATACGAACACACACACACACACATATATATATACACACACACACATGTATATATGTATATGTGTGCATCATAAATAATTATATATTTGTATGTATATATTTATATGTATGTATGTGTGTGTGTGTGTATATATATATATATATACATATACACACACATGAATATTAAATCATATTTGGAATCCAGAGCATTAGTTTTTTATTGTATTCGGTATTCCCAGTCACGTGCTATGCAATTAACATATATATATTTGTTGAATTGAATTGAGTTGAAATCACTACAGGTTTCTGACCTTTGATCTTTGTGGTATCCACACTCAACAACCATTTCTTTAAAATGCCGACATTTTACTGGGGTAGCAGCTTCTAGGTTCCTAGTTTTATAGTAAATCATACATACACACATACATACGAACACACTCCCATATATATATATGTATATGTGTGTATTATGAACAATTATGTATTTGTATGTATATATTTATATGTCTGAATGTGTATATATATATATATACACACATGAATATTAAATCATACTTCGAATCCAGAGCATTAGTTTTTTATTGTGTTCAGTATACCTAGTCACCTACTAGGCAATTAATATATATGTCTGTTAAATCGAATTTAGTTGAAATCACTGCAGGTTTCTGACCGTTAATCTTTGTGGTGTACACACTCAACAACCATTACTTTAAAATGCCAACATTCTACTGGGGTAGCAGTGATGTCATCACTCAGCAAGCCTCTCTTGGAAAGGTCAACATTGTACTGGCACACCAGGGCAGCCATTTCATGAGAGAGGATCCTTCAACTGATTGTTGTTGGGTTTGCACTTTTACTGGATAGGGTAAAAAATTGGCCTTCATCCTCTAAATAAAGTGCAGTACATCATATACTTCTGTTTGTAAGTCTTTATATAATTTGTGAGATTATTTTCGAAAAAAGTAAAAGACATATAGCCATCAAAATAGCAGGTGGGTGATCTGATCTCCCAGCAGCTTCTAGATTCGTAGTTTTATAGTAAATATTACATACACACATACATACACACACAGCTATATATATATATATATATATATGCATATGTGTGTAATATAAATAATTATACATTTGCATGTATATGTTTATATGTATGTATATACATATATACATATATACACACATGAATATTAAATCATATTTATAATCCAGAGCATTAGTTTTTCATTGATTTCAGTATTCCCAGTCACATACTAGGCAATTAATATATGTCTGTTAAATTGAATTGAGTTGAAATCACTGCAGGTTTCTGACCTTTGATCTTTGTGGTATCCACACTCAACAACCATTTCTTTAAAATGCCAACATTCTACTGGGGTAGCAGTGACGTCATCACTCAGGAACCCTCTCTTGGAAAGGTCAACATTTACTGGCACACCAGGGCAGCCATTTCATGAGAGAGAATCCTTCAACTGAGTGTTGTTGGGTTTGCACTTTTACTGGATAGGGTAAAAAATTGGCCTTCATCTTCTAGATAAAGTGCGTACATCATATACTTCTACTTGCAAGTCTTTATATAATTTGTGATATTAGTTTGGAAAAAAGTAAGAGACATATAGCCATCAATATAGCAGGATTGTGATTTGTCTCCCAGCAGCTTCTAGGTTCCTAGTTTTATAGTAAATCATAAATACACACATACATACGAACACACTCCTATATATATATATATATATGTGTATGTGTGTATTATGAACAATTATGTATTTGTATGTATATATTTATATGTATGTATGTGTATATGTATATACCTATATATACACACATGAATATTAAATCATACTTCGAATCCAGAGCATTAGTTTTTTATTGTATTCAGTATACCTAGTCACGTACTAGGGAATTAATATATATGTTTGTTAAATTGAATTGAGTTGAAATCACTGCAGGTTTCTGACCGTTAATCTTTGTGGTGTACACACTCAACAACCATTACTTTAAAATGCCAACATTCTACTGGGGTAGCAGTGATGTCATCACTCAGCAAGCCTCTCTTGGAAAGGTCAACATTGTACTGACACAGCAGGGCAGCCATTTCATGAGAGAGGATCCTTCAACTGATTTTTGTTGGGTTTGCACTTTTACTGGATAGTGTAAAAAATTGGCCTTCATCTTCTAGATAAAGTGCGTACATCGTATACTTCTACTTGTAAGTCTTTATATAATTTGTGATATTAGTTTGGAAAAAAGTAAGAGACATATAACCATCAAAATAGAAGGTGGCTTATCTAATCTCCCAGCAGCTTCTAGGTTCCCAGTTTGACAGTAAATCATACATACACACATACATACGAACACACACCTATATATATGTGTGTGTGTGTGTGTGTATGTATGTATGTATATGTGTGCATTATAAATAATTATATATTTGTATGTATATATTTATATGTATGTATGTGTGTGTATATATATATACACATATACACACACATGAATATTAAATCATATTTGGAATCCAGAGCATTAGTTTTTTATTGTCTTCAGTATTCCCAGTCATGTACTAGGCAATTAATATATATATTTGGTAAATTGAATTGAGTTGAAATCAATACAGGTTTCTGACCTTTGATCTTTGTTGTATCCACACTCAGCAACCGTTTCTTCAAAATGCCGACATTCTACTGGGGTAGCAGTGATTTCATCACTCAGCAACCCTCTCTTGGAAACGTCAACATTGTACTGGCACAGAAGGGCAGACATTTCATGAGAGAGGATCCTTCAACTGATTGTTGTTGGGTTTGCACTTTTACTGGATAGGGTAAAAAATTGGCCTTCAACTTCTACATAAAGTGCAGGACATCATGTACTCCTACTTGTAAGCCTTTATATAATTTTTGAGATTAGTTTGGAAAAAAGTAAGAGACATATAGCCATCAAAATAGCAGGTGGGTGATCTGATCTCCCAGCAGCTTCTAGGTTCGTAGTTTTATAGCAAATATTACATACACACATACATACACACACACACCTATATATATATATATGCATATGTGTGTAATATAAATAATTATAGATTTGTATGTATATATTTATATGTATGTATGTATATACATGTATACATATATACACACATGAATATTAAATCATATTTAGAATCAAGAGCATTAGTTTTTCATTGTATTCAGTATTCCCAATCACAGAATAGGCAATTAATATATATGTCTGTTAAATTGAATTGAGTTGAAATCACTGCAGGTTTCTGACCGTTGATCTTTGTGGTATCCACACTGAACAACCATTTCTTTAAAATGCCAACATTCTACTGGGGTAGCAGTGACGTCAATATTCAGCAACCCTCTCTTGCATAGGTCAACATTGTACTGGCACAGCAGGGCATCCATTTCATGAGAGAGGATCCTTCAAGTGATTGTTGTTGGATTTTCACTTTTACTTGATATTGTAAAAAATTGGCCTTCATCTTCTAGATAAAATGCAGTACATCATATAGTTCTACTTGTCAGTCTTTTATAATTTGTGAGATTAATTTGGAAAAAAGTAAGAGACATATAGCCATCAAAATAGCAGTTAGGTGATTTGATCTCCCAGTAGCTTCTAGGTTCCTAGTTTTATAGTAAATCATACATACACATATACATACGAACATACACACACACACACATATATATACACACAGAAACACATATATATGTATATGTGTATAAGTGTGCATCATAAATAATTATATATTTGTATGTATATATTTATGTATGTATGTGTGTGGATATATATATATATATATATATATATATCCACACACATGAATATTAAATCATATTTGGAATCCAGAGCATTAGTTTTTTATTGTATTCAGTATTTCCAGTCACGTGCTAGGCAATTGATATATATATTTGTTGAATTGAATTGAGTTGAAATCAGTACAGGTTTCTGACCTTTGATCTTTGTGGTATCCACACTCAACAACCATTTCTTTAAAATGCCGACATTTTACTGGGGTAGCAGTGATGTCATCACACAGCAGCCCTCCCTTGGAAAAGTCAACATTGTACTGGCACAGCAGGGCAGCCATTTCATGAGAGAGGATCATTCAACTGATTGTTGTTGGGTTTGCACTTTTACTGGATAGGGTAAAAAATTGGCCTTCATCCTCTAGGTAAAGTGCAGTACATCATATACTTCTATTTGAATTCTTTATATAATTTGTGAGATTAGTTTCGAAAAAAGTAAAAGACATATAGCCATAAAAATAGCAGGTGGGTGATCTGATCTCCCAGCAGCTTCTAGGTTCGTAGTTTTATACTAAATATTACACATATACATACACACACACACACCTATATATATATTTATGCATATGTGTGTAATATAAATAATTATATATGTATGTATATATTTATATGTATGTATGTATATACATGTATACATATATACACACATGAATATTAAATCGTATTTAGAATCCAGAGCATTAGGTTTTTATTTTATTCAGTATTCCCAATCACATAATTGGCAATTAATATATATGTCTGTTAAATTGAATTGAGTTGAAATCACTGCAGGTTTCTGACCGTTGATCTTTGTGGTATCCACACTCAACAACCATTTCTTTAAAATGCCAACATTCTACTGGGGTAGCAGTGACGTCAATATTCAGCAACCCTCTCTTGCATAGGTCAACATTGTACTGGCACAGCAGGGCATCCATTTCATGAGAGAGGATCCTTCAAGTGATTGTTGTTGGATTTTCACTTTTACTGGATATTGTAAAAAATTGGCCTTCATCTTCTAGATAAAGTGCAGTACATCATATACTTCTACTTGTCAGTCTTTTATAATTTGTGAGATTAATTTGGAAAAAAGTAAGAGACATATAGCCATCAAAATAGCAGGTTGGTGATTTGTCTCTCAGCAGCTTCTAGGTTCCTAGTTTTATAGTAAATCATACATACACACATACATACGAACACACTCCTATATATATATGTTATGTGTGTATTATGAACAATTATGTATTTGTATGTATATATTTATAGGTATGTATGTGTATATATATATACACACATGAATATTAAATCATACTTCGAATCCAGAGCATTAGTTTTTTATTGTATTCAGTATACCTAGTCACATACTAGGCAATTAATATATATGTCTGTTAAATTGAATTGAGTTGAAATCACTGCAGGTTTCTGACCGTTAATCTTTGTGGTGTACACACTCAACAACCATTACTTTTTAATGCTAACATTCTACTGGGGTAGCAGTGATGTCATCACTCAGCAAGCCTCTCTTGGAAAGGTCAACATTGTACTGGCACAGCAGGGTAGCCATTTCATGAGAGAGGATCCTTCAACTGATTGTTGTTGGGTTTGCACTTTTACTGGATAGGGTTAAAAATTGGCCTTCAACTTCTAGATAAAGTGCGTCCATCATATACTTCTACTTGTAAGTCTTTATATAATTTGTGAGATTAGTTTGCAAAAAGTAAAAGGCATATAGCCAGCAAAATAGAAGGTGGGCAATCTGATCTCCCAGCAGCTTCTAGGTTCCTAGTTTGACAGTAAATTATACATACACACATACATACGAACACACACCTATATATATATGTGTGTGTGTGTGTATGTATGTATGTATATGTGTGCATTATATATAATTATATATTTGTATGTAATTATTTATATGTATATATGTATGTGTATATATATATATATACACATATACACACACATGAATATTAAATCATATTTGGAATCCAGAGCATTAGTTTTTTATTGTCTTCAGTATTCCCAGTCATGTACTAGGTAATTAATATATATATTTGTTAAATTGAATTGAGTTGAAATCAGTACAGGTTTCTGACCTTTGATCTTTGTTGTATCCACACTCAATAACCATTTCTTCAAAATGCCGACATTCTACTGGGGTAGCAGTGATTTCATCACTCAGCAACCCTCTCTTGGAAACGTCAACATTGTACTGGCACAGAAGGGCAGACATTTCATGAGAGAGGATCGTTCAAGTGATTGTTGTTGGGTTTGCACGTTTAATGGATAGGGTAAAAAATTGGCCTTCATCTTTTAGATAAAATGCAGTACATCATATACTTCTTCTTGTAATTCTTTATATAATTTGTGAGATTAATTTGGAAAAAAGTAAGAGACATATAGCCATCTAAATAGCAGGTGGGTGATCTGATCTCCCAGCAGCTTCTAGGTTCGTAGTTTTATAGTAAATATTACATACACACATACATACACACACACACACCTATATATATATATATATATGCATATGTGTGTAATATAAATAATTATAGATTTGTATGTATATACTTATATGTATGTATGTATATACATGTATACATATATACACACATGAATATTAAATCATATTTAGAATCGAGAGCATTAGGTTTTTATTGTATTCAGTATTCCCAATCACATAATAGGCAATTAATATATATGTCTGTTAAATTGAATTGAGTTGAAATCACTGCAGGTTTCTGACCGTTGATCTTTGTGGTATCCACACTCAACAACCATTTCTTTAAAATGCCAACATTCTACTGGGGTAGCAGTGACGTCAATATTCAGCAACCCTATCTTGGATTGGTCAACATTGTACTGGCACAGCAGGGCATCCATTTCATGACAGAGGATTATTCAACTGATTGTTGTTGGGTTTGCACTTTTACTGGATAGGATAAAAAATTGACCTTCATCCTCTAAATAAAGTGCAGTACATCATATACTTCTATTTGTAAGTCTTTATATAGTTTGTGAGATTAGTTTCGAAAAAAGTAAAAGACATATAGCTATCAAAATAGCAGGTGGGTGATCTGATCTCCCAGCAGCTTCTAGGTTCGTAGTTTTATACTAAATATTACATACACACATACATACACACACACACACACCTATATATATATAGATATATAGATATATATATGCATATATGTGTAATATAAATAATTATAGATTTGTGTGTATATATTTATATGTATGTATGTTTATACATGTATGTATATATTTATATGTATGTATGTTTATACATGTATACATATATACACACATGAATATTAAATCATATTTAGAATCCAGAGCATTAGGTTTTCATTGTATTCAGTATTCCCAATCACATAATAGGCAATTAATATATATGTCTGTTAAATTGAATTGAGTTGAAATCACTGCAGGTTTCCGACCGTTGATCTTTGTGGTATCCCCTCTCAACAACCATTTCTTTAAAATGCCAACATTCTACTGGGGTAACAGTGACGTCAATATTCAGCAACCCTCTCTTGGATAGGTCAACATTGTACTGGCACAGCAGGGCATCCATTTCATGAGAGAGGATCCTTCAAGTGATTGTTGTTGGATTTGCACTTTTACTGGATATTGTAAAAAATTGGCCTTCATCTTCTAGATAAAGTGCAGTACATCATATACTTCTACTTGTCAGTCTTTTATAATTTGTGAGATTAATTTGGAAAAAATAAGAGACATATAGCCATCAAAATAGCAGTTAGGCGATGTGATCTCCCAGCAGCTTCTAGGTTCCTAGTTTTATAGTAAATCATACATACACATATACATACGAACACACACCTATATATATACACACACACACACACACATATGTATATATGTATATGTGTGCATCATAAATAATTATATATTTGTATGTATATATTTATATGTATGTATGTGTGTGTGTGTATATATATATATATATATATACATATACACACACATGAATATTAAATCATATTTGGAATCCAGAGCATTAGTGTTTTATTGTATTCAGTATTCCCAGTCACGTGCTACGCAATTAATATATATATTTGTTGAATTGAATTGAGTTGAAATCACTACAGGTTTCTGACCTTTGATCTTTGTGGTATCCACACTCAACAACCATTTCTTTAAAATGCCAACATTCTACTGGGGTAGCAGTGATGTCATCACTCAGCAAGCCTCTCTTGGAAAGGTCAACATTGTACTGGCAAAGCAGAGCAGCCATTTCATGAGAGAGGATCCTTCAACTGATTGTTGTTGGGCTTGCACTTTTACTGGATAGGGTAAAAAATTGGCCTTCATCTTCTAGGTAAAGTGCCTCCATCATATACTTCTACTTGTAAGTCTTTATATAATTTGTGAGATTAGTTTGGAAAAAAGTAAGATACATATAGCCATCAAAATAGCACGTGGGTGATCTGATCTCCCAGCAGCTTCTAAGTTCGTAGTTTTATAGTAAATCTTACATACACACATACATACTCACATACACACCTATATATATATATGCACATGTGTATAATATAAATAATTATAGATTTGTATGTATATATTTATATGTATGTATGTATGTATATACATGTATACATATATACACACATGAATATTAAATCATATTTATAATCCAGAGCATTAGTTTTTCATTGATTTCAGTATTCCCAGTCACATACTAGGCAATTGAAATATATGTCTGTTAAATTGAATTGAGTTGAAATCACTGCAGTTTTCTGACCTTTGATCTTTGTGGTATCCACACTCAACAACCATTTCTTTAAAATTCCGACATTTTACTGGGGTAGCAGTGATGTCATCACACAGCAACCCTCCCTTGGAAAAGTCAACATTGTACTGGCACAGCAGGGCAGGCATTTCAGGAGAGAGGATCATTCAACTGATTGTTGTTGGATTTGCACTTTTACTGGATAGTGTAAAAAATCTTCAGGCAAAGTATAGATGACCCCTTCACAAGATTATTGTTA